>NW_024884142.1:66368130-66757037 GCF_019232065.1 Centrocercus urophasianus
TGAAATATTGCCTGCTTGTAGGCAAATACATAAAGATCTGAATCAAAGCATCCTCATTTGGAGTTGTAAACAGGATTTAAATGCTGCATAGGCCTTGTGACTTCTCTTTTGAGTTCTGCCATCCATAATTCATTATTTGTTACATGTGACTCATCGGTTAAATCATGCATTTCTTCTGCTATGCATTTGCCTGCTGGTGAGTTTATCTAAAGCCTATCTATGAAAAAAAAAAGTCCTGAAATGTGAGTAAAAGAAATCCCTTTTGCAAATGTTGATAGAAAATGAAAGGAAAGCTGAAGTAAGGTCAGTGTGAGCAGACAAACCCTGAATGGGTAGAAGATCTAGGTTTCTTTTAGTTTTCATTTAAGCCAAGCTGCGACAATTCATCCAGAGATAGATGAGGCACGAAAGATGCAAATTTCTTTGATATAGTTAAGCTTCCATTTTATCACATTCTGTGCTCTCTTTTGAAGCTGTAATCTGAGCTGTGGATCAACTAAACGTAACACAAAGAGTTAGCCAGGTTCTAGTGGACACAATGCCTGGGAGTCAGTTTCTGAACTTTCCAGCTTGTGCCAAGCATCAAATATCATATGCCTTACATCTATTCTTGTGGAAGGATGCAGTTGTCTAAAAGGAAACTAAGATTGCCAGGGACTAATTGCAGTATTGTAGACAATTAGATTTGCTTGCTCCCTTTTGCCTCTTTCTTCCATCGATCAGGCTTTATTTCTAAGGTCTTGCTGGGCACTTCTGCCAGTATCTTCACCTGGCAGCCTCCAGCAAAGGAGCAGCATGTGCTAGTTTGGCTTGAGCCTCAGAGGGACACAGAGTAATCAGACACTGCACAGGAGCATCCTCAGCCAGACTGAGATTTTGTCCCCCAACCTTAATGCTGATGTGGAGCAGAGAGGCTCCACGTACCAGTGTGGCCAGCATGCAAATGGAAGATAAATAGATGACAACATGTTAGAAGCTTCTATTCACTATATGTCTAGTACCTTTAGGAAAGTATTTGGTACTTTTCACTTCAAGTAATATCCACAGAAGCTCAGCTCTTTCTGCATTGCTCCACCATAGTAATAGTCCTGGGAAGGAGGAGAGGGGAGAGAAAGAAGAAGAGGGGAGATCCTCAAGACTGCATGTGCTGGGCATGCTTGGATCTGGCCATGATTCACATAGCCCTTGGTATTTCTGTGGTAGATAGATGGAGGTCCTGGGCACTCCAGCTTCAGAAGCATTACTGATTATGTTCAAGGCCTTCTCTGTTTTGTTTAAGGATTAAATTCTCATTTTCAAGAGTAAACATCCTAACAAAACCCCTCCTTTCCTCCATCTCTACAGCAGAGTCAATGTGTTAATCCACTTGATTAGCATATGCTACAGAGACTGCTATCAGAACAAAGAACATAAATCTTCTAACATATGCTGTATATACACAAATGGAAAAAGTTTTGCTTATTATCCCTGCTCTTAATATCTAAAGTGATTTACACTAGTTAGGTTAATTGAGTAGAGGTGCATTTATCAAAGCTGGTGTATTTATTTCTGTGAATATTTACATGCACACTTCCATAGCAGCTGTGTGCGTGACAGACTGTAATCAGGCTAACAGACCAAACAGAGCACAAGAGACAAAAAAATAGCTCTCCATGCTGTGATTCCCTAGCAGAGCAGGACTCCCGTTGTGTCCTTTAGTTGCTCTGATACTCTTGAAATGTCAGCATCTTCCAAAGAGGCTGGCAATCCTGTGCCAGTTCTTCTTAGACAGCTTCTGACTGTGCACATCCCTCAGGCCAAGGCTCTCAGTGGTGCCAGTGGGTTCCTAGGGCCGTGCAAAGCCTCCAGCACATTCTGTCCCTAGGACGGTCACCTACCCACACAATGTCCCACCACACGGGCTCACATAGGGAAGAAGTGGGCTGGGCTCAGCCTCTGGTTAGGGTACTCATCTTCCCAGCACTATCACAAGCTGTAATACCAACTGCGGGCTACACCTCTGGCTGAGATGTGTGTGATTTTTCTTCACACCCCCTAAATGCAAATGCATAGACAGGAGAAGCCAGTCACCAAGCAGTACTGCTGAAGAGAGGCAGATTTAACAGCACCCAGTGGAGCTGCCTCATTAAACAGATGTAGACATAATAAAGAGAAGAGCTCCTAATGATCAAAAGGAGTTAAGCAATGAAAAGTTGCAGAGAGCCATGCAGCAGTAATGAGTCATCTTAATGCAAAAAGTAGCTACCTAGCATACAAGTGTTTATAAAACTAGAAAGAGAGGGAGAGACAAAATACCTTTTAAGATGATGATTTCAACGTTATTAGTAATCTCCTTTCAAACAATTTTTTTTTTTTCTACTGAAGCTATTTATATAAGTCCTATGGATGGCCCCAGAAGATGTTTTCAAAATATATCTGGGAAGCCAAGTAATCAAAAAAATTAGTGTGAACTACTTTTGATAACGCTGCCATGCTCCACAATTATTCTATAAGGAGAGCATGCAAATCTTTCCAGGAAAAGGAGAAGACCCCACAGGACCGTTGCTCATGTGTTTGTATCTCTGGCTCCTGGCAGCCCACAGCACTGGGCAAGCTGTTCAGAGATACGAAGAGTCCCTGTGCCCAGAATGTCAGCAGCTTGCAGACCTGTACCATGATGGGAGCCCACAACTGTCCTTCCCTGCCCTAGAAGAGGATGTCCACAGCGCTTCTTCAGAGGTCTCTCAAGCTCTATCTCCCTCAAACAGGCTAAGGTGGGACCCACATTAGCAGAAATACTGCTGCTGGGTGACACAAACACAGCATGCATGCAGGGACTAAGAGGAGCTGACCTGTCTTGCTGCTGCAAAGGCAGAGAGGGCATTAATGTGCAACCACCAGTATTTCTGCTGTGAGTATAACGAAAGCAGCCATCTACTTCAGAGGTGGGGCTGAAATGGAAATAATGACTAACATGCCATAAGGCCACATCCCAGAGCAAACCAGTTCTCTTCTTTGCCTGTGGTCAGTAGGATTTACTGTTTGCATAACATAAGTTTCTGCTCAACACAGCCACGTGTGGACTCAGATGTCCCAGAATCAAGGACTCTCTGGCACATGCTGTTGGTGTCACAGCAGATATGGGCAGAAAAGAAAGAAATCAAATGTGCCAAAACTGGAAGGAATTACATCCTTAAGTGACACCGAAGGAAGAAATCTCCCCAAGCAATGCTCCCCTGCCCATATCACTAGGATGATGCTAGGGGGCCCTGCATGCTGCCCACTGCTGTCTGGGACCTGTCTCTGTACACACAGGGTATCATGCATCACTTTACTAAGTACTCCAAACGCTCTCTCAGTGAGATACATCATTAATAATTCTCCTACTCTTAATACTGACTTGGCTAACTGTGAACAGGACCACCTTTTTCACAAAGCCCTCACAACGACTATGAAGAGCATTTAGGCACAAGAGGTGACATCCTTCATTTCGGTAAGCCAGATCCTGCACTTCCAGCATGAAAGTGATCAGTTGCAGACTATGAAAATGTTTTTCTATTAGCACACATGAATTAGAAATATTTAACTTACCGCTGTATACAAAATTTCAGGGGTCCTTTGGCAGTCCTTTTGTAACTCAGTAAAAGATCTTTGAGGAATGAGGGGCTTTGGCTGTTGCTTTTCTGATCTACATTTCTTCTTCTCTTGTGCCCCATGTGCTGCTGGTGAGGGGAGAGGTGGGTCAACAGTCAACAACTACCCTCAGCTACAGAAATTAAAATGTGAGCAAACATACCCAGGGAAGTCTGGTGCGAAATGGTTGGGCTTTTCCTGAGGGAAGAACACTGTGGTGGAGATAACAGAAAGGTCCAGGAGCTGAGGAGTGATTTTGGAACTTAAAGTTTTAAAGGACAGGGCATAAGGAGACAAAGATGTGTAAGAAGAAGCACAGAGAGGAGAGAGACACAGAGGGAAAGCAGCAGGACATGACTGGGAATAGCAAAACATGTCCTTAGACATGGTTTGGATTTTGCCCAGGCCCTCTAATCAAAGGGCACTGCCAACTGTCTTCACTGAGCTAACAAATGCTGGCTTGTTTTGAAAAGGGAACTGCATCACTGCAATTATTCCTGATAGCACTGCTCGCTTGGAGGGTTAAGTGCCTTAAAAAACAGACTCCTTGGCGTGGCCCTGGTAATGAAGAGCTTGACTCACAGATCTGACCTTGAAGGGTCTGTTGGATCTACTCTATTAAGCAGCTGCTTTGCCTCTTGCTTTAGGGGATATTTGAAGAGACAGCATAAAGGCTGCAATCTTGAGAAGAAACTGACAACCTCTTTCCTGAGAAGGAGCCTATTGCTACTTTTGACCCTGTGCTGGCAAGCCGCGGGGCTGCACTGGCACCAGAAAGTTCCAGCTGGACAGGAGGGGGCTGGGAACGGGGCAGCAGGTAGCAGGGGCACTGAGAGGGCTGTGAGGAGGAAGGAAGGCCTCTGCTTCCGGAGGCAGCGAGGTGTTGCAACTGCTTAGGAACAGTGTGCAACTTCGGGTGCTGAGAAGTGCACAAGCACTTCAAAAAATGCACAAAGTAGTCTTGGGTCATGGGGAAAATCACGCCTTCCCCCAGCTGGCTTCAGCTGCTGCACAACAAGGCAGTGCGTGAACTGCTGTGAGAGCAGCTCAGATTTTACACTGTGGGCTCCACATCAAGCCCAAGATAAGACACCACCATAAAACAACGAATAATTTGGAAACTGAAATTATCCCTTTGAGAAAGCATTCGCAGCACGTGGGCAACCTGCCCTGAGATGAGGTGTCATGCTTGCTTCCTGCCCTGGCAGCCAGGCCTGAGCTTTCCAGAGCACGAGGCAGCGTGGTGCAACCTACCATAAAGCACCAAGCATGTCCCTGTAGACTTCAAGCACAACCTGTGCTGGAGCCATGTTTACAATTTGCTCAAAAAGAAAAACAACAAAAATGTGAGGTTTCAGAGGTAGGAAAACGAGCAGGTATAATTAAAAATGCATGCTGTACCCAGAGCGAAAGCAGGTGCCTCTTCCATACAGTGTGCCTTCCTAGCCATGCATAGAGAAGGTATGTGGCATACAGAGCAGGACAGAATAAATAAGGTTGGAGGCAAAAAAAACTACAGAGATCCTTTTTACATCGAGATGATGCAGGCAATAAAGTCATGACTCACCCTTAACAAGTTCATCTGCTAGTTTCTGACTAATGCATTAAATTATATAATACACTCATGCCCTTCCTTTTCGGTTTTCACTGAAGGTCATTTGTTGAATTACATTTAGATGTAGCAAAATGAACTGAAAAAGCAAGGCCATTTAGAGAAAGGGAAGCAATCAGCGCTAATGGATTTATTGCGCAAAAACCGATATGGTTGAGGAACCACACACATACATACATATCTGGCTGTTTCAGCTGTTGCTGGAGTTATGATACAGCCAGCTGATGCCAAACGAAAATCCATACTAATGTCATTCTTCATTTCCCTGTTATTGTGATGTAGATCTTAACACACTAACCACAAACGCAGCAGCAACAGAAAACAAACAGCTAGAATTTCCAAGAGAAAGTTAAATTTGAATAGAGATTAACCAAAGTCCATTCTGAAGAACTTCGCTAACAGACTGGCAGGTCTCAACTACTGAGTCACAGAGGAACCGTTCCAATATTTGCAATGCCAACAGTGAGGACATTTCTTACAAAAAGAAAGAAAGCTCTTTCCCTCTCTGAACCACAACTCTGACCTCTGCATGTAGGTCAGAAGGGCCTGTACCTTTGTACTAAGCATTACTAAACCAAGAGCACATTTCCAGCAAGGGTAATTTAATGATAAAGTGAGGGACACAGGAGTACCAAATCTTTATCTAAAAGACAACAAAAAGAAGTCTTGAGGACAGTAAGTGGATAGAAATTATCAGACAGACAGAAATTTAGCTTATTTATATAGGGTGAACCTATCAGTGTACCCAAACAAATTATGCTTGAAAGAGTGCATTTAGGAAAGCATTTGCTTTGTGTCTGTGAGAAAAAGAAACAATTAAGATGAACTCTGAGTGCAGTATGTGAATGTTGTGGTGTGACTCCAGAGCTCAGAATCATTCATCTTCCCTTTGCTCCATCCATTCCGGTGCCTTGCATGCTCTAAAGCTGTCCTCTCAGTTAAGCCAGTTCAGGTGGGTTCATCATTAATTTCATAATATTGAATTATCTTTCATAAAAGCTCAGCTCTTGCATTCATGTGGTCAATGAAGAAACTTCACTTCCCTTTTTAGAATTACTCATATCCTCAGAGTCACAGTTCAAAGCATGGAAAATGAAAGCCCTAAAGTCTCAAAAAACAGAAAGCTAAAAGATAAAGGAATTTTTAGTATTTACAGAAACACTGAGTTTTTTAAGCAAAGGTCATTATTTTCTACAGGGAGACTGATTCATGGCTCACAGGACCCTACTATTTATACAGAGAAGCTTAAATACTCTTCATCCCCCCCAGTAGTTGTGAGCTAAATCATCCTCTGTATTCTAAGGCCTGCTGGCATTACGTGCAATACAGTAGGCCTTTTCCACAAGAAAGATAGCTGATGATGCTGTCCATTTTCTAAAAGTAAAAACCACAGACATATATTTGTTAAAAGCTGCTAAGTCTTGAACACATTAGGTTCACACGTTTCAACCGTCTTAAACATTTGATTGTGCTTTCAAAATATGCAAGTCCTTTTTCTCTGGAATCTGTTTTCCTACATGCCAGCACTGACTGGCAGAGGTGATCAGAGGAAAGCTTGGAGATGTCAACCTCCACTTAAAAACTGCCTTTTTAATTTAACGCTCTTCTTTTAAAAATCTCATTCTTAACAAACAAACAAAGTTAAAAACCTTTGGAAAAAAAATCATTTCAAAATTATTGTCATGAATCATTTCAAAATCAATGTCATGAAGTTATCTTGAGAAATGGTTTTAAAATGCAATGATTCCTGGCTATTTATAAACAACCCTTACAGATGGCAGTTATTCCCCTATTAGCTGTGACCACACCATGAATAAAACAGTGCCCTACAGAAAAAAAACAACAAGAAGAAACAAGGGAAAATTACATTTTCAACGGCTTATTTGCAAGGAAATGGCTTGGAAAACACTTTTGAAAGGGCAAGTGAGACCATTTTATGTGTTGCTTCAAACTAATGGTAGTGTGTGGAGGAATGTCTCTTGAGCACGCAAAGACTGGTAACAACTCTGTAAGCCTACAGGATCCGCCAGTTTTAAATCGCTATGGCACATTTAACACAACAGGATACACTGAATGAGAAGCAAGATTTATTCATTTCAGCAAAGAGTGGGCAGACCGAGATGAGTTAAATGAAGCTATGCCTCTACGCACGGCATACGTTAATTGTGAGCTCTGCTGGGAAAATAAACACCCTTCTTATCCCAAATTTATGTAACATCTTTCCTCATCAGGACTTCAGTAAGTCACTGACACTGAAATCACAAGGCAGAGAGGGAGAAAAAGCACACTAGTCCATTTAAAATTACTAATTAGCTGGGCAATCTGATTAGACATTCACAACAGCTGTTGCTTTCTGAAGGGGGAAGGGGGGCTCAGTGATCAGCTGTGGAGACAAAGGCATATGTGAAAAGAAAGAGGCAGCTTTTTTTTTGTGTGTGTGTGTATGCGATTAAAAAAAAAATCTCAAAGGTGGAAAAATTCCATGATGGTATTGAATACATAATCCTACACCATTAAAATGGTGATTGGTCTTCCTGAGAGGGTTTGAAACACTGAGAATGTCCCTTGCTTTTATGTGATTTACTTCCCTGGAGGGCACTGAGTGCTTTTCTGAATCACAGCCATGTCAGGTTTTACTGCATGCTGCAATTCTTTGTTTCTTCTATAATTTTTGGATGGGATTTGCATTTTTGGCCACTGTTCCCACTGCAGACAAGGTGAGATACAATATTGATTTCAAGGGGATGAAAATGTTGGCAACTTTTCCAACCAAAGTCAATACACACATGCAGGCACATCTCAGGCTCCAGTTACTTAGTTAAAAATTAAATGTAAAAGAAAACATTTTTTAACTACTACTTTCCCCTGGCTCTCAGTGAAACCATAATCAATAATAACGCTGACTTCAGTTTCCTTATCTTAAGACATCAGCTCTTTGCCACTACTGCTGTAGAGGACCAGGTGCTGCTGTAGGTCCTGGAGAGCTAAATAGATCTTTTTCATGTCATATCTTAGCAGTAACTGGAACTAAACTACTGAATGATTCTGAAATCCCAGCTCTTCAGGCAAGACCATAAAGCTGGTGTGTCATACTTACTCCAATCACCTCTAGCTAATGAGCGGGGCTGGAATCCAGTAAACATATTTGAGTGGCAAAGGTCTTCCAAAAATCACAGCCCTGACCACTGGTCTAACTTCCACAGAGACATCATTTTCATTCCTCATTGGTCAAAGAGAAGACAGAAAGGATGATGTTCTGGCATTCTAAAGAGTATTCTTCTGTCCCAGAAGGAAGTTAAGGGCTCCGGCTTTTGCAAGTGTGCTTGTGAAAGTTTCCCCTCATATTATCAAATGCGTTACATACTCATTTCAGAGGTTCAGAGCACTTGCCAATCTTTTTTCTATTTGTAGCCTCGCTTGGACGCTAATCATTCCACGGGCTAAAAACCTTAAAGTACTAGTTTCCATACAAAAAGAATTTCCTAGTTATTTCTGGAATGAAAGAGCTTAGTATATTTCAGAGATAGCTCTGAGCACTGTCATACCTTCTGTTCTTGACAAACTTAGCATCTCTGTCTAATAATATATCTGCACTACTGTTTGGCTTTGATCTCTCCTACCTGCTGTTGCTCTGTAGGCAACATCATTGGACATCTTCACTGATATAATGTGAAATATCCATTGATCATGACACACTCATCTCCACTCTCATCAGTTCTGTTACTGATGAGCAAGAAGGCGTACATTTTATCCTAAGAGGAAAGAAGCTGATCTAAAAATGCTTCATAAGCTACTTTCTGTTATGAAGAACTCTGATTACAATAGGTTTTCTGCTAGAATTACCTCTGCTGGCACCATAATCCTGCTACAAGCTCAGCAGACTTTATAGTTTGTTTTACAAACACGTTTGTGTCCAGCTCCCAGCCTGTCCAGCAAAAATATCTTTGGAGTCAAAATGAACACTATATGCTAACTGGTATGAGAAGCTTTTTAAAAATTGATTATTTCTTTAAAACAAGGGGGAGGGAGGGGGGGGAGTATTTGTTTACAGTAAAAAAGTAACATTTATTCACAAGGGGGGACCAAGACCACTCAACACTGGCCCTCCAGACTGGTCTGAGAGAGTCACCTTTGCGTTTAACCACCACCACTAACTGAACAATGAGGCAGCTCATCTCAGAAAGGAGCTTTCAGTAGGAGAGAGAATGGCCCCAGAGGCATTTGCAGCATTCAATATCGTGATCCTGCTCAGACCCACTCCCTTGCTGAAGCTGGCTCTGGAAATGGTGCATGCCAGATCCAGGACATCGTGCCTCAGACATAAACAATTCATTCAGTCACACCCAGACCTCCTGACCTCAGCTGATTCCAGGCAGAAGGAATTCTACGGATATCAAAGTTGCCTCTAAGCATAGTGCCTCAGTCTCTGCAGGAGAACGCAGCAAAACTGAGACAATAAAGTCAGTCTTTTTCTCCACAGCCCAAGATATTGTGAATCAAAAGAAGTTTTGAGAAGAAAGAGTAAAATATGGAAAGCGAGAGGTGGCTGCATACCATGTTAAGATACCTGGAGCCCTCTTCTCCAGGTTTTACTCTGTTAGTCAAAGGGACAGATTAACAGATATTTGGGGCCTCGAAGAATTTCCCCAGTCCCCTGTGCCAAGACTAGAAGCAGCACTGGATACGCGTGATGTGAACACCTTTCTTCCTATCTGATAGAAAAACTTTAGTAGAGACCTTAAAATACACCAACTGATAAACATCTGCAAATGAAACAAAAAACATTCAAGCAGAAACAAAATTAAACCAAACTAAAAAATGCAGACTGAATGAGAAAAAAAGTTAGGCATAATGAGATCTTTGAATTTTTTTTCCTTGCTTGGACAAATAATATGTTCTTTTTTTTCTGAAAATAAAATCATTCTTTTAGCATTTTGGCCCCCAAACCAATTGCAGTTTCCAATGACTGAAGCAATAAATAAAGTACCCACTCCAGAGCTGCGTGACTGTAAAGGTTCTCTCCTGGAGATTGCTATGCTATTATAGCGTAAGGAAAAAACAGAAAACAAGTAGAAGAGTGTGAGCACAAGACTTAATCAAGACTTTAGATAGGCTGTAGATTAGACGTGAAGACTTTCAACTGCAAATTGTTCCCTTAAGCCCTGCAAAAGTAATGGACACAGTTCTTCCTCTGTAAGTACCAGCTAAACAGGAAGCCACTCACTGTACTTTACTTGATTTTGATTCTGCAGAAAACAGAGGTTGGTAAACTGTGAGTCATTCTGTTTGCCTTCTGCTGTCAGCCCCAGGTGGAAAGCCTTACATGCTGAACCACCCAGAGCTTCTGAAGAGCCATGTTTTTTTAAGTGTTAAACCTTAGGGACACAAGACAGTTGATCCTGGGGTTTCACACAAGACAGAGGGAGCACACTTGAGAGGGACCAGCAAGAATCAAAGGTATGGATGTGCCAGTAATGGTCTTTATACCAGGGCAGACACAACCAGAGCACAGTGTAGGGAAGCTCATTTTGTGATGAGGGTTGTGTACTGGAGCTAAAATGCCATACACATTACTGCAAAAGAGGAAAGTCTTGTGATATACCACTAATGGCACCGTTTATAAACCTGTTGTGCATTAGGAGAATGCAACCTTTAAAATGAATGACTTCAGTGCATGACTTACGTGTGAACAGCACTTTAGATTATCATGCAGACTGCCTCAATGTACAGGAGATCTACCACTGGCTCCTATGCTGTATTCTGTCTCTTCTCAACCAGATAGATATCAGGCCACTAGAAATCTGTGCTTCCACATTATGGTGAAAGCACACAGGAGCATTGGCAAGAGCAAAGAACAAGAAAAACTTCTCCAAACCTCTCTGCCATATGTTACAGTGCAGAGAGAAAAATAACATATATATGCTGTAAAAAGAGGAGCAAAGTCTTCCAAAATTCAGAAGGAGCAGCTTTCATATGTGTTATGTGTTATACCTACGACCAGAATTAGTTGGACCTGTGGGTGAAGGAGGTTGCAAACTGAGTCTGAACAGGGCTCAAGGACTAAACAGGCTGTCAATGGTCAGGTTGTGGATAGGGTGCTTAAATGGAGAAGTACAGAACTATGTGAGATAGTGCTTTGTCTCTGCATCACTTTGTCCATCTGAAAGTATTGGTAGATGGAGCTTCATATACTGCAATTAATACAGAGGTGTCAGATAAAATAAATATTTTTATGCAGAGGAAAAGGTTGGGGTTTTTTTTGTTTTGTTTTGTTGTTGTTGTTGTTGTTTTTTGTTTTTTCCCATACAGAGATTGGCGCAACTACATTTTCTGAAGCTGGATACTGAATCCCTCTTCCACAAACACAGAGCAAAAAGGCCACAAGAAAAAGAATGAGCTGTGCAGTGCCTTCTGCAGTAGAGCCTATCTCAAGGGCTATCAAGGTTCTGAGCTGCTGGCAAGTGACAGCCTCCAACAGCTCAATTTTCCAGTTTTCTTCCGGCTACAATATGTCTACAGTGTGCACATCTGCACATTAACAACTGTCACTGAGCAACAAGAGAGTGGACAGTGTCTTTTTAACTCTTCATCTCTACTAAAGGGAATGCAGAGTTGGGGTATCAAGGAGCCAACTTGTTTTGTGTAGCAACAGGAAGCAGAAGAAACAGCCTTACACTCTGAAGTAGCAACAGCAAACATACACCTATCAACCTCTACCACCCACTATAAGCAAACAGTGCTATGAGATAAAAACATTTCTGAAGAAACTCCCCATGGCCTTTTTAGAAATGAAGAACTGCAGTTTCTTGAAACACAACTCTTATCTTTCTCTTTCTGCCCTGTAACAGTATACATCACCACTGATATTTTGTGAGCATCTGCAAGGACACTTGCATGCAGAGCACTTTTTACATTGAGGTTATAGATGGATATCATAGGAAATGCAATTTTTCTAGTTAAGAAGCAGTAAACAGATTTGAAGCACCTCATGAGAAATACTAAAACTGCAGCAACTAGCAAAACAGTACTACTGAAGAAAGAACCTCCCTGTAAGGATAGACAATAGCACATACAGCTGCTTTAAACAAGGTTTGGATCACCCAAGAAAGACAGAGGTCACAATCTGGTAATAAGGAAGAAATCACTCACCCCTTTCCAAAATCTGGGCTCACCAAAGACTTTAACGGAGGCAATCTCTGAGTAAAGATGCTTCCTCGGTGGCTGCCAGCCCTTCAATGAGGTTAGGGACCCAGGGTCCCACCTTCACTCTCACAGATGAATTGCTTCCACCTGTGCTCCCAGGGCTAACTACATCCCTTCTGCAGGTGCTCCATCACTGGTTCAGGCCATGACTTAGTGGTTCCCATGCAACTCTCCCATGAGATAGAGACAATTTTGTAAGGACATGCATAGACAAGGGGAAGAAACCTGCTGCAATTCAGTATATTATCAACACATATATAATATATCCAACAAATTTGCAGGCAGACATGTTAAAAACAATGTGTTTCATTTTCCCTAAGAAAAATAAATACAAAATTACATGAGTTTTGTTGCAAACTCCTATCCTTAGTAGTTTTAGTTAGTAAAAATAATCCTGAAGCCAATAAAAAAAGAATTAACTGTGTTCTTCCCTAACCCTGATAAGCAGTCCATTAACATTTAGGATAATACAAGGTAAATGTTATCGGATTTCTTTTAAATATTAGAAGTACATCAGAACCTCTGAAGAATTTTCTGTGAAGTGACTTAAATCTGGACTTCTTTCATCACTGCTCACAGTTTATTAGAGAATTACAAATGCCTTTAAAAAGCAGTGAAAGGTGATGAGATGAAAGGTTGCACATACTGAAAAAATGAATTTTCATAAGAATCTTGAAGTGTTCCTGGAGTCCCACCAGGTATTTTGCACTGAAATTAATATACAAGAATGCTCTCCTGAGTAGCTTCATAAAGAGACTCTGAGTCATGTGGAGCATGCAGCTGGCTGCTCATTTCATGCACATATTTCACATTTCGTCTCACAGAACCAAGCAGACATGTACAGGCAGATTTCACATCCCTACCCCAAGCAAAGTTAAAGGAAAATACACAAACAGCCCTGGTGCAGGGGATACCCACTTACCACACTGAAAAAACAAATCTTAAGGGCAAACCTTGAAATGTAAAGATCAGCATTGCCCACTGGAAATTCTGAAACAGAAACCCCTATGAGGGGTGGTACTTGGAGAGCCAAGTGGGCTGGAAAGAGAGGATGTAGTTCTCTGACTTGAGCAAGGGCTCTGGGCAGGGAGCCTGGGTAGCAAACAAGAAAAGTTACGTGCTCATTAATCCCTTTTCCTTCATCATCAGTAAGTGTGTGGGCTGTACCAGGAGCAGCCCACGTTTCAAGCTGCTTGGAGAGCTGCAGCAAAGCCAGTTGTCATCAGAGGAGAGGAAGCTTCTGGCAGCAGCTGACCAATCCAATCAGAGGGAGAAGCTCATGAGTCATGGATGCTTTGTTGCTTTGGAGATTGCTTGCACTCTAGAAGAGATGGACTCTCCCCCAGTCTTTGCTGCAGGACAAAAACTAAGGCATGAGCCTGATGAAGAATAAGCAGTAAGAGGGAGTTCCTCATGCAGGTGGTTGTTATAAGAACAGATGAAACCATGTCAAAGTCATTGACACAATGAACACTTTCTTAAACTCGAAGCTGCTTTCTAGTATTTGGTACCACTGACAGTTTAGATACTTCCACTTTGTTTTAGAAACAGAGGTTTCCATTTTTACTGATGTATTCTACATCTTCACCAGCAGCTGCTTGTATTTTTTGGACTGAAAGTCATAGAATCATAGAATTACAGAATCACACTGGGTTGGAAGGGACAAAGATCATCTAGTTTCAACCCTCTGCTGTTCCCTGGTTGTTGTTTCTTTTTTAAACATTCCTCAGAAAAGTCCCCAGTTTCATTCTCACTGAAAACTACATGCTCAATGAACGACTTACAGCACCACAGTTTAGAAGACAGAACAGAAAAGCCTTCTGATCCTTGCCAAGTGTAGGAATAAGGAAGTTCTGGGTTTCTCTGCCTGACTGCGGTCACATTGAGCTGGGTCAGTGTTCCCACTGACAAATGAACAGGAGATTCTCACTCATCATGTTGGGAAAAATCTTGAAGGACAAACATGAAATGAGAAGATCACTTCCTCCAAGCTAAATGTTTTAATCCTAAAAGGTGAAAAGTGTTTTAGGGATTAAACCACGGTATAGGGATTAAATTAAACCCAGTTTTTGAAGTTCAAGAGGAGGTCATTATAGAAACGGATTATCCCATTCCTATCTATTGCTTCAGCTTCACCTGCAGCCCCTGCTGTCAGGAGCAGAACAACAGTTAGGAGATACTGGGACAGGCTTTGCACATGTGGGAAGCATTGTTTCACTAACAACTGCTGTAAATCAGTGTCAGTGACATTATACCATCATAAATTATGACTGTCAGGCTACCTGCTTGCCTGCAGATACACCATCTGTTTCAGTCAAGGGTGCTATAGGCTCGAATCAAAGCCCATTGAAATTACTGGAAAGCATCCCATGAATCTCTGACTCTGACTCATCTGTAGTTTATACAATGCCCAAAACATCAGGCTCACAAACGGCATTCTGTAAGCACGACAAGCTAAAGCTTAAACAAAATACAGTTCTCTTACACCAATACATGAGGATTTGATCTGCTGAATCTATAGCAGAGGTAATAATAGGGAGCAGGTAAGATGGAGAAAAAAAACTGGAATGGATTCTCTGAACTGGAATGATGCTTGGAGAAAAAAAAAAAAAGGTTTCTCTTCAAGCCAGACGAACCAGTTCTATTTCCATACTTCTGGGCAATACCACCATCAGTGGGGACAATGAACCTAGAGGAAAAATGAGAGCTGCAATGGTTGAGGAGATCAAACACCCTGAAAGAGGTGGGAGGAAAAAATATCTGAAATAACACTGGGACTAGCAGAACTCAAGTGGAGGATTACATAAATAGTCAACTTTAACTGCAGATTCAAGTTGCCTTCCTAAAAACAACTGAGTTTTTCTTTCCCACTCTTCTATTAAAAGGACCCAGTCCTCTGCATGGAGCTCCTTCAAGTCAACATGAGTCACTCAGACTGCCTGGATATTCATCCCCAAGAGAACTAATAATTGCTACAACATAATGAGCTTGCAGGTGAGGTTTTATAAACACCTGCCATTGATCTCCTGTTGAGTAAGCACAACAACCATCAGCCTAAATGACATGGTTTGGTATTTTCCACCAATTCTGGAAGTAAAAAATAAAAAGCAAGTCATTATGGCACCTTTACTTTGAAAGATATTTTTTTTCAGGTAAAACCTGTAGTTTGAAAAGTATGCTCAACTTAATCTTCAATCTCCCTTAAGAGCAGGAACAACTTAGGATTCTTCCATCACTTAACGGACAAGAGCAAGAAAAAGGAACCAAGAACAAGAAAAAGGCCCAAGTGCACTCTTGGACTTGTATAAAACAAAAAAACTCCATCAATGCTGATGGTTCAGCAGAATTCAATCAGTTGAGAAACATAAAAGTTGATGGTATAAAACCAGTAGAACAGAAAGGAAGTTTTACTAAGGATAATGCTTATGTGAACTCTAGGTAAAAGCATCTGTTGGGCTGGAACTGAACAGGGCTAGGAATCAAGTTCATGACTGCAATCTATCCTGCTTGCAAAGCCTTATCAATGTGTGTTATTTAGGGACCTTTTAAAACATGATTTTGCTTGCAATTTAGTTATCTGAGTGATCAAAAGTGGAAGGGTTAGAGGCAGACAAAAGGAAAAGGACTTTGGAGGGAGAAAGTGCAGAGGAAATCTCAAAAAGAACAGCTAATCTCAAAAAAAACCAAACCAAAACAAAAAAAAACCTGTGGGATTGGCAGCAAAATTCTTCTGGATTACTGGCTATTTATGTACTCAGTAAATCCCCTCCTGAGCAAAACAAAAAAAAAGGAGAAAGGCAATAAGGATCATGTGATTTTTGCAGGCTCACAAGGTTTCTCAGAGTCCATCAGCTGTTTTGTGCAGCCCCTCCTTTAACACACTTTCTGCAAAATGTGCCAGAGGAAGATGCAACCACATACCTGCGTGCGGTGCAGCTGGCCCTGTAGGCAGTGCAGGCTGGCACATGCAGAGCTGTGCTCATTTGGCAGAACAAGGCAACAGTACAGACTGACTGGCTCAACACTCATCAGAAATATTCACACTGCCCTACTTAGATGTCATGAGCTTTAACAACTGGACAGTTTTATCTGCTTAAGTTTTATCTTATACAGTAGCCATACAAAAATAAAGAATGCAGCAAAACCGGAACGTGGTATGTTAATGAAAGAAGAAATGCAGTCAAGGACCAGGATTTCTGTAGATATTGCCTTTTGCTTATTGTTATTTCAGGTGTAGCAATGGTAACTTGAAAAAGCAATGATATTAACAGAACAAAGTTTTTTTTCCTCTTCCATCCAAACTCTCCTTTCCTGCATCCACGTATTCTGATAATGCGAGTGAGAAATGACTCCAGCATAACCAATGGATATGAATAGCAATGGACAAAGCCAGAATTAAGCTCAAAAAATGCAGTAGCTGTATATACCCCTTGGAGTATCCCTACTGGAACCTCCCAAATGCTGGCCACAAGCTAGAGATCCATTCAAAATCCAGCAGGTACAGAAAAATACTTTTCGGGCTCCAGGAAACTCACTGGGCAGAGCAGGCTGGGTTATAATTCACAACTGGCTTTCCTTTTTTAAATAAATTAGCAGACCAAAAATGTCGCAGTTTAAAAAGATTCCAGAATAAAAGTTCTGTTTAGCACTTGGCAGCAGGAATCTCAGATGCTTTGCTATATTTGTTACTGCTCATCCAATCCACATACCTCAAAATTACCTGGGAAAGCACTGAGATCAGACAGTATCTGGCCAAACTGGAAGAACTCCAGGTCCTATCAGAAATAGAGCACTGGCTGCACCTAGTATTTTGTGACTGTATTTATAGGACAGGGTTATGGAAACATTTGATAAAAGAAAACGCACCCTCTTATTACGGCTTGACCAATCCATAAATTATAGAGTCTATACTTACACTGCTTTAAGAACTGTCTGACGTGGCCTGTCTAAGGAGGAAGATACCTTCAGCTGAGTAGAGCCTGCAGCTGAATTTCCCCCTTCATCCCAGATCTTTTGATTTTCCCCCAGCTTGCCTCCTCAGCAGAAGGGATGTAATGACATAGGACACTCAGCTGAGCCTGGCCCATCTGGGATGACGGATGATGGCAGTACTTGCCAAAAGCTTGCATGCACTGCAGCAATCTTGCAGAAAAGCCCTCTGTATGAATGCCATTACGTGAGGCATTGCCTGGATAAGGCTTCTCCTGAACAGAGAAGAGCATCCTGGCTACCATACTCAGGAAAAATGAATTCCTGCTCAAATGGATGCAGAGAAGGATGTCGGGAATCTGAGAGTGTCTTATAAGAAACTAAGACAGCTAATTTTGCTTGGTCTAGCAAAGTCTGAGAAAACACATGATCACTTCCTATAAACATACTGAAAAGAAATTGAAAGAGAGGTTTAAGCAATGGGACAATGTTGGCACAAGGACGCATGGCTGTGAACCAGCCACATACAAATTCAGAATGAATTTAATGATTATTTCTACCCATCAATTATGTTCTGGAACAGACTTTTAGGCAGAAAGAGTAGCTGCAAAAGAAGCCAGTTTTAATCAATCCAAAAAAACCAATCAGTTTTAAGTCAAAGCTTGATAAATCCACTTAAGGGATAATAACACTGGGCTGTCTAGAACAGCAGACAACTGGACTCCATATTTTAGAAGATGCCTCCAAGTGCTGAGCTCCCAGATAAACAACAAGAACTCCTCTAAATGAGATGTCTTTTAAATCAGGGATACAGTACTACAACAGGAGGTCAGAACCTCTCCTTGTCAGGGAAACAGAAGTGCTGGAATGGAAAATAAAGTGTGGCAGCTACCTCAATGTTGTTCAGCTCCAGTCTCAAACACCAGCAAAGACCCTGAAGAAAAAGGAAATGTTTTCAAATGTTTTCTTTATTGAACTACATCCTCACTCAGTTAACACAGTGACTACAAAGCAATCCCTGCCTTATTGAGGAAGGTGGCTGAAATCCTAGGGAACCTGAAGAGCCCAGGTGACTGGAATGCAACCACATTCATTGCAACAACTCCAGGCATGCTGGGTGGTCTTAAAAAGGCACCACTCTTTCTCTCTCAGTGAAGATCTTGGAACTTTTATTTCTTTTTGAACTTAAACAATTGGAGATAAAAGATTTAGGATGTGAATCCTTTGAAAAGATTCATGTCAGATAAGCTCTATAGCTTTCATCTGACGTGTCTTTGCTGTGTTTGACTGAGGCTGAGGGGATGCTGCGACCCCACAAAATGACTACCTGCTTCCAATCATCCATCACACAGACGGCGTGCTGGAGGGGAAGAAAATCAACTTGTTGGGTTTTGTTGCATGTTTTACTGGAATTAACATTTTCACAACATGTGGCTTTGCTGTAATTTTTGTTTCCATGGGGAATCAGTCAGTAAGAAGCTCAGACAGGCCCTCACCTTACAGCCCTCTGTCCTTAACACAGAGCAGAACTGAGGATATCTCACAGATTCACGTTTCTCTGGTTCCTGCACTGTCTGAATCTCTCAAGTGGCCAGATCACATCTTGTTTCTGTTTGTTCTATTCTTTTGCTGTATAGGAGGCACAGAGTTCCACTCTCAGAACTCGGTCGTCTTTATGTTCCATTTTCTACTGACTTGACTTTCTGAACACTATGCTTCCCGGCACTATCTTTAATATCTCCAATCAGCACACGTTTCGCTGGAAGCTTGGGAGTCCCCTGCTAGTGTAATCACCAAAGCAGGAGCTCCACCGCCCAGCCGCCCCCTGCCCGTCTCACCCGGCTGTCCCGCCTCAAGCCCGCGGAGCCGGCTGTGTTGTTACACCGCCACCTAGCGTTACCTTCCGCTCCCGCCCACGGCTTTCATCGAACCATTGCAGCAGCAAAGCCCACCAACATCACCCGGTCCAACTCCAGCCCACCCCCGCCACGCTCGCTAACCACGTCTCTCAGTGCCACATCCACATGTTTTTGCAACACTTCCAGGGATGGTGACCCCACCACCTCCTGGGGGGCAGCCTGTGCCACTGCCTCACTGCTCTTTCTGAAAAGAAGTATTTACTAATATCCAACCTGAACTTCTGCAGGCACAACTGACATGCCAGCTTCTCAGGCATCTCAGCTTTGTTGTATGATTTCAGAGTGGAGCTCTGGGAAGTGCTATTGCTCATGCTGTGCCCATGCATTGCTCGTGCAGGCTTTCTTGCTGCTACTGCTCTTTCAGCAGCCACCAGGAATAGCAATACCGACTCTTGTCATCACCTTTTCTTGTACATTGGCTGTCTGCCCCTTAGAGAGACCTGCCCAGACCAACAGTCCTCCCACTGAGGGCTAGCAGCGGAGAAGGCTAAAGCTGCACTTCGACAGAAGCACTGCCTCAGCAGAAAGTAAGTAGGCAGCCAGGATGTCTATCTGCAAGACAGATCTGACTGTCCAAAACTGCTGTTTTGGGGCAAACTCCTGTTGCACCCCTGGCTCTCCAGAAGGACACTTCATAGGCAGAACCACCTTTAACCCATGCTGGCAACAGCAGTAGCACTACAGAATGCCCCAGCTCACAAACTTACCTGCTAACAGTTAACTGGGCTGCAACCAACTCTGATAGTGCATCCAAAAAGTAAAACAAGACCAATCAACTCTTCAGAGCTTTGTCTCTTTCAATTACCTTAAAGCAGCAGCTGTGCAAACATTGATGGTAGAACAAACAGTTCGGGCACTTTTTTGAACTAGAATTACCAAAGAGGTGTATTTGCCCTGGCTTCTCACACAATACAGTTCTCTCAAAAGCAGTCCTACCTCTATGCTTCTTTTTAGGCCTTGCTCAAGAAGGCATGAGAAACAGACTAAGATGAAGCCACAGTAACCTTTTATCCATCATAAATTTCTGCAGATTCACAAATGCTATGCCTTACGCTGGTGCTGTGCAGGCCCTCAGAAACCAGAGAACAGGAAAGGCGTGAAAATGGCCATTCTTTCTGCACCAGAATATAAAAGTGAAGACCAACTTGCAAAAACAAAACATGTGTCTAATTAATGCAAAATGATACCAGATTCTGCTCCCTTGATTTGTCAGTGTGAAGTGAGAGCTGCAGAGCACTACCATTTGCTACTGAGAAGAGGTATGTCAGTTCTGGTCTTAAATATTTCCTCTTTGGCTAAACTCCAGCCTCTTTGTTTTTTCTTTATTAGGCTGAAGATTTTAAAACTGGAAATGCAAAACAAGGGTTAACAATGACACCAGCCAAAATATGTAGTGAAAACACCCAATAGTGCAGAGCTCTAACCTCAGCATTCCTTGGAAGGGAACAGAATTCTTTGCAAAATGCTTGACATTTTGTTTCAGCTCATTTTGCAACTCTGCAATTTTTCTTCGTTTGTTTCCCATTCTCCAAGGATCACAGCCCCCAAGCTGGGACTGTAGAGTACTATGAGACTATTATTGTTTAGTAGTTCTTTATGTAAAGTATTACTGAAATGGAGATTGCCTCTTGTATATGCAAACTGCACTGTGTCTTAGAGGTTGGGACACACCACCAGCCTCCCTTGTGAAACTTCTCCCTCTGCCTGTCCTGTGAAACATTCCCTTCTTCCAGCAGTACCATCATTCAGGTCCGTTATTAACACTGCTAAAATTGTCATCCATTGCCATTCACCCCATGATTTGGCAACTCACCTATTCTTTGCTGATCCAGATGACTCTTCTGTGTTGCCTGAACCATCATGGGCACTCTTCTCAATTATTTTTCTAAATGTCCTCAGCTTTATCTACCTCTTGTTTGTAACCAGTTTCTTGCTCATTCTTCCAAATGCTTCCACAGTCTAGTTCTACCCAACAAGAGATTCTCCACTTCCTTTTTAAACAGCCTCTCACAGCCTAGAAAAAAATTTTCTTTTCACAAGTTACTAGATTTCTGGTGTGCTATTGAGTTCCTCTTCAAAGCCATCTTCTCCACTAGCACACCCTGCTAATTCCAATGTAATAACAGAGGTAAGATGTGAGATTCATGGATACCATTTTTATCCACTTGCTTCTGCTCACTTTCTCCAGGCCCAGCACTTCAGGCTCTCCTGCCTACATATCTCAGCGGGATTGAGTGCACCCTCAGCAAGTTTGCAGACAACACCACACTAAATGGTGCAGTTGACACGCTAGAGGGAAGCAATGCTTTCCACAGGGAGCAGGACAGGCTTGAGAGGTGGGCCTGTGCCAACCTCATGAAGCTCAACAAGGCCAAATGCAAGGTCCTGCATCTGAATTGAGGCGATCCTTCAAATACAGCCTGGACAGAGAATGGCTTGAGAGCAGCCCTAAAAAGAAGGATTTGGGAGTGCCAGTTGATGAGACTCAAAATAAGGCAGCACTACGCACTTGCAGCCCAGAAGGCCAACCATGTCATGGACTGCATCAAGAGAAGTGTGACCAGCAGGTCAAGGAGGTGATTCTGTCCCTCTGCTCTTGTGAGAGCCCACCTGGAGCACTGCATCCAGTTCTGGGACCCCCTGACACAAATGTTTAGGAGCTGTTGAAGCAGGTACAGAAAGGCCAGAAAAAATAATCAGAGGATTGGAGCACCTTCTCTATGAGGACAGGCTGAGAGAGCTGGGGTTCTTCAGCCTGGAGAAAAGAAGGCTTCAACCTCACAGCAGCCTTCTGGTACCTGAAGAAGCATTACAGGAAAGCTGGGAAGGGTTTTTTTTTTATAAGGGCATATGGCAAGGACAAGGGGAAATAGCTTTAAACTGGAAGAGGGTGAGTTTAAACTTCCAAATTGGGAATTTGGAATAAATTCTTTACTATGAGGGTGGTGAGACTGAGGAGTAAGATAAAGTAAGGAAGTGAAATACACCTGTAACAGGTGATGATCTATTGGTGTTGGGAAAAAGCTTGATAGCAATATACAAAGTCTGTATCATCTTCCCATGCTTGAAAGAAATAAAGCTTTTAGAGGAGAGGGGCACAAATCTCAAATTTTCTACTATCAACAGCAGGTGAAACTGGACAATTCTTTTTGTCAAAAAGTCTTAGCAGACTTCAGGAAAAGAGCTTTAGTGCTTATTACCAATAAATTATGTGCAATTAAGATTGTGATTTATACATAATTTCAGAATTTGCTTTTATTCTACTGGGAAGAGAGAAATACCAGGAAGACATGCTATTAGCCAAGAATCTCCTCAAGTCAGCCAGCATAGCCAACACAAAATGGATCACTTAACATCCTGCTTGCAGTGCATAAGCAAGAAGTGAAAAAAGTAATATCTTATTTATAAATGGCATTAAATGCATAGCAGTTCTTTGTTAAACAACAGCCAAAATTAACACTGAACTGTCTTCTGCTTTTTTAGACACTGCTCTCCCATAGTATCAAAACAGCAGATTGTGTGGTTTTAAGAAAGCTTTTAAGAAAGTTTTAAGAAATTAAGGAAAATCTGTGTTGCAAATACTAAAGATATACCTTCCTTGTGGAGCTGTTCTTAAACACTGCTGGCTGAAAAAAAACAAAACTTTTAAATGAGAGCAGATAAAAGCCAAAGAAACAAAACAAAAACATAAAACAGAACAGTCCCCAGCCCCCAGCTAGGAGATAACCGATTTGAAGAACAATACTGAATTCTGCACATCAGATTGCTTCTAAACAAGATTCTGAGGGACTGCATCCATTGGAAAACCACTTCAGATGATAATTGCAAACTACTGACAAGACAAGAAGCTGATATTATTTCCTGAATTTGTCAATCAGTACAACTAACACATTTTTGTTCCAATTTCAGGAAGATTCTCAGCAAGAAAATTCAGTATTTTGCCCATCACAAACACCTGAATAAGACTCAAGCACAGGCTGACACAGGGCACTAATCAGGCCTTTGGCCATGTGCCTCCAAACAGTGTCAGTTACAGGCACTGTCACCACACCTGCATTAATCAGAAAGCAGCATTCAGATCTGCTCACTTTTACAGCTTGCTGATACTTTGGGTAAGCACTTTTCCAGCGAGATTTGGCTTTTCAAAGTCTTTTCAAAGTCTGATCTCCGTATGATCTTTAAAACTTGGAAGGAGAAGTCTTTGATGTGGGCTCTTGCATAAACAGAAGCAAAGACTCACACAGTATCTAACTGCAAAGAAGGCAATGCTGGCCAGGGCTCAAGCAGTGCAAAATGTCCTCTCTAAAAGTAGGGGAAAATGGAAACGAGAAATCCAAACAGCAAATACCATCACCACTGCTCAACCAAGGAAGCAATAAAGACAGTAAAAGCCAGTCTGAAAAGATACCCTTCTAGTGTGTTGAGGAGCTTCAGGTGTGGTCTTGCATCTCTCATTTGGCAGCTACAGTAAAGCCATTCTGACGTGAGGAAAATGGCAAGAAAAAGGAAAGGTTAGAAGAGCACTGAATAACAACACTCAGAGCCAACTAACGCTATAAAACTGTAAAATTTACTTATTCGGGACCTAGACCACGACGTGCACTGGGAAGGAGCATTTTCTCCTACTTCTACTCCTCTTTTATCCAGAGAGCAGCACGGGAAACGCAGCGCGCTGCTCCCCCTCGCTCCCAGCTGCTGGCAAAGCGGGCGCCAGGGGGCTTCCGCTCCTCAGCACCAAGCAACGAGGGCATGGAACTGTGGGCTGAACCAGCACACGTCAGTCTTAGCGAGACTAGAAACTGTGCCTGCGAGGGAAAAAACAAGGAAAGGAGCGATGGAAAAAAGGCACCACGGCTAATCTAAACTGAACCCTGCAGTAAAACGGCTAGAAAATGTGATTTTTTTTCAATGCAAGAAAAACAAAACAGCAACAAAAAGTTATTTACATGTGTCACAGAAGGGAAAGGAGTGATTTACAACTGAATTAATACAGTAACATAAATCAACTTTAGTCCTTTTGATCAGCTGATAAGGACAGATGTTTCGAGCTGCCTGTGCTGCTCATAAAGGAAGCTCAAGTCAAAGATGAAACCCATGACTTCAGGGCAGTTTGATTGTAATTTAAAAGAGCTCTCCTTCATGTTTTCCTCAAAGCAATACCTGCACAGACAAGCACAAGTTAGGCACCTATCCCATAGGAGCATTACAAATCAAAGAATCATAGATTGATTTGGGTTTAAAATATTTAAAATGTTTTAAATGTTTCAAAAGTTTAAGATGTTGCATGTATTACACAGCTTGGTGCTGTACCTTCTCATCAAGGATTAAATCTGTTGACTTGCCTGCATTCAGCTGTGCTCTCCTGAACATCTCCTGATATCCTGGTACTGAACTGACTGTCTTTTAAACATCCCACCAGCTCATGGGGCCAATGGAAACTCAAAAAGGAATCCATGCAGAATCTGAAATCCAGACATGCAGAAAATAAGAGATCTCATCTCTGATCGCAGCCTTCCATTACACACAACCATCTCCACATTCAATACTGTGTTTTAGATTGCTGTTAAATAATTTTGTTTGTATTATACCTTGTAAGCATTTATAGTGACGGAATCTTTTGTTCAAATGTTTCATAAGGTTCCCTTTCCTGTGACAATACCAATTCTAATTTCACTTTAGCATAACAAATGAAGCATAGTTACATGAAAGCCCTTCTTGCCCAACTGAATTTTTGAGAAAATGTTGGACTTGAGGACTTCAACACCAAAGTGGTTCAGCCCTAAGATGCTGCCATAGAGAATGCATCTCCTGCATCTTCTCCATCTTTTGAGATTTCAGAAGCTGGCAAAACAAGGTCTTAAGCATTTTGCTCTCAAATCTGCTCTTACATGGAAGTTGTTCTGGCTTCGACTTGGCACTGGACTAGACATGTTGCAGAGGTCTAAATTAACTTAAAGTGTAGTGCTGCACTGGTCTTTTTACTTCCTTTTTGGAGTCAAGAGCATTGGGGGTCACATCTATAAGAGCTGGGGCTTTAGGAGAAAATATTTTTCTTGATAAAAAATTTTGAACAAAATTGTAATGTGTTTCTTAATTGTTGTACATTTGTTGCTCATTAAACGATGTCTTAAGAAATTTTTTATACAAGAACATGCAATTCTTCCCTTTGTGATTCTTCATTCTAGTAAAAATCAAGCTGAAAATGAAAAAAAATACAGATTGCATAACTATAGGAATATAAATCAGTCACAGAACTGGAGAACAAAAATGAATGCAAATTTTCTTGTTCCATTAGTAGTATAATACTCTATCAGAACAAATGTACAATTTAGAGATGTTTTCAGACTCTCACAGCTGCCCCTGAGAGATGTCAATTCAGCAGGCAAATTATGAACTGATTGAGCAAATGCAAGTACTGCCAATTTGTATCCAAAAAAGTTTGGATTCTGGGGAACACCCAGTGGGGACTGGGATTTCACAGGGCACATATCAATCACTGACAGCGCTTCCCCTGAGAGAAACAATTTCCTCCTCCTTGTATTAACACGGTTAACATTAAAAACGTATTTTGCCAGGAAAGATACTCTCCTAAATTCATAAAATTAGTCAGTAAAAACTACTAGTGGAGCGTAAGTGACAGACAGCCACAGTAAGCACATGAAGACCACAGCCATCTGATACTGCTGGAAGTTGTTCCTGCCATGATAATGTGTAGACGTGTCTACCTGGAGAAGATGCACCATATTAAATCTTTAGCCCTGGATCAAATGCATTTTAACTGCTACAGAGGCTATATCAGACTTTGTACTTTGTCTTATTAGCTGGGTGCAACATATTATAGGCTCTAGCAGATGATGTGCCAAGATTTTGGCTGAAACAACTTAATTTTCAGATTAAGGTCAACTGAAAATGCCATCAGGGCATGTCATCATGACAGCTGAGTCACAAGGCAGGTAAGCACAGATACTGACTGCAGCACATCAAACTCTTATTGTTTTGCAGAAATCAGTGTCATGGTCCAAGAACCTAGAAGGACCTCATGTCTGTAAGAGAAAGAAACCATGTGGTTTTCCATTTTCACTCGTATATATGTTTGAAAGGGCAACAGGCCTCTAAGATAAATGATTAAAGTACAATCACTTAAAAATACATTAGATACATCTGGTCAAAGGTAAATAACCACTAAGATAGCCTTCAGTACTCAACAAGGGAAAGAATCTCATGCTTACAAATGCATCATCAGGGACCTTTGGATTCCAGCTGCTAGAGATGCTTAGCAGATTGATGGCAGACCATTGCTTTGCTCTGGCTTTCTTCTGGGCTATCTGCTGAGGTCTGTTCTCTGCATAAAGCAGGGAGGAACCACAGTGCCTGAAGAGTCAGAGTGCTGTGGTCAGTGGGATTTCTAGTGAGAAAGGAAGAGACTTGAATGGTTTCCAAAACCCCACTCATTGACTCTGCAAGTTTATCTTCCTTACCCTACTGCCAGCAGTGTACTGACCACAAAAGCACCACAGTCCCCATGCTAGCTGCTCCTTCCGCCTTCACAAAGATCAGCTGCTGCTGCCTCAAGATCTGCTTCCCCTTCAGTTGCCTTTCACCGCAGTTACCCTTTCTCCACAACCTACATGCAGCTTCTGGGAAGATTTCCACCGCCATCCTTAATGCCACTAAACAAGTTCCTGGGTCAGATGCACAGCCATGTGTAGCGTGGCCCATCAGTATCTATACAGCAGGCTGTGTTTCTCATTACACAACCCCTTAGTATGCCTCAGGTGTGCTCTAGATAGTGCATTGGGTAGGAAGCACTGCCTGCCAAGAGCAAAGGTACTAAAAATTGAAATTGGTTTTGGTGAATACTTGAAATAAAGAAGTCAAAGGCTGAAATATGCCATGCTGGCTGCCTGTGAAACTAGCAGCTTTCCTCTGTTCATAAAGTCCAGAACCCTCCTGGAAAAAGAAAAAAAAAAAAAAGAAATTAAATGTTGCTATAGCTCCATCTGCTTTGCCTACAAAGCAGCAGGGAATTCCACTTGCTGAGCTGCAGGGGCAGCTGAGCCTCTTGTTCGTTATGCAGAGCCCCCGAGTTGTACATTTGTAGGAAACAGTTTTCAAATCTTTCACCTATTTTACTGACAGATTGCCTCTAAACTCACTTATCAGACAAAGGACAGATTTCAAGTGGGGACAGATCTCAAGTGGGGCAGAATTTAAACAAAAGAAGCGGTTCAATCTCATAACGAACAAACTGCTGCCAGATCCCCAGCTGGGGACTTGGATGCTGGAGGCAATAGGCCAAGCAGGGGGTGTGTCTCAACTGTATTCCCTGCAAACGTGTGTTATACAACCTTCCCCCCCCCCCCAGCAAGATCTCCAAGCAAAAAGATCTCCTTCACCATGTCCTCAGCCCTTCTTTTCTTCTCTGAGCACCGCTGGCTCCTGGTAGGGTTCTGCCTCCCCTGAGGCTGCCCCAGCTCAGGAACCCCCTTCCCCTGGTCACCAGTATCCCTGATTGACTGCACAACAGACCTCCTCTAATTTGCATTTAACCATAGATTAAACTGATGCACTGTGACACTGTCATTGAGGGGACATTATCCCCTATTAATCATCTGTCGTTCTTAATTATATGTCTAAGAGTTTAAATTGTAATATGTTGTGACAAAATTGTGCAACCGGAGAATTGCAGAATAAGCAGTTTGCCAACTTGGAAAAATACTGGATGTGATGCTGGGGTTCTGTAAGACACACTAGACTTTCACCACAAGGAGAGAGTTCTTGAGTAGTTAAAAAGTGAGTGAAGCAGCATTATTAAACATCCTTCAGATGGAAGGGGGGCTGAAGCACTCCATTGGTTCGTCAGGGAATCAATATGACTTTTGTAAGCTGCAATTGTTTGCAACTTCTTACATCACTGCTAAACTTTTCCATTTATTATTTGATATGTGGTAGAAGATCTGAATGGAAGTATTTAAAAAACATTTAACTTAGCTATGTAATAAGTCTTTTGTAAGTATTTTGTTTTTTGTTTAACTGTTAAATGAATTGTTCTTTCCTGGAAAACCTGAAAATCGACTAATGTTTGGTAGGAAAAAAAAAAAGAACTACAATTACATTTAATCAATCATCTCTTCCAACACCATAACAGAAGCAGACATGATTACAGTCCCAGACTATTATGACAAATTAATTTTGAAGAAATCCCATTTTCCATAGATGAATTAGATACACGTCAGCATGAGAAAGCACAGTGTTATAGAAAGATGCAATTAACTCTCTATGTTTAGAGGAAGGAAAGAGAAAATTCATATTTGTAATCTCTCATTCAAAATACTTGTGAACATTTAAATGCAAAAATTATGATAAACACAAGACAGACATCCTGCCACGGGCTAATGCCAAAATGTCAAAAGATTAGGTTCTCCCCAGACTACAATTAAAATGAGGAATGCAACACCATAACATACCTTTGAAGCCAAATATTTAGCAATACTCAATGAGGAAGCAAACATTGAGAGCAATAAGGAAACTCCAGAGCATCATGACCCAGAGCACACTCCCACCACTAGCAGCTGAGCTGGTTGTATGAGGCCAGCTGGCTGATAGCAGGTATGAAGAAAGCCTAAAGAAACCTCAGCAGAGGCTTGTCCTCAAACTCTGCTTCTGAGAGGCCCTGCTGAGGGCCACCCTCCCTTCCCCTGGGGGCTGCTCTTTAGCTGAGGCTCTCACTCTGAGCCTTGCCAAGAGCTGTGCCACAGCCATGCACCCCACTGATCCTTATCCTGGCCAAGAGACCAACTCCCCAGCTTGCCCACAGCCTGCCCTGTCCACTACAGACCTGCCTGGCAATCATGGGACAACCTGATCCTGGTCACTGCATCCAGATCTGACACTGGCATACTGCAAGAGTAAAAGTGAAGGAGTTTAACTTCAGCATCGCCACCTCCAATAGGCTGCACAGCTTAAGATTTCAACCTGCAGGTACAGCACACCTACAGCCACACACACAACTCACATGCTGCAGCACCAAGTGACAAAGCACCCTGCCACCTCAAAACTCTGCACGCAGGCCAGCTTTGGGAAAAGCAATGCGTTCTGTCCCTCGCTTCCTGTAGTCCTTGCCCTGTATTCCCACTAACACATGAGAGTTTAGTATGGTAGAGCTGAATTAGGTTTACCTGACAAAGTTAAACAAAAGTTAACAACCAGTACAAGGTCTGTGCAATCCAAGTCACAAAACAGAGGAATCTATATGTTCTTCAGGTCCTCTCATATTTGTTTAGAATACTACTGCTTTTAAAACTTAAAAGCCCTATTTTGTTTCATCTCAGATGAGAAAAATCTCGACTAGATAGAAGAGTTAGCTAAACCCAGACCTGTACAAGAAGAGAATTCAGACACTGCATATCACTTCCATCTGCAGGCAGGACATTTTTTTTTTTTAATAGAAAATAATAAAATTTTTAAAAAAACAACATTTTTTATTGACCATACTGTAGATACCTGTACAGAGTGTAAACTTTAATATTTCACCAGATATGTAATTCTGGAGAAAGAATTATCAAGCACCTTCATTTCAACACATTTTTGATATTTACAGAAAGAAATACCTGATTAAGTGTATGAGTAAAATGAATTGTTATAAAATGTTACACCAAAATATCTTTAGAATGTTTACATTGTTATTTTATGATAAATATACAATTAAAGAGGAAGATGTCACACATTAAGACTCAGAACTGGCTCTTTACGAAGCTTAACTGTAGCATCTGGAAAGGGAGAGGAAATAGGGATATTAATAGCTTACTGCTCTTATCACAGCACTGTGAAGTGTACACTGACAGAAGCGGACCTGCATGTGAGCTTGTTTCCCAACACACTGTGCAGAAGCTAAACTTCACACTTGGCTTAGTATGACATTAAGAATATACATTTTTGATTTTGCCTCCCAACTCCAGCTCATTGGTAATGCTGAAAATGTGCTTCAAGTTTGCTTTGATTTTCAGCATACTTTTTTGCTGTTACTCAGCAATGGCACACAAAGGGGACGTAATGCTTTTTACCTTTAAGCACCAAGACACAGCCAACCTTTTGGAAATCAGATTTTTAACTGCTATGTTTCTTAAGGTTTACCAAAAAAAGCATAATGTAGTTTGCTAAAGAAGAAAGATGGCTACAATAAAATTCAAAGATCATTTTCAGGCTTAAAGAATCAAATATAGAAATATTATTTTAAAAGCTCTCAGGAAACAAATATGACTCTCTCAAAAACAAACACCTCCAAATGAACCAATATCTATTCTTTGATGAATTGTCAGCATCTGAGACCTAAATCTAAGTTTGTTTAGGGGATTTTAGGAAAATGCTAAGGAATCTACATCAGATGGAAGAAAAATAAATCTCTTAAACTCCAGCAGAAACTTCGAACACAGCCATTACACAGTTCCGATTACAAAGAATCACATGCCGTGGGTAGGAATCACACAAGGGTAGTAAATAATACCCTGACAGCATGTGGATAAAGTATTTTCATAACAACAAGTCAAAAGTTGAGATTCAAGTTTCGAAAATTCAAAGACTGGTAGTGGGGATGAATGCAGTTAGGCATTAAATCTGCGATATTACTGGGTGTTCTCACCTACATCTATCCATCCTTGGGCCCTCTGTCTGCTTCTCAGCAAAAATACAGCCTTCACATATGCAAAGGGCCAACTTACCATTATACAGATAACTGCTGTGTGCTTTGAGGTACAACCCAGTCCCAAGATCACACCATCCTTTACCCTGTTCTGTATTCAGCTAAGACACACTTCCTCCTAGCCTGACTCAGGTACAACTAAGGCCTCCACGTTTTTCTTTCGAAGCAAAAACATTGTATTACAAGGATTAAGATGCAATTAGACCTAATCTGGATAGCTCTGTCTTGCCTAACTGCTACAAAACAGTCTGCATATGCGCGTTACGGCTTGCAGTCAACAGCATGCAGCACTTATCTCTAGGGCCTGATTGTGTTGATAGATCTGAATTGTTTATGGCACATTCCCAGAAGGTGCCTGCTGCTTGAAAGCTTGTTTTAATACTCAGTTTCTTTCTATACAATCCACTCCAACTGTGTTGTCAGGGCAGCGGCAAGAGCGGCCTTCTGGGGTAGCCAAGCAGAGGTGAGTACAACCACCATTATTCACTGTACAGTAGTTATGTCCTAAAAAAGAAGAGATGAAAAATGTTGAAGGAAAGCTAAAGCAAACCCACAGTAAAGTCCAAACGCATGTGCAAAATATGCAGATTCATGACTACGCCAGGGAAACAAACTGAGATTGAAAAAACTACGCGTTGGGAAGATCAAAGTCATCAGATCCCTGCTTCTGATATTCACCTCAAGGAAAGGTCCAGATATCAGGACAGAGCAGGATAGGCAGCATCAAAAAATATGCTCAAATGTACTTCATAAATTGGCTGAGTGGTCACAGACATTAGAATGATGATGGGGTAAGGAAATGCAAAATGCAACAAATGAGGACCAAATTCAAAATGGTACAGAACTTCATTCCCACTTTTCTACTAGAAAAACACTGAGGAATAAATAGCAAAAAAAAAAAAAAGGTTTAGGGAGAAATGCATTAACATTGAGGGTAAAATGAAAAATGAGGGAATGCCTAAAGAAATGGATTTGAGGGGAAAGACATCAGTCAGAGACAAACATCTGAAGTAAATAAGAGAAAAAATAATGTCAAGGTTTCTAAAATTACAAATATAATCTTTCAGTCACAGCACAGACTGTTGTTTTGTTATACAGTGCCTATTGCAATGGAAATATCAATTAACTAGTAGTTAACAACATCAAGTTAACTAGGTAACCAACTAATTAACTACTAGGAATAAAATGTCTGATTTCTTAGTTATGAAATTCATATGCATATTTTAATGCTCTGAACCAGACATGCAATTAAGTTTTTACTGTACGTATTGAATAACTTGAGCAAATACTCTAATATTTAGGATTTTTTAGGCCTGAAGTTAAAACAACACAGTTATAAATCTAGCCAAATAGTAATAATAAAAAAGAGAACTCTTCTAATAACAGTGATTTGAAAAGAATAGTGGAAGAACTGGACAGTGGTATTGCCTCCAAAAGAGTAAACTTATTTCAAGACTACCAGCTTTCTCTCTTCTAAGTTTCACAGGGGGCTTTTCAGTAACGTATCTGAAAAGCTTAACATTCAACAGAGCAGAAAGATCAGTCCACCCACTATGCCACCTGCTGTTTTTTGAACATTCCCATTTTAAAAACACCGGATCTCATTAAGGAAATCTGGAAGACCATTTTTTCTACAGTTCGAAATTAAAAATGAGTAAATAAGGCCCTAGCCACAAGTATAGGATTCAATTTAGACACTGACAAGACAGCAGCTTTAGCCATGTCTAACGATAGAATAAGACTCCTCTGCCTATTATGATTGGATATGGCAACTATAAAAAAATTGACATTTTCAATTTCTCTGAAGACTGAAATCTAAGCAAACCTTCACTAACCACCGACATTGGGTGGCAGTAACAGCTTTCACTGCAGGGCTAGGTTCATTCATGTGCTAAGATGCTGCACAGCTGGAAAAACTTGAGGATCATCTGTATTACCTCCTGGGCACTGAGCAAAAGCTGTAGTGATTCCATAGAGACGAGAGCGCTTGTGAGGTTGGAAGTTATCATTTTCTACTGAAACCATGCGATCCACAGCTACAACAGCATCCCTGACAAATACAAGAGAGAATATACAGAAGTGAGATTAATATAGGAGTACAAGACAAAACAAACAAAACAAAAGAAGGAAGAAGTCTCGAATTGCTTCTTTTTTCAGTATTAGAGAGTGATGTCTGAAGAAAAATCCCCCAAGACAGCTTGTACGGACAACTCAAACACAAACATCGCAGCCTTCATCCTAGGCAGCAATGAGATTCAGTAGCAGGGAGCCAACTTAATAATTTTGGAGGTACTTCCAAACACACATCCCTCTACAGGAACACATCTGTTAGTGGTTTTGATGCATTACATATTCTGCAGTCCCATATTTTCTGTGACATAGGCAATACAGCTATTACACATACTGATTACAATGTATTCCAGGTGGAGCCTCATATTTGGAAGGAACACTGTCAAAAGCATTTTTTCTTTCCTAGGAACCAAAGGGCAGTAACTGACACAACTTCAACAGATTCCCATTTATCCAGAATAGCATTTCCCAGCTGTTAGATTCTAGCCTGGGAATCCTTAAACTCACTAATAATTCTTCCTGCTGCAAGTGACAGAATCGTTTGTATACGAGTTTGTAGATAGAGCCCACATAACTACATCCAGGAAAGACAGTTAAAAATACATGAACTGGATATTTTTTCTGTAAATACATACTAAACTTCAAAGTCTCAATTGCATTTCAATGTTTTAGTTTACATGCAACAAAGGAAGTGTCATCAAGACGGTAAAAATGTCCTCTTATTTCTGTTTAAGTATTCAACATAATATCCAGCATAAAAAGTCTTGAGTGACTAACTTCTGCCCTCTACAATGCAGCAACTAAAGCCTTAAGGGAAACATGTTAACTCCCACTCATTTCCCAGAAATGCTTAGTGTTGTAAGTATTTTTTTAGAGGACAAATCACTATGCTAAGAAGAAAATTCAATTAAGTGGCAACATCAATAGGTCAGCTCTACAGAATCATTCTGTCCTGCAACAGCTATTGCCAGAAATAGAAAGAAAAAAAAGAAAAAAAAAAAAAAAAAGAAGAGGAATGGAGGAATGTGTGATATGTCAGACATGAGAAATGTGGTATAAGCTTCACTTCCTACCAGGCAGAAGAACAGAATAACACATTCCATAATTTCTTTAGCAGATAACATACCTTCTCCAGTCTGTGTAGTACAAATTCTTCCCATAGCTTGTAACACCAAAAGGATACTGAATTCCTTCAACAATCTTGCGTCGACCAAACTGATTAGGGTTCATGCATTCCAGTCTCTTGGTACCTGGGTGAAGTGAAACAATTCCATTTCTTCAAATGGAAGACCAAGAGCTCTCACAAGGAAGAAAGGATAAGCATAAACATGCAAGCACAAACAGACTAATATTTTCTGGATGTCCTTCAGTCTGCTACTCAGCCAAAGGCCTTCCCATTCCAAATCTCCAAACGTGTCAAAGAGTGGAAGGCAGAACACTTTAGTGCTAATGTAATCAGCACAGCACCTAACTTACAGAAGCACAAATGTCCATTGCTCACAAGTTGAAACTCCAGGTACAGAAACCAGCATCCTCAGGCTGAAGTAGAAGCTGACAGAAGGTCTCCTCCATTCTGGAGGGATGCTTCAACCCCTATCCAGTTCTACCTCCTCTGGAAGGCACTTTTTAAATTGAGCTAGATAAGTACGTTTGCAAAATAATTGTTGGCTTGGGCAACCAAGACAAGACTGCAGGAAAAAATACCTAACTTATAGAAGCAAATAAGGTGTAAAAAGGCTTAGTTTTAAGTCTGTTACACATCTCAGGAACACTGCTAGCAAATGGAAACACCTGTAGAATTTTGTTAACTAGTGGGTTTCAAAATTAGGAGAAAAAAAGGAGAAGAGACAAATTTGAGAATAAAAGATGGGGAAAAAAAAGAAAGTTAGCAGAGGGAGAAATGATTAAAGGCTAGACAAAGTTTCTTACAGTGAAAAACAGAGGATGATCTTTTTTAGCTTATCATTAACTTGAAAGGTGTCTTGAAGTATAAAAGCACCTCCACAGGAAGAGATCTCTGGCAGTCTACAGTGAGAAAGACAGCAAGATGGAAAAAGAAAGTTTATATGAAAATTAGAAGAATACTTTTTGTCTTTAAGCATAATCAACGAGTCAATGGCAGAATTCATCTCTTGATCATAGCATCATAAAATGGTTTGGGTTGGAAGGGACCTTTAAGATCATCCCTGCTAGAGGCAGGGACACCTCCCAAGAGACCAGGTTGCTCAAAGCCCCATCCAGCCTGGCCTTGAATGCTTCCATGGAGGGGATACCTGCTGTATCTCTAGACAGCTTTTTGATCAGAACTAAAATATTTCAGCTTACACAGAATCCAGAGGTAGTATGAACAAATGAATTGAGATTATGTTATAAAGATAGACTTCAACACCTATTTACCTGCATCTACCCAACATAACATTGAGGAATAAGGATCAAATGTCAGCCCATTTGGCAATCCCAGATCATCTTTCACAAGAATTCTTCTGTTTGTGCCGTCCATGTATGAAGTTTCAATTTTAGGAGCTTCTCTGTTCCAGTCAGTCCAGTACAGGTTTCTTAAAAGGAAGAAAAAGGTAAAAATAAAGACTGACTGATCTCAAATTTCTTAATCAAGGAAAAAAAACCAGTAAGGATAAAAATAACACTACATTGCCAAAGTGGCAGTTATATTAGTAAGAAGCACCACACTGCCCTTGAATATTGAAGTGATAAAACATCATGAAGACATACTGAATGTTGTACTTCTATTAATAAGAAGAAAACAATCACACACAAGAAGAAATGCTTTCTGTGCTTTGTTTAGTATATGTGTTAGATGCCAGGCAAAAACAATTCTATTTCAACAGTTCTGTGGACTGTTTAAAATGCACATCCACAGCACTCCTTCCACCACCCATCATGTCTACACAGGATAAGCAGCAGAAACAGCAACATTTGGCATCCATCTGTGGGATTCATTCAAAATCCTGTTTTTCTTTTCAGCACATCAGGCAGTATACAGTGGAATTGATCAGTCGATGGTTAGGGGAGAACTTCAGAGAGGGCCATTAATTCACCTACACCTTACTATTAATGGCCATTTGTTAGTAGTGGTTTTTTTGGCCTTGAATGCTCTTTCTGAGAGTAAGAATTGACTTAACCCCTCTCAGAAGCCAAGCTTTGCATGTGTATTTTCAAAAGGTGTCCATACCCTCTCACAGGATCCACAACAATCGCACGGGGGTTCACCAGGCCAGTGTCAAAAAGGATGCGACGCTGGCGCCCATCCACTCTAGCCACTTCTATTCTATCAAGTTGAGAGTCAGTCCAGAAGATGTTGCGACCTAGATGATCTAGAGCTATCCCTTCAGGGCTTCCCAGGTCTGCAAGAGAAAAGTATTCATAGCCATCACATTTCTTAGCAACATGCGCCTGATAAGCATTCACAACTCTTAAGAGATTTTTTTTCCCCAGTTTTCTGGTTGCAGACAACAAAAGCCACATCAGTCGGAAAAGCTTAATAGCTTTTTCCCCAGGCCTCCCTCAGCACATTTCCCTCCTTGGGAACACATCCTTCATATAAGCCTTGGATTTCACCTATGTTGCAGACGGAGCTACAGCACAGATAGCTCAGAAAGTTGAGATACTCACTTATGCTTGATATTATACATTTTACTGGGCTGTTTTACTGAATGATAAATATAAGAACCAAACCAGCATGCACCCCAAGTCTGCAAGTAAACTTGTCTTGAGGAAGAAAGGAAAGAAAAAAAATGTTGAAAGCAGGGAAATAGAGACTACGAGAATCCTACTCTAACCTCCTTAGCAAGTCAGAAACTAGAATGATTTTATAGTGTTTAATATTCCCCCTTCTTTGGTAGGTGGCATACATGGCACTCATTTGAAAACTGGATTTTTAATAAGCTTAGCCAAAGCAATACAGAAAGTATGCTCCAAAGCACTAGAGATAATGCTATTAGTTAACTGATGGAATTTAGATCCTGTTCTTTGTTTTTGCACAGCAATCCTTTTTGGAACGTATTTTAGTACTGTATGTGCACTATTTGTCTTGGATGCTTAGTTGTTCCAAAAGCAACAGGAAATGACAGATAACATCCTTTCGGCTTTAGCATTAGCAATTTCTAACTGACATGAAAGATGCAAAATAAATATAAAGTTCTTCAAGGTTTAATTCAGCCACTGTGGAAAAGCTGCTTCTACACTTTTCAACATTTGTACATTCACTGAAAAGGAGTGTGAAGGCTGTGTGGGATGCTGTGAGGCCAAAGCCATTACAAATCACTTCTAGCCTGATTTCAGTTTCAAAAGAAGTAGAATTGCATGTGGTCGCTCCCAAAACATTCAGTGACCCTTCATACCAGCCAGCTGTCAAGAAATTTTTCAAATGCGGATCTGCACATCACTTAAATGTCCTGCAACAAAAGAACGTGGCTAATTTTCTATTAATTTTCAAGTGTATTTACTGACAGCCATTAAACAGTGTGCAACACAAATGGTCCCTGTGAAGAAAAGGCATTAGCGACACAGACGTGCCCCTGCTGCAGTGCCATCAAGGCTGGTACAGTCACAGGCTCTGCTCCTTGGAAATAGACAGGCTTGTATAGACACACAACTAATATAATTTAAGCAATTACAACAAAGATGGAAGCTCTCCTTCCTGACCTGCCCCCACAGCTGCAGAGCTCAGAAAGCCTCCACAGGCAATACAGCTGCAGGAATAGCTGGGAACTGGATGGGGCTCCACAATAAAACATGTTTCTGCAGACCAATTCAACTTGGATTGCAAGAGCTTTAACAACAACAACCAAAAAAAGTGCATTCCACAAAAATACGTGTGAACTGAAGAAAGCAGCTGCAGCTCTCCAGAGGAAAAAGGCAAAGATCAAAACAAAATAATAAATTCTCATGAGCTTTCTAAGAGCAAGGCTTTTTCCTATTTACTGAAATTTTTAAAGGTTCAGTTTTGAGTACCACAGAGATATTCAAACACTGAATACCCAACCATAAATTGTTATGACTCTTTATCAAAGATCCAGTTAGCATTTCCACACAGGAAGTAAAGAGAAACATTGCTCAAGATCTCTTCAGGAATACCAAACACATCCTATGTGAACAACAAGACAATAGAAATTAGGAGATACTTTTACATATAAAGCATTTTTTGTAGCAGATGAAAACACAAAGTTCCTATGCAGCAGTGGCATGTTTTAAGTACTTTGAATTACATAAAATAATCTTATTTAGTTGAAAGCCTTCACAAATATTCATAAAATATTTTATATACTGCAAGGCTTTCAAGGCACTCACACACAGTCTCATTAGATAGAACAATTCATACATATACAAGATCTTTAGCAATAGCAATTCCCTTCACTCTTTAAAGTGCACAGTCTGACAAAATCCTTGAAGAGTAGATCCTCAGATGGTAGAGCCTGCAAATTCTTTCCCCATTGACATTGTAGTTATACATGCACATGCTTACATTATCGCTTAAAGTCTCTCTTAAATTAAAAATGTTAGGATTAAAAGGAAGTTCTACAAATTCCTCAGCCAACAAGTTGTACAGAAATACAGTCAAGTTGTACAGAAATAGTTACTGTTGTGGTTAGGAATGGCTTTAAGTTTTCCCTTAATCCTTCCCAGGACAAAAGCACAATCCAAGCTGCTTCCATCTCTCCACTGCCCCGAGAGTCTACATGGAGCACCAACAAACTGGCTATTCTGAAGCACATACTTCAGGTAGGGATATGCAACTCATCCAAACAAAACCAAGGCAAATTTATTATAGAGTTTTAGAACTAGTTGTTTATTTTGCTAACTTAATTTCCTACATTTCAATGCCAATACCTGGAAAGTATCAAAAGTAAGAAGCTCTAATATCTTGACAAGTATTCTAGGATCCCAAGGACATGAATGAGTATGTAAAAAGTGCCTCCCTCTAGCTGCTTTTGCTGTTTGTTTTTTTTTTTCCCTCATGCTCCACATTCACTTGGTTCCCTAAACCTGTCCTTCTTCTTAACCTTTTAAGAAATTTTAAATGCTCTAGGCTTTTGATACCTCAATTCCATCACGAACACCCCTCATTTGCTGCTACCCTTGTTCTTATCATTTATTCAGCCAATAACAAAGTATTAGTTCAGCAGAGGACCATTTTAAATCTATTCAGAGGTTCTTTGCAAAGAACTTCACAAAAGCTTTTCAAAAATCCAGCCACACAATTCTTACTGCATCACCTTTGTCTGCACATCCACTGACTGACGAAAAGCTTCCATAATTTTCCTACATCAAAGAATCATCAAAACTGTAACACAAACTGTAATGTAGCATGAGCATTGCAATGAAGTGCTACTACACAGGAAATAAATCCTTCTTCATTTTAAGTTACCAAAGCTTTTGCGGTATCATTTATGCAAATAATAACCACTTGTAATGCTAAAGCTCAAGTAACACCTGAGAATTATTATTAAATCCATGTCTTTAATGCCATTAATAGGAAGTAGTAAGAGGAAGAACTTGATGCTGTCACCTGTTCTGATGATGGTCGTTGGCTCCCCACCATGCAGGCTAGCTCTACTGATTGATGGACCACTGATGTCTGTCCAGTAAACCATCTTGTCCACGCAGTCATAAGCAACTCCAATAATAACTTTGTCCTGTTGATCAGCAAGCAAATAAGATCAAGCAGAGAAAAGGACAGTGTGGGCAGTCACTGTAGAGTAGCTTAGAACAGTGCTTCCAATTGTAAGTTCCTTTTAACAGACACTATTCACAGAGCTTACTCCAAAAAAAGTACTTATGTTCATTTAAAGAAAGTTCTTGCTAACATCTTACTGTATAATTCCTCATCTGCTTTCTCTCCTTTATTCTTCCTGCATATTCATCACTTCACCCACAATGGCTGCATTTCAGAAGTTACTTAAAATGTATCAATTACTAGCAAAGTAAGTTCATTAAATAACAGTTTTGGGAATATTCCACAAATAAATCTTTCTGGTGGAATGAATATTCTCATAGGGGAGGAAGTGATTTTTTGGGCAAAAGAAGACAGGTCTGAAGATTCGAGTGTAGAGTGTAAGCTCCTTCCAATGCTAATTTATCATGGAATACTGAGTCTACCTCCTTTGCTGCTTGTACTACTTAAGATTCTCATCCATTCGACAGAAAATGAAAGATGAGCAGCTTCTTAGAGAACTGGTCCAAAAACATGCACCAGAACAGAGATGACTTATTACTGAGCCTACAATAATGCTATAGAGTACTGAACAATCTAAATGTCTTCACGCTGTCACTTCCCAAATACACAACACTAAGACAACATTAAAAAAAAAAGAAAAGCTAATAGCAGAGACTGAGAGTTTAATTAAAGTATTAATGAAGAGGTGCATTTTGAAAGCTCTTTCCTGAAGATAGTCCTAAGCTAGACCAAGTAAGTAATAAGACTGTCTGACAGAGATTCAGCACTGTGTGCCTATATCATCATAATTCCAGTTCTACTAATGAAAGTACTTTCTTTAAAGCACTACTGCAGCAGAACACTGGACAAGAGAAAAAAAGCTGAGTTTCGCCCTTACATACAGTATCACAATACAGTTTGCAGTACTATTTACTGAACTGAATTTGTATAATTTAGTCTGTATTTCATCTATTAGGCCACCATGATATCTGCTTTTGCTAACTATTATAAATATTCTCACTCTGGAATGAAAATACAAATCCCATGTTTCAGGCAACATGAACGTGACAAAACTGGAAGTGGGGAAAGCTCGTGTGTTTCACAGGTAATGGAGAACATCAGGGATTCATTTGCAAGGAAAGAAGATTCTCAAGACAATAGTAAGAAGTGTGGGAAAAATATCTACCACCCACTGGGCCTGCACATGAAAAAGGAAACAAGAAAAAGATTTTCTGTATATCTGCAGCCAAGAAATGCTGAGAAATGACTGAAGACTAGGAATAGATTAAGATGTATGAGAAAAATTTGAGAGGAATAAAAAAGAGCTTTAGGTCTTGCAGGTCTTGTAGATTTTTACAGCAATGGAAACATGAGGCTAGGAGCATTTATAAAGTCAACTGTTGGAGGCATATGAGATCACAAATATTAATTTTTTTGGCCTATGATCTATTCTTTAAAAGCAAATGACTTTTTTCTATAGCTAAGTTATCTTTTTTTTTTTTTTTTTTTAAATAGTCAGGTCAAAAATTCAGTGTCAAAGCGCTGAGATACCAAAATCTTAACAAAAAATAAAAATTGAGTTTGAAACTTAAATTGTCAAACGACAAAGATGACAAACAATCACTTTCATCTGCATTGCAGCTCCTCCAAGACACACTGGTTTTTACAGTAGGTTACTTACCGGAATATGCAAAAGCGCTTTTGCACCATTTTTCTTCATGTTGTTTCCCTCCAAGGGAACATGTTCAATTTTCCCACTTTGGGCAAAAAGCAAATGTGTTCCTGGAGGCAGTGGTATTGTGTCTGGTCGAACAGAGGGCCCAATACCAACAGGAGGAGCAGCTGTGCTCAGACCTTGTCCATAGAAACAGAAACAGATGGCAACAAAATTAGCTTGTGCAGTGTAACAAGGCGCCTTCTTACATACAAAGACAATTACAGACAGGCTTCTGTAGGGAATGGCCTGATAAGTAGACACTAACAACTCTAATCAGATGCAGAAAGATATTTTTTTTTTCTTTTTTTTTTCTTTTTTTTTGCCTTCTGCTGACAGAAGAAAGCCATTGACATAATAGATCTTTTCATGTTCAGCTCTGTAATTGCTCCTTCCTTTAAATGCTCAAAAAAGCCTATCTTATTTTGCAGTTGAAGTGAAGAGGTTGGAAGGAATATCCTTCATTTCCTGAGGCAGCAGCCATTTATCATACATTCAGAGGTTCCCAGAGGGCAGAAACTTATAAGGGCCTCTCACAGTTTCAAAGTAGGAAAGAAGTCAGAAAACCATCTCATCAGAATTGTCTGGATGCCCTCGCTGAAGGAAAAGCATAAATGGAGCCGCTGAAGGGCTGCAGCATGAGGCAAACTGTCACTGATTCAAGAGAAGCCTGCATTGCTTTAATTCAGTGCTACATCTCAGGGGCCCCATGTTTGGGAAACAGTGCACATTGGAGAACAGACACCCGAAAGAAACAAGCTCTTCAGCCACTTACATGGTGGTCGAACTCCTGGGCCACTTCTGGTGCCATCAATCTCATTTCCATCTCTATCCACACACCAACAATATCCAGTGCTTCCATGGCACTGAGTGGGTACATAATTCCCATGTTCATCACACTGGGGAATGAACTGACCAACTCTTATTTCTCTTTGGAAGAAAGTGCCTCCACTTCCAAGAGCTACTTCTTTCTCGCGCTGGCATTTGGTCTTTACCACTCCTATGAAAAAAACAGACCAGTGAATGTTTCTGCTTCAATTAATAACTATGCTCCATAAGCAGTTACCGTGTACTTATAAAACATGTATTCTCGCTATTGGAGGAACATGATACAAGTGTAGAAGGTATACACCACCAGTGCACCTTCAGAAACAGTCTGCCCTATGTAGATTTAACACATTTGCCATGACTCTACATAATTTTCAATATTTTTCACTGTTCAATTTAAAACAAAACAAGAAGCTCCCTTGCAGCTTCCTACATTGAAAGGTCATAAAAGAGAAGCTGGAAAATATTATTTCTCCTAGAAGTACATTAGCAAGAACATTCTGTCCAGCCAGTGACCCCCAATGTCTACTTGTTTGGCAAATACCCATGGACTTCAATATGTGACTAATTAGCCAGGCTATACAGTGGACAAAATTTTTTTGTAATGCTAAAAGTCAAGTTTCCCTTCAGAGGGACAAGAGAAAAAAATCATAACACAAAGCAGATGCTGAGTTCTCTATAGAGCCTAGGAAAAGAGACAACTTACTGCTCTGATGCATATTAGATTTTTAAAGTTGAGGCATCAAATTTGAGAGCTCACTTGATGCTTTTGGACCCAAGAAAGGAACAGCAAGAACAGATTGCTCAGTTCCTGGTAAGGCACATAAGCGAGGCTGTACTGAAAACTGGAATACTACTATACATAGAGAGAAACATGTAATATGCATTGGCTATACGTGTTAATACAGAGATTACAGAAGAAAAATGGTTTTCCATATTATCAAGAGATTCAGGGATCAGTTTCTTCTGGTTTCAATTTTACAAAGCAGTCTGTACAGAAGAATAAATCTTCCTTTGCTGTTACATGTCATGTAATAGGGAATGTCACCTAGACAAATATGTCCTTTCAGATACCAAACAGCTCAGTGAAATCAACAGAATACAATAAACTTTTTCCCTCTCCACACAAATAAATCTGTGCCATTTTGTCCTTACACTTGAGACCTGAGGGGCTCTGCGCAATGGGAGAGAAAGATGTCTAATTATGGGGGGAATAGCCTCTTCCTGATTTCTATAGACAGCTAGAAATACTTAACACAAACTGTCTAACAATGAGATCAAGCATTACACTTAGATTTACTTCCTCACTTCGACATTGTCTAGTGGGCAGTTAGCTATGTCTGTATGGCTCAGAATAGACTCAGTCCAGCAGAGTAAGAATCTAATCCCACGTGCCTATAGACTACTGCGGTGTAATAGCAAGACAAGTACCAATAAAATTAAAAAAAAATGTTACGCAAGCAAAATCTTTGGAAAAGTTCTGTGCACCTGGACACAATTAGAGAAATACAAATGTCTGGAGAACAGCTCAGTCCAAACAAATAAAATACTTGGCCTCAGCTTTAGTGTGGGTGGCGAGGAGTCTTGAGTCAAGTTACAAAATCAAACCCTGAAGGAAAGTCTACATTATCTCAAATTTTGTTTATAGCACTCAACTCACTACAGGTAAAAAAAAAAAAAGGTAAAAATGAGAAATATTTGAGTCAGTGGAAAAAAGTAATTAAGTAGTGGTATTTCTAGCAAGCTACCACATTACCCTAGTTTGGTTTTAAATTTCATTTCTTTATTAGGGCTCTGAAAGCAGATACATAGCCACAGATCATGTCACTTGGAAGAGAAATAGGACACAAAAGATGAGAAGGATAAGACCTCATTACTGGGTAAATAGAGCTCATTAAAATCAACACGCTGATTCACGCAAATGAACGGTTGCACTTGGAATACACCATGTACACCAGTCTCTAAAGAGAGAAGAGAGGAGCTCCTGCAGCAGAACAGAAATGCAGAGTGCCCAGGATGTGACGTTCAGTAGGCCACAGCACACACTAGTCTAGTTCCATGGAATGGTGCCCCCTGAGCTCAAGCTTATTAGCAGTTGGATATATCCATTTTAGAAGTACTCAAGCTTTAGCAATAAGATGATGTTCCAAGAGCAGCTATTGTTCTATTAACTCTCAAAGAAGAAAGGAGTAGCCGTGAATGATCTTCCTCAGAAAAAGAAATTTGTATTTAACATTTTCAACATATATTTTTTGGTTGTTTTAGAAACCAGCACTAGCAGTGCAGAATTTAAAACTCTGAAAAACAGCACAAAACTTGAAAAAACAAACTGTAAATAGCCTGGATACTGAAAGTGGCCCAGACAAAAAAGAGACATATACACATTCCCCACATAAGCAAAGAAATAAACAGAATTGGGGTAAAAGGCAAATCAACAAACAAACCCATATGCAAACATTCAAAATCACTTTTGGTCATAAAGCATCTGGTCATCGTAGCAGTACTGCAGAAGATCATTTATGGACTTTAAAAAAAAATGGAGGCTGGGAAAGCAGGATGAGGAACAGGGATTTGTGGGACTTCTTTTCCACCTTTCAAGAGGTATTACAGACTAATGCTCTACATCAAATTTAATCAGTTTGTGACAGCGTTCAGAATTTTTCAAAGATCTGATGTAACTGCTCAAAGAGGTTTTAATTCACAAGCTGAAGACAGAGAAGTGATAATAAAGCTCTGTCCAGTACAAGAGTACCCGAAAGAGTACTTTTTGAATTTCCAGTGTAACTCACTTTATTCCCCAAGTATCACAGTTATACCAGCACTTTTAACTGCCCTTCTCAGACGCTGCCAAAAAAGGAAGAGAACAAAACAAAACAACACACTGCCCTTTGTCCATTCATTTTGCCTTGCAGTCCGTCCCTTGCAGCATTGCCCCGTGCGTTTTTCACGTGAAACAAACTGTGTACAGAGCACCAGCAAATGGCTCTAACGGTCAGACCCCCAGTCCAAGAACCCAGATTTGTTTCTGTTTAGTAAACAGTGTCTGGGGTCTGCAGGGGTAGAAACACTCAGACATCTGTTTTTTTGAAATGGAAAAATGAAGCGTGAGGAAATAATGAAGTACAGACATTCTTAATAGCTGTGAGCAGTGAGACATTCCAGCATCATTAACTCTTTCATTAACCTATGGGTTTACTCCTACAACATTCACTTACATACAACTGAAATCCATTTTACTTGTTAGCCTCCTTGCTTTGAGCGCAGCCATTCAGCAGTGATAAAGTTCAATAGTATGTTCCATATATTAATAAAGGCACCAAACAAGCAAGCAATTGAACATATTGTTTGGAAAAGGACAGCAAAAAGAACAGAATATTCAGATCAATGAAACTTTCCATGCTATTAACAACCAGGAAAGACTTCAGTGATTTGACTAAAGCTAATTAGATCAAAACTTTATCAGGTAAAAGGGGAAGAAAGGCTCTCTAATGACATCTGAATACAATGGATTCTCACCTGGAACCTCCACCCTGAAGTAAGTTGGTTTACAAATTGGGTGCTAAAGTAAACTAAGCTGCTTTTTGCAGAGCTTCAGAAACTTGTTTGATTGCAGCTACTGGCAATGATTAACAGTTGGATATATCCATTTTAGAAGTACTCAAGCTTTAGCAATAAGATGATGTTCCAAGAGCAGCTATTGTTCTATTAACTCTCAAAGAAGAGAGGAGTAGCCGTGCTTGTAAACACTGCCATTGCCACAGACCAGCCAGGCAATGCAGATACTCCTACTTTAGGCAGGATTCAGCCAACAGCAGGACTTCTCCTCTATAAAACTTTTATTTCCCTGCTCAGAGAATTTCATGAGCACAAACAACGCGAGTGTTTCCAAAGCATATCTTCTGGTACAAAAATGAATTAAAAAACAAACAAACAAAGAAGATGAGAGACATGTATGAAAAATATCAAAATCTGGCAGACCCCCACCTACCAAAACATTAGACATAAGAAAATTATCCATTCAGGTAACTGAATGCAGGGGGATTTGATGATTCAGGTATTCTGCCAGCATACTAAGAAACAAAGATATACCAAGCCTGTTACACAAAAAATTTACTTAGCCTTAGCCTGCAAACAGAGAAGCATTCTGAGCTTCAAGCAGCTATAAGGGCCAAAGAGGAGCCAGAGGCAGCAGCGCTGCTGCAGAAGAGGCATTCCACATGGTGCTGAGGCCCAGCAGTGAGGCATCCAGTAGCCAAGCTGAAAAGAGAGTCATCCCCATTCAAGCTACATTTATATCGAGTATGAAAACAAAATCAAGAAGCATCTAGGATAAGTAGAAAAATAATATAAAGCTTCAACAAAATAGGACGGTACACTTAGCAGTTCAGTAGATAAACTGACGTGAAAAGGTGGTGTTCTGAACAACAGCAACAAATATGCTATCACATATACTCAGAAGAAATGAAATACACTGTGGTAATAGAGCTGATTGAATTGGATTGATTGAATTCAATTATCAATCTGCCAAACTATCTGCTTCAGCTACAAAGGGGAAAGTGCCAGACATGAAAGCAGTATTTCTCATTCTGCAATCCTTCTTTAAGAACCAGAAGTCCTAAGGTTTGATTTTGCTTCAAGCTTCTCACATCAAGGTTCTCCTTTATGAGTAATAATCCTGTTTTTATCAACAGGGTCATTATATGAATGTTTCAACCTTGGTCAGAAACACCAGGTAGTTCTCCATTCATCTGGCATTAAACTGAAAACATTCATGAACATTGGTGCATAAAAAATAAGTTGAAAGCAAAGTTGAAAGACTGACATAAAAATGGAAAAAGCTAAAGCTTCAGAATTAAATACCACCACACCTCCCACAATTTACCTACAATGGAAACACTCAATGATTTGACATAATATATGCTGTTGAGCACCTGATGAAGTCATGCAAACATGATTTAAAACCAGAAATCACCCTGTGATTTGTTTTGTTTTTCCTGTAAGTCATCCATCAACTCTTCGTTTTGAGGCATTAGTACCCTACTATACAAGAATGACAGAACTTCAGAATTAGCGAAGACAGTGGCAAAGAGAAATAAACAAGTTCAGCAACACATCAGGTAGAGATTCAGCTAATTCAAACAAGCACTTTTAAGCCAGCAGATCATTTGATAAAAAGAAAAGACTCAGTTTTGAAATATCAAGTATTTTGGACATCATTAAAACAGTGCAGAAGCTGATTTATAAAGACAGCCTCCCTCCTCAGTCCTACTGCTTTTTGCTTCTTTTCCCCTTGGCCCTGTGACCTTTTTACTGTTGGCTGTACATTTTGAGTTTCAATCTGTGGAGAGATGCAGTGTCCTTAGCCTAAGAGCAAGAATCTCAGAAGCTGAAATAGGTTCAAATGTACCAAGAAGGTAAGCTTTATTTGTTTCCTGGATTAAAGCATTCAACTGTCATCTAGGTTTTTCATGCTTTTGAACTGGAATAACTGTAACAATGCTTCTTTGAGCTTTAGTATTCCTCACTACTTCAAGGCCCAAACTAGACTGCAAGAGCAGAAGTGTGGAAAGAGCTTTATGCTAACTAGGGAATAAACTGAGTAAATACAGAAAAATCTAGGAGTTAATTAGAACCAGCAGTCAGTTGTTCTGGACTCTGGCTGACTACACTTGAAATGCAGACATCCAGTTCTTGCAGAATACAATAGTACAGATACTTTGGTTTCATCCTTCTCTTTTTCTGGTGCTCAAAGGCCAGATTGGATGGGGCCTTGGGCAGCCTGGTCTAGTATTAAATGGGGAGGTTGGTGCCCCTGCCTGTGGCAGGGGGGTTGGAGATTCATGATCCTTGAGGTCCCTTCCAACCCGAGCCATTCTGTGTGATTTTCTCCTGTACTTGTTGCATTTCATTTACATCGCCAACAGTTCCATGTGTTTTAAGATATGTGACTATTGTTTATGGAAAACAAAATTAGTCTGTGGTCAAATCATTACTTAAGGCAAATTCAAAAGGTAGCATCAGCATAGAGCTGAGAACTGCCTGAGGGGAGACAAAACATAAAACAATAACTGAGCAGGAAAAGCAATAACAGTCAATAGACAGACACTGGCACAAGCTTGGTGTTCAGACCTCAAGGGACACGAGATAGAACAAAGCCCCCAATGAGACAAAATACAATTTTTTTCCAGAGAACCATATATTCTCCAATTCCTAAATTGCATTTATGCTCTAATTTTCAAGAACTATAAAATTTTACCTCCTAACACACACTGGAAACCATCCCCACGATAACCTGCCTTACACTGGCAGCTGAAGGATCCGGGTGTGTTGTAGCAGAAAGCATCTGGATGACAGCGGCCCTGCTGACATTCATCTATATCTGTAAAGTAAAAGATCAGTCTTCGATAAATACTCCTCGTGACGGAGAATAACTAACAAAACCAGAGTGAGAATTTGAGTGCAAACCTGGCTTATTACTATCAGGCTCCTATTTTAGGCCATATGAACAGAATTAAAGACTTTTGGAAGAATACAGAAATGAAAAGAAAAAGCATGCGTATAATTTAGATTCTGGCAGTTGGCAAATCCTTCTACCCTGCTGTTCTCACGGGTACTGGCACTGTAAATTCACACAGGATTTTAGAAACGTATGCCCATAAGAGAGGAGAAAGAGGAAAGGAAAAATACATAAATGCAAGAAGAAAGGCTGAATTTGACCAGCAAGATTTCTGATGTGTTTAGGTAAAGCTTCTCTCCCACTGCACTCCAACTGACATGAAACACAGTGTAACATTTTTACAGGTTCTGAATTCTGAGCACTGTGTGTCACCACCTTAGCCATATAAACCAGTACAGAGCAGACGGTTCCAGCAGGTGTGGATCTGATCCCCTAAATGCAGCTACTTCCATTTGTGCAGCTACCTCATCTTGGACCTTCTGGAGAACAAATATTGAGGAATGAACTAAAAGCGGGAGAGTAAAGAACAAGAGCTTACAATGTTTGCCTGCAGGACGTAAGGTACAATCTTCTTAATTTAAATCAGAAGCAACTACAGGAAATTGCAATGAGCAGCCAAGTTGTGCAATAAAGAGTATGAAAAGACACAGCAAATAGCACTACTCACCCTCACAGGCACGTCCATCTCCAGAGAAGCCAGGGAGGCACGTGCAGATGTAGGCAGACCCACCAGTGTACACGCACTGAGCACGCTGAGGGATGTCGCAGCCATGTGTGCCCGTCTGGCAGTGGTTTACGGCGTATTCAACAGCTGCAGGTTAGACACACGAGAGAAGAGAGAAAGTCTGAATTTTCCTCCACAATGTTTGAAGCTCGTAATACATTTGTAGAGAGCACAGCTGTGAAGGCTCAGAGAAGAAAAAAGAAACACAGAAACTGTGTTTTGTTTGGAGGGGTTGCAGTTTTTGTTTTGCTGTATTTTAAAGCTCTTCCATTATGCCAGTATTAAAACTTATTGATGTTCTACAAGGTATTGACTGCCTGCAGCACCTCAGAAGTGTTTGTTAGCATAAAATAGAACAAAAAGGCTACAGCACCCATAGATCCTAACATCTATGCGAGTTTTGTTTATAAAAAGGAGTCCTCAACGAAGAAATGTAAGGCATCTCTCCTAGAGGCACCTCACACATTGGCTGAGCAGCCAGTTCATTGCACTGGGAATTAAAATATCCTGCTACACTAACCTAGCTTTGACCCAAGACTGTCATCACTTGGCAAGAGATGGGAGATGTGACTCACTTAATCGGAGGTAAACACATTTGTCAGCTCTTGGAGAAATTTTGACCAACTGCAGCAGCTGGGGCCAGGCCTGCAGCTTTTCATGATTTTCTCATTGGTGACAGTGCTGATATGCTGCAAGCACTGCTCTACACACAACAGTACTTTAGGTAGTCACTGGAGCTTTGCCTGTGCTTACCTGTTATGTCAGAGAACAGGAAAGGAAACCACTATATTTGAAAAAGAAAGAGGCAAAATAACACAAAAAGGTTAGGGCAAGAAAAATGTGGTTTTGCAGTGAGCACGTCTAGGAACAGATTTACAGCTGCTGTAAGAGTCCACTGGGGCTTTCTTTCTGCAATTCCTTCCTAGGAGTTGACAGGGGACCAGGACCAGAGTCCACAATGCTCCTTTCATCACAGTACACAGATGGAAACTACCACAGTATCAGCAGGGGAAAAAAAAACAAAAATCTGCCATCATAGTCAGATCTGGAAACAGATATTTTGTTCATTTCTCTGGAGGAGACAATGTCATTGTAAGAATCATTTTTATCCGTTCTGCTTCACAGAGCAAGATTTAGATTACAAAATATCTGTTCAGAACAGCATTAGCCTTAGAGCTGGAATTCCTAGGGAGCTCCCAAGTTCTGTTATCCCTCAGTCTACAAATAGAAGAACCAAATTCATTTACAATTCTCTTATTAACACAGCGAGTCACAGAGCTGGTATGAAAAAGCTGCAGTTCCACATCAAACCACATAAGCAGAAAGAAGGGTGCTGTTGCCCTGTCTCAGGTTCAAGTCATTCAGGGGCTGTAAACCAACAGATAGAGAAATAAGAATGCTAAGTTTCTTCAGGATTGAAGAGATCACACCAAAATCCTTCAAGCTGGGCAGGTAGTATCTTGGCACTCTTCTTTCACGATTTTGTATTTTATTTCTATGCAAAATCTGCTATTAAGTCATGGTATTGAAAAGACAGAAGCATTCAATAAATGTTTCCATTTTGTACTCAAAAACATTCTCAATGGGGAATTGTTATCAGATAGAAAACAAAGTTCTTCAGGGACCCTCTTCAGTGCCTAACAGTTGGTAATCACTAACTGCAGCACAAACTCCTACATTCAACTGGTGTTAGAAGCCAGCATGACCCCAGAAGCCATCATCTGTTTCTGTAAGACAAGCTACAACCCAAAAGCCAGTGGGCAGTGCTTTTAAGTGTGAAACTCACCAACACAAGTCCGCCCATCTGCTGCAAACTGGTATCCATCAACACACTCACATCGGTACGTTCCCGGCTGGTTATTGCAGACTGCATTGCTGCCACATGCACCTGGCTGCTCCGAACACTCATCAATATCTAGAATATTATACAAGGATTTCTGTCACTATAAAAACACCTTTAAAACCAATGCCAGAAAAACAGAGACTGCGTAAGTGTTAAATAATAGCAGGCTTGTGTATCTAATCCACATCTTGGATAGTCTACACCCCTTAAAAGTAATTAGCAACCGGAAAATAAGTTTTCAGTAAACTGTGACCTCAGCTAATCTGCACAAAAACAAACAAACAAATAAAGAAAAACCACAGGAGAGGTTTTATAGAGGAGTTGGCCAGGAAAATAGGGACGGAGGAGAAGCCTTTGGGAAAGAAGATGCAGGAAAGCTAGGAACTTTAGGAAAGAATTCTCCTTCAGTTATCCATACATCAAAGCCTAACAAATTGAGGTTGCTCTTTAGCACAGTAAATGACAAATACACAGAATTTATGTGTATTATTATGTTAAAATCTGGAGTAAAGTAACATAGGGGATATAACCGTTAAATTTGGTTCTAAAACGCATTTTAGATCATATATACAGTAATTATTTTATCTGCAAAATCTTTTAATTAATTCCAAATCTAATTGTCTATTAATAAATATACGTACACACGTAAGAGGTACAGATCTCAAGCTCAGAAGCTAAAATGATCTAAGATTTTATTAAACTGTGCAACAAAACAGACACCATCTGTAGTTTAGTTAAACTGCAGAGGTTCTGCTTCACTACTTTTTACTGCAAGCTGTGTACCTCACACCCAAAAAATGAAATTTTGGAGGTCTCCAGCAAGAAAGCTCCTGTGAAGTTTATGCTGCGACCTGGAGCACGCAGAAGAGACTAAAATATGAAAAGAAGGAAACTTCATACTGTAAAGGTTATGATTTATCTTAGGTTTTATTTTAGGTTCAGATTTCTACACCTAGCAACACATTTCCTTGCCAGGAAGATAACCAAATAAAGACATGGAGCTTTCACTATTTGGGCAGCTCTTACATCTCAAAACCCTGCCAAGTTACTACAAAGAGAAGATCTTAGACAACAGAAACACTTTACAATGCTGGGAAACAAACTTGCCTGAAGAGCAAGACAAGTATTTGGACCTTTGGTCCAATAGACTTGAACAAAAGGGATTTTCAAAGCATATCCTAAAAAAGATTATTTCATTGGGTTCCGATACCCATGCCCTGCATACATTCCACACTGCCTTTAAGAACCTTTAACTTAGTTGACTCATATTTACTGGAATTTGCAGAATGTGGCACTTCTTACAGCTAAGTCTCCACAAGTCTTATGAGAAGAGGAACTACGTAGGAAAGATGCTTTGTAAGCTAGCGAAACATATCCAGGTTTGACTCTTCAAGACAATCAAACTTACTGACTGTGATTAATCACACATTTAGCTACTCCAACATCCCTTTAACCTACGATTCCTCAATCTTCTTCAAAATGAGAGTCAATACATTCCGAGCAAACCAAATTATACATTTTCTAAAGAAAATCTTCTGATACCATAACAAACGTTTCCATCTCCACGGAACCCAATCGAACATTCACAGGAGAAACGATTCCCAGTTCCTGCACGACATACTGCATTGGTGTCACAGTTATGGGTACCAGTGTAGCAAGGATTCCGGCTAATATCAGCAGAACCATCTGAAAAGAAAGGCCATATTTAGTCATGACAACCCTATCAAGTAATCAGACTCAGATAAGGTCCAGGAGAACACTGCTTATAGCATGAATGAAACAAGCAAAAAGCTTTTTTTTTAATTTAATTTAATTTTTTTTATTTTCATTTTGCATCGGGATGAAGGGGATTGATGCAAAACATCAATCCCAGATGACAATGTCATTGGTATTTTTTGTAACTTTGGCAAAGGACCATAAAAATTTAAAAGAAGAGTCACACAAAACTCACTAAAAAAAAGGAAACCTAACCAAGATAAAGCATCTTCCTGAAATTAACCTAGACTCAAAATGTGATTCCTAACAGCTTGCTTTGCTAATTTTAATTGATTGAACTTTGTTTTTTTAACAAACAGAAGTGAGTATCGTCCCTTCTGTACTCACCTGTTACGGATTTTCCTATTGCTCCTTCGTTTTTATTCTGATTTCAGCAGACACAGAAAAAGTCTGGAATGTTCTCCTAGAAAATACATTTCAGAGGCTTCCTACCTTACAAACATTGTGCCATGTATCAAGATAAACTACAGAAACTAGCTTTTTCAAAGGTTTTTCCCCTCTTTTGCTCTTTGCTCTGACAACACACAAAACAATTGTTAATAAAGACCTAGGTATCAAGTGAAGAAAACTGGCACAACTTTACACCTCTAAGCAGCAATATATTCAAGCTAGTACGCTGAGAGTACTTCAAGAAGTTAGACACAAACTTCAATGGATTTCAGGAAGAGAAAAATACCCTTCCCCTGGTATAACCACCAACTGCAACAGTCTTGTTTCTCTTCTTAACTGATGGATCCACATCTGCTAATAAATGTAACTAATTAATTTAATTAATACTCAGCAAACTAACGGAAACATTCTTTTAATAACAGTAGAGACAAAGAAGTACTTTGAATTCATACATACCACTGATGGGGCCAATGGAATTGCTCATAGCATAACGCAGAATTTGCTCGTCTCTGTTATACAGAACAAATATACTGTCCACTGAGAGCTGCTGAGTAGCAGGAGCAGCATGGAGAGTGTCATCATGAATGCATTCATCAAAGGAGATGGTTTGTCGCCACTGATAGGCACCAGTGTACGTGGAAGCAACCCCATCCCTTTCAGGCTCTGTCACTGTGTACTCTCTGGTGGACGACGAAGTGATCACTGCAACATGGCAACATACTCAGATCAGAACAGAAAGCAAAAATCTCTGTTCACTGCTATACAAATCCATTTTCAGGCAAAGGAACAGGCATTTGGTTGGACTTGTTCTGTGCTCAACACAGTTGTAAGGGATGGGACACAATTTATTCTGCCATAATTTAAAAATTCAGCTAAAATTTATGGATTGCCAGGAAATGAAAGGAAAATTTAACTCAGGAAACGTACAAATTCCTTTAGATGAATCTGCCCAAACAACTCTTCCAAATCTCTGAAGTTGTTCAGCACAAAGTAGAATCTTCCTGCTGCTTCTATCATTTCACAGCTCATAAAGACAGGCAAAGCAGCAACAGGGGCTAAGTACCAGGTACGAAGGTCAGATATCAGCAGATATAATGCAGTGATGGAGTAACCACACCATTTAAGCTACCTGTAACAATCAAAGGTTGCCACTAGAGGAAAATGCTGCCTCTCATATCCAGATGCATTTAGGAGCACTGCTTACTGCTCTTCCTCTCTATTGCTCCTTGATGGCTGGCCTGGCTGACCAGCAGGAACACTACAACATCACTTTGTTTTTGCTGGGTTGAGACATACATTATATTATCCAGGAAAAGGAAAGTAAAGAGAGGAATATTCCACTGTAAATGGCAAAATGAAGAACTACTCTCTCACCACATCTCTGAGACAAGGAACAGAATTACTGAAGAGATAACAGAGGAAACTGATAATGGAATTAAAAGTCTCTTAATCTTCTAGACAGTTGTTCGAATTCTGCTCAAATAATACTGATAAATACTTGTTACAGACATAGGGCATGGTCACTGAAGTGCAGCTCACACAACACTAATTGGTTTGCATGGTCTCACTGAACAAGATTAAAGCCCATTTACAGACGTTACTACAAATAGGTATATCCCAGTTCAGCTCCTGCTGGAGAACTATGGACTCCACAAAAAGCTTTGCAATTTGTTCTACTACCACTGACAATGTAAAAAATGAGACTAATACAAGAGAACACCTAGCATCAGCTCAGACTCACATTTTTTCAATGGAAAGTTTAGAAATATTTGCACACAAAATCCACCTTCTTTTGGAAACCAATTCTAAGAGTCAAAACTACATAAACTGAAAGTCACAAGCACATCTTTAAGAAGGTAATGATTATCCTTCACTCTAAGAATTGTGCACTTACATCTCAATTACTTCTTATGGAATCTTACCAGAACTAGAGGCGTGATAGAGTTCAGTGTAAGGTTCAATATGGACTGATGCACCAGAGGGGACCTCAGGTACTCTGCCTTCCATTTCTGTGCTGATGGTAAGGTGACCATGCTCATCAATTCCACTGAATTTCTGCTTTATAACCAGCTTCTCATTGTTGCCAAGAAAAGTGACTTCAGTTTGCCGTGTAAACTCTCCACCTACAGAAATAGCATTGGTTAAAGCAGTTAAACTAGTTAATAGTGGTTTCTGAATCCTTCTATTCACCACAACTGTTTCTACTAGATCAAATTCAAACTATTTTCTATAAGCAAGCTTTGATGTAACATAGTTGTTAATATTCTGGATCCTTACAGAAATAATTTCCAAAGACAAATTGATAATATCATAAGGAAACTCTCTTAAACACTGAATATGCTACACTGAGAGTGTAACTGAAGAAGCAGTTAAAATAAATATATTCAGAAAAGCTAAAAATATTCACCCTTTCCCTCTTAGTAAAAACAACAAACGAGCTATATATTTTAAAGAATATGTCTATTCAGAATGCAGGCAGTTAAAAACAAACAAAAAATCCCCTACATCTGTTTCTAAATAAAAACCAGGTGAAATTGTATGCTGTAAATTCTGAAACAAACTTCAAACACACACACAGACGCACACACACACACAATTAAAATCCCCAAACAGTAAGTTACATTCAAGTAAATTCATAGCATAGGGTTGTAAAAGATAAAATTTAAAAAAGAAACACGTGTTCTCCTAGGGCAGATCGAACCTACAGCTTGAATCAAAGTGCACAGACAAACAGATAATGCCCTGGACAGTTTTTTAAAGCTGTATTTATGATCTGAGGCTTCCTTCAAATAAGTTAACAGGGTTATTTGCATTTCATACAACATTTTCTCCTACAAAGAATTTCAGACCTGCAAGAGATCAGACTTTCATTGTGCTTTGCTTCATTGGCACAATCAGGAAATAAATATGTTAGATGTCTTATAAATGTAGGGGCAGGGTTTTTCAGCAGCTCTGTGCACTCTATAACCAAAAATCAGGTATGTTTTAAACAATCTCTTTCTTGTATGGGAATGGGCCAATCCATTCTTCTCTAAGAAATTTACATGCTTGTGCAGAAACTGTAAGATAAAAAGCCCAATATGTAAACAAGAAAAACAGTGAGAAGTTTGGTAACAAAGCAATCAATTTTCAACTCAGATTAAATAGATTTTTGTCATACTGCTTCTGTATATGAATTTCTTATCTCAAGACAAGGGAAAGTACAGCATACTTTTTAAACGTAATTTTAAATTAAGAAGTTACCGGTAATGCTGAATCCATTTTTATATCCTTGCTGCTCCACAGCAAACATCCACCCTATTACACCTCCAATAGAGGCAAGAGGCAGCAAAGAATAACCCAAAGCTTCTGGGATTGTGCTGATAGCAGTATAGGCACGTCCATGGTTCATCACAACATACGAGTGGAGATCGGTGTTCTCAAATGTAACTGGAACGGGGTTATTTCCTACAAAGACTCGTCCTTTGACTTTCCCATTGACCCTCTGAGGAGAACCTGGGAAATCAGTGCAATGCATCAGTACAAAACGACAGTTCTCAAATACTCTACAAGGAATGAGTTCAGAGCACCCCGTTCAAAGATATCAGTGTCAAAATGAATGGCAAAAAAATGCCAACTGAATTCAGCAGACAGGAAACTCTCTACAGACAGTGTTAGCTTGGTTACATGTGTATTGTCACATTAGTTAAGCAGTCAAAATTGCCTCCAAAAGTACCCTTTATCCTCATTAACAATTTTTCCTCCAAAGACAACTCTATAAACAGATCATGCTATTACAGTATCTCTTACAGTAGCAAGATGACACTTCATATCAATACCTACTGAATGTAGATTTGCTCATTCCATACTAGAAGCCTAACACCACTAGGGGATCAGAGCAATCAGACTATCTGCCTTCAAAGAAAATTTGTTAGAAGACTGTCAGTGTTTCACTGAAGTAATTACTTTGGTTTACTATTTTTCTTCCATACAGTTTTCTAAATGCATACAAATTCAAGTTGCATTACCTTCAATTCTTTTCTTTCTCTGAAAAACTCAGCTTTATGAACTGAAAGCTGTGTAGTAGGTTTTGCTTCCCTTCTTTATACAACACAAAGTTTGCAGTCAGCTAGTTCAGCTGTTGAAATGCATCTATATTCTGAGTCAAGTCACTACAAGGATTACAAGTGTATACACAAGAAATTCCTTTATGGATCTTACACAGGAACAAAGTTTAAATGGGTATCTAACAAAAATCTGGCAGATTAGCCCTTCAGTAAAGAAGCTTAAGACTCAGACAAAGAGGAGCCATGCTCTTTATTGATAATCAGAGTTAATTTGTTCATCCCCTTTAGACAGCCCTTTCTAGAGTGGGGGACTATATTAGATTCTAAAACACCAGAACTTCACAACTAATTCTAACGGTAACATTGGATGCTATATTATGAAATTATTTCAGTTACAGAATAACTTTTTTTTCCTAGAAAGTTGCATAGTTCATATACTTGGCTACTTAAACCAGTCTGCTTCATTTAAAAAATACAAAACCATCATCTCAGAAAGTATAGCTCACCTAAAACACCTTTCAAAACATCTCTAGTGATAACTCTTCCAAAAACCACATAACCACGTCTTACTTTGACTAATGAAAATAGGTTGCCTTATTCAAGAACATCAAGTATAGTAGCTGCATATGCACCCAATTTTCAGAAAAGTTACCTTCTGCTACACACTGTTTGCCATTTCCTTTGTATCCAGCAATACAACTGCAACAAAATCCATTGGGGTAATCTTTGCAAATAGCATGAACAGAACACTGGTGGCGATTGTTAGCACAGGTCTGTTGGACGTCTGTGTGGTAGCGGAACACTGTAGAAAACACCAGACATGTATACTAAATGCTTATTATACCTCTATTAATTCAGAGCATTCAAACAGTCATGATGACACTAGCAGGTGATCATTTCAACCTATGCTTGCTTCCAAACCAAAACAAAAAGGAGCCTTTTCAATTTCAGAACAAAGAATATCAGTAAAGGACCCAGGAATATGCACCAAACACATGGTAATCCTAGTTGGCCCATCCTATTATTAAATGGAAATAGCCATCTATTTCAAGAAACAGGACCCGGGTAGTCGGTCACACTGCTTTGAACTTTCCATAAACACTTCCTTGCAAGTTAGAATTGCTAATTCTGCCACTGCAAAAATTGAGGCCATGCAGCCTTACACCAGCAAATGATTTTTACAGCAATCGCTGTCCTCAACCTTTATTAAATCACCTGAATTCATTAACTCACAGTGAAAGGAAAAAAGCCAGGTTTCAGTAAAAATGATCATAAAATCTTTACTGGGAACAACCAATTACTTAAGATATTAAAGGTCAGATCATAAGTTAAACAACAGTCTTGGATGAAAGACACAAAATCAGTTCCCACTAAGAACACGTCAACATCAGGAATACCATTATCCCTATGGAAGCTTTCCTTAGGAGAGAATCAGGTTCCACAGGCACTGTGAATCTGCTCTCCTGTGAGCCAGACTGCAGGACTATTTTACTAGACTGGCAGGATGAGTCTGAGGTGACATTCAAGATAAGCTCTCCCAAATGAATGACACAAAATTGTTAAAGGTACCCAGAATGTCACATCTGAAAATCTGAATCTTCTTGCTTCCTGTCTGTATTAGAACAATCCAAGCTTTATAAAAGACCTTACCTATACCAGTTTCATCAAATTCTTCCACATCTATGACCTGGGGTCCCTGTGGGGGGAACTGCTGGGCTGGGAACTGGCGAGGTGGAGCTTTTGCTGTTGGGAATTCTCGATGACGATAAAAAGATTCAGTCGAAGGTGTTCCTGTTACATCTTGGTATGAAGTTATAAAGTCTTCCACAGCTAACTGAGGAACACTGTATGTAACGTGCTGATCCTCTTCTGTACTGTCCGTGCTACTGGTGACATACTGTGGTCTTATTTCAGTGGAGCCATAGTCTGACACGAATGGTTTTGAAGTCAACTCCTGGTCTTCTTCACTGGGCTCTAGGCTTGCCAGAACATTGCTGACCTTGGCAGGCACAATAGTGTCAGATGAGCTACCAATCTCGAACACCCAGACACCTCGTCTCCCAGCATTGCTGCTTCTATCAGAGAAATCACAGGCCAAATCAAAAAAAGGTCAAACGCATGTTTTGTGGTACTCCTATCATACACAAAATGCTGTTCTTCACTTAGAAATATCAGGAAAACAATTGATTACATGGTCTTAAACTGAGACAGGGGAGATTTAGGTTAGATATTAGGAGGAAGTTCTTCACACAGAGGGTGGTGATGCACTGGAACAGGCTGCCCAAGGAGGCTGTGGGTGCCCCATCCCTGCAGGCATTCAAGGCCAGGCTGGATGTGGCTCTGGGCAGCCTGGTCTGGTGGTTGGTGACCTTGCACACAGCAGGGGGGTTGAAACTCGATGATCATTGTGGTCCTTTTCAACCCAGGCCATTCTATGATTCTATTATTCTATGATTACCTTATCTACATAGCACTACGCACCACATACAGTTCATTCAACTATAAATCACCGCTGATAGTTTGGACAGCATTTTTTTCTGCAGAGGTGGAAACAGAAGGAGATACTTCAGCCACAAAAATCTTGCTAATACCTGTTAGAACTTTCTAACCCACTCCCTTTCCTTATTGCTCATTTATTTTTTCCCCACAAAAAAAGAGTTCATATGACACAGTATTAAGAATTAAAGTCTGAAGTGTTCCAATTTCATAAGGTCCAATTTTTTGCAGCTCCTACCAGTGGCAATGGAACTACGGAGTTTTGACAAATTACACCAAAGTCCTTATGTTATTCAAGATGATGAGTATCAGCAGCAGACTTAGGACATTTCTTATGCAATGGCTAATGGAATCTTACTATCTCCTTCTGAGTCATGCCACAATTCAGAAAAACATGCAACTCCTTGACACTTTCTTGATAAATTAAAACAAACAAAAAAACATACTCGTGCAAGTTTCTAATGCTGTCTTCATCATTAGCAACGACATTGTAGGATCCTGGATTTTCCCAAAAGTAGTAGTTTGTGGAGGCCTGACTAAAGCCAACCATTGCAGGAATCTTTCCATCGTTATTCTTTGAGTACGCACTATAGAACTGCAAACCATCTTCTGGGTAAAGGAAAATAGCATAGGAACTGGAGTCAGAAGAGGCTAAAACAGCCTGGAATGTGTTCCTCTGTGGAAAAAAAAATAAATCCTTTTACTCATGGAAAAACAGTCAAGACAGACAATAAAATAACATTTTTTTTTTTTTTTTTTAAACACAAAGACATTTGAATTTCTGTAACACATAATGAATACATCATGTACTTTACAAGGGAAAAAAAAAATATCAATATTATCAAGTTCATGTTCTGTTGAAGCAGTTTTACAGTCAGCATGCATAAACATTAAGCAGAAAGCATTACCAAAAGTATGTAAAATCTCTCAGCTATAGAGGCTGCCTACAACATAACACTTCTAAGCTCAATTACATGCATTGCATGCTTTATTGTCATCTTAAAAAAAAAAAAAAGTGCTAAACTAAACTAACTGAAAAGATGTAGAAAATTGACACGAATGTATTGGTAAACAGAATATTAAAAAAAAAAAAGAAAAAGAAAAAAGTTCAACTTCCACATTGCTGCAATTGCCTTTTGCTGTCCAAAAGCTCCTACAAAGTGTGGGAACCATCAAGACTATATCTCAGATATCAGCTATTCATTGCTACAACCGTGCAGAGTCATTACTGTGAAAACAATGGTTGTGTCAAGTTAGGTGCAAGAAATTAATCCCTGACAAAACAAGATTTCTAAATTGTGATAATGTTCTCAGCTTTATCCATTGCGAGCAGGCCCATCAGTTGGGACAATTATAATGTATAGTTTATCTCTATGAGATCCCCGCTGAACAGCATCTAATATGATTCTGAAAGAGAAAACGGATTGCAAGTAATACAAAGAGAATCCCTTGACTGCTTCTTCATTCAATACTAGCTAGAAAGTATGAGACTTTCTGAATACAGGGTCATCTCTCCAAAACAGATGCACAGACTGAAGTTCCTGTTAGTCTTTATCGGGTGTCAAAATGACTTCAGAGTCTGTTGAACAACATAAGCAAAAAAGACTATGTTCCACAGATGTAAGGCAGGATATAGCCCAATATTTCAGTTATTATCCCATCACAATTAACATCTAAAGCACGGCAATGTCAGGAAATACAAATAAGTCAGATATTAAGTTTCAAGCGTTTTCTTCCAAATGAAAACTTGTAGAAGCTTGTGTTCAGTTACAGTCTTTTCAACTAAATAACTCATTCTAAACAGTGCTAGACTAATTTAAACACAAAGGAATTTGTCTTCAAAACAGTAGGAAACAGTGTTACACATCAGCTGGACATGCATCCAATACGTCTCAGAGCTCTCATTAACATTCACCTTTTCTTCCAATGTAAGATCTTCTCCAGGTCCCTGGTACGGAGCCACGAGCTTCCAGGTAACAATAACAACACTGCTGAGATCAAAAGCAGCCTCAGGAAACCCCCCTTTGATATAGTCTGATGCGAGTTGTAAGACATCTGAGGATGAATCTTCTCTGTAATAAACATTTCCACGTCCATCTGTCGTATCCAGATCAGCCATAAAAGGAGCAATAGCTCCAAAACTGACTGGGAATTGGCCAAGATATTTTTCTTCATCCTTAGGTTCATTGACTGCAATAATCCCATTTGTGGCAACCTAAAAAAATGATATTGTAAGATAAATACTGCTTACAGTGATTGTCCTCCATATCTGTGTGATCTAGATCACAACACTTTTCATTGCATTTCTAAAAGAAATTGAGTCTGAAGTTAGTCTCATGTTTGGGGAGGCCAAAAGTTTCTCTCTCTTTTAGCTGTTACTCCTGCAGAGCAGTTTCACAATGGTGTGGCTGAGGACAGGAAAGGTGAAGCAACTGAGTTACTTTATTTGGTTAAGTAGTGATTCTTTTCTGTAGCAGATATGGGACACCCTGTAAATTCTCATACAGCAGACTGCCCTGCCACTGTACTGTGGAAGACTGTCTCTTCCTTGGGAAAAAACAAACAAGCAAACAAAAAACTAAAGGGTATTAAATAAAAATGAAACTCTTGGTCTGAAGACACAGACCTAGTAGCAAGGCAGGTTATACCAGCTGCACGAAGCCAGGCATTTACAGCTCCAGAGCTGCTGCCACACATGCAAACAGCCCAACAAGGGGCAGAAGTCCCAAAGCCAACATCACAGGATATGACGCTAAAAACAGCCACCTCCCAAAGGTTTCTCTCACTCACTGTGTGTCCCAGAAAAATAAACCACCACCGGACCTTCTCACACATTTAAGACAGTTATAACACTAAATGGTCTTTATGAATGTTTGATGGGTGTGTTAATGCCTACAGCAGCTTGGGCTACAAGGCCACCCAGCCCAGCAGCCTGTACCAGACTGCACCTGTTGGCTTTCAGGTTCAGAAGAACAAGAGAAGGGCCCAGATGCACTTCTCCAGTCAACCTCCATCCACACGCAGCTGAAGGGATTCCCTGTGCTTTGACTCATCCTCAGTGGGTTTCCTTCAAGTATTTGTTAAGTCTTCCTTTCCACATATCTAAACATCGTGCTTCCACAAAATCCTTTAAAAAGGAATTTTGCAGATCCATGACTCATACCCTGACGTCTCTCCTACTTTGTTTGTTTTCAGTCTGATTCCCTGCTTCCTTTCATGGTCCCTAGTTCTTACATTGGGACATATGGCCAAATCTGACCCAATTTCTTTGCTACGTAATTTCTCCTTCAGATGAAGACCCCTAGGCTAATTTGCTCGCTAAGACAACAGCAAGAAGACATGTTCCATCTTTAAACTCAGAATTTAGAGTCAAGTTAAAGTTTTCCTCTTTCTTCTTGCTTACGCATGCAAGCACCCCTACTCCCACTGCTCAGATGGATGACTTGTGTTTGAAATATTTCATACAAACTCTTTGCTCTTCATCACATCTGGTGCGTGCAAGACTGCATGGTCCCCCACCTACAGTGGCATTTAAAGTAACATTAAGAGAAAACACAACCAGGACTAGTTAATGTCACTGAACAAAATAGAGATCATGAGAAATGACTTAAGGTTTGGTCTTCCTCTTTTCATCCTTTGGGGGTACACTTCTGACTACTTCCTACTGTGCTAGAAAACTGAAATTAAGTATTAATTAAGTACTAAGTAATTTAACGCAGCGGAGACAAAAATACTAGCCATTCTCATTTTGTGTTTCTACTTTATAAATGAGAGATGGTTCAGGTCTAAATGTTAAGGAGAATGTTTGGTTGCTAGCACTCTATCACCAAGAAAACATTTGCAAGCTATTAGATGAAAATAAATACACTGGCTGAGCACTTTGTGAAGAGATCTGAATGTAGAGAAAGAACATTCATCACAACTAAAAAATGTTTTTAGTTTTTGCATTTAGCAGTACATACATACTTGCAATATGAGAGCAAATTGCATGATTTAACTTCATTTCTTTGAAGCTCACACTGATACATTAAAGCATGAACCCCAAAACGCAGAGAAGTAATTTAGAATAAACACTGGATTTTATTAAAGCATGATTGCAACCTGCTGTGGGAAAGCTGCTTTGGCAGGGGGCTGGACTCACTGATCCCCAGAGGTCTCCTCCAACCCACCTGTTCTGTGATTCTCTGATCATTCTCATCAATAGGAAGAGGGGAAAAAAAAGGCACCAGGTGGGCATTTTCTAAAGGCCAGCTGTAGAGTACATCTTTCCTTTTAGGGTATAATTCTGTTTGAATGGACAGGAACTAATACAGATTTATTTTTAGCATGTTAAACTTCTGGATTACATGCATAGCTGACATATGTTCATGATCTGTAGCAGAACAAATTACACAGTCTATCACAGTCCTATCTTGAGAAATTAAGTGAGGAGAAGGACGTAAGAAGCAACGAAGTACTTCTACCGAAAGAAAAAGTGGGTAGCAAAAAAAGTTTCAGACAAATGGCATTTTTTCCCTGTCCAGTTAGGAGGCTTTTTAAGGATATGAATACTTCTGAGGAAAAAAATAAAAAAATAAAGAGCTTAGCAATTGAATTTATTCGTATAAAGCAGTGTCAGTAGATTTAAATCAGTAAAACTTTCTAATTAAAACATGACTAATGATTAACTTAAGCAGCTCAAAAATTAACAAATGGCACCAAGCTTGACTTAATGGACTCTGATTCCTCCCTAAAAAGAAGTCACTTCCAGTCTTTCAGCTTTTCCACAGCTGTGAGCTCCACTGTGAACTGGAAAAGTCTGAACAGAAGTGTTTTACAAAAACAAATATGTCAGAATGGGCTAGCAATAGGATTCAGCATATAGAGCTCTCATAGAAAAATAGAGTATGTGAAAGTCTCGTGTTTCAACTTATGTTAAATAAACATTCTCTCTGCCTGCCATGAAAAGAGCTTCGTTGCTGGAGATTTTATGACACACTGATAACAAACAATTGTTCTCAGAAGTCTTTGCCTTTTTATCTGCATGTAGAGGTAACAGCCTGGCTCCCCAACTGCTGGGAAAATAGGGAGAATCCAATAATCCATGAATGTTTTCAACCAAATGAAAATGAAAGTTGTAAAAAACAAGCATGATTTTATCGTGCAGAATCGTACAGAAATATGTACTTCATCCTGAAAACTCAAAAGCTTATGAAAAACATCTTTTGTGTACTGTATATATGCATTTTATACCATGCTTTAATTTATGAACTTGGTAATATTCACTGACTGCTGGAAATCCTTGAGAAAATTCTGCTTACTGAATAACATCACAGAGCTCAGTAAGCACTCACTGCCAGCATATAATAAAACTGTACTCTCTGGAGGTGCATGTAAGGCTGCTCAGTACCCTTCATGACATGCAGACTCCTTTCTCTACCCCATATATTTTCTGCTGTGTTTCCACTGAGCAATACTTGTGACAGATTAAACACGAGATAAAAGCCTCCTGATAGCACGCCGACTGATCCTAAAACACCTCTGCTGATCAGATGTGCCCAAGCAATCATGCTAAAAGGGCCCAAAAGCTGATTCTGGAATGGCCTCTGCACCCACACTGTTCCAATCCAAAATCCCTGGGCACACCACAGGCCCATATCGAGATCACCAAGCTGAGGAAACTCAGTGGTGTTACCCAACGTGCTGCTCTCTGGGAGCTCTGTCCCCTCTGTGTTGTTTATCTGACATATCACTGCTATTATCTCAATGCCTGACACGCAGGTCGCTCCCCTACCTTCCAAGAACACGTCTGTGCCTTGAAAAGAGCATATCCATGTGAGCTGGATAATCAATGACCCAGCCAAGAGCCTGGCAAGCAAGGCCATGAACTCGGGGACAAACTGGAGGCCCGACACCCCTCACGTGTCCACCCTTCATCTTCACCACCAGCCTCAAGTCACAGCACCCACTTCAGACAGAGGCACAGCCTGAGTCCTTCAATCTTTCGGCACAGACTCGAGCACGTGGGAACTACACCCAACCTTGAACGACCGCGGCCACGTGGGGGTCTTGCACTTTGCGAGCACGGGAACTGAAAGGTGCCGACTTTCTCAAACACGTCCATTAGGATCGGTCCCAACCATCGGCCTCGCTTCACTGTAGCCAACGCTTTCAACCCCGCCCTCAGGAGCCGACGCCTCCGCGAGCCCCTCGCGCACCACAGCGCTGCCGTGCGGGCGCGCGACGGGGTCCGCTTGTAACCTCCGGCTCTCCCTCCGCGCTGGGGCTGCGAGCAGCTGCGGTAGCTCAGCGACCTGGGCGTGCTCGAAGCACAACAAGATGCCGGCCGCACGGAGCGTGCCTGCGGACGGCGCTCGTCCTGGACGGGAACCGCGCGCGTCGCTCTGCGGACCGCCGCCCGCCTGCGCCGGGGCTACAGCGAGAGGCAGCGAGCGCTCGGTACCCCGCAGCCAACAGCTCAGCCCTTCCACCCCCCGTCCGCACTCACGTAGAGGGAGCGGACGGCAGCGCCGTAGAAGTGCAGCACCGTGCCCAGCTCCAGCGCCGCCGAGCGCGCGTCGTCGCCGGGCTCCAGCGCCGCATCCCCGCGATCGGCGCCGTGCGGCAGCAGCAGCTCCGCGGGCAGCGCCAAAGGCAGCGCCAAAGCCAGCAGCGCGCAGGGCGGACAGCGCGATCCGACTCCCATCCTGACGGCTCCCGACACGGCGGCGCGGCCCCGCCGCTATAAGTGCGGGCAGGGGGCGGGCCAAGGGCGGTTCTGAGAGGGGGGAGCAGCCCCGGGACCCCACGAGGCCCAGAGGGGCAGGGTCTGAGGAGGTCGGTGAGTGCTGCGGCGGTCTGATGAAGTTCCAGCGCTTCGACCCCGTCCCCTCGCTGGTGGGGTTGCTTTGGAACAGCTGACATAGTGAAGCGGAACAAGTTAATAACTCGATGTGAAGCAAAACTAGGAATCCCCGCACCACTTTCTGGAATCACCTTGACACTATCTGCTCACTGTCAGAAGGAAATAAAGAAATGCACAGAAAAGTGTTTCTTAAATTAACCTCATCCATGCCAGAGCTGCATCCAATTGTAAAATAAAACTCACGAAGCACAGAAAACTCACAGAGTCATTAACACGGTCAGAAGAGAGCAGTAAGATCACCGAGTCCAATCATCAACCCACCCCACTAATGGGGCCACCAATCACATCCATCAGGGCCACATCTGTACGTTTCCTGAACACCTCCATGGATGGTGACTCCACCACCTCCCTGGGCAGGGTTCCAATCCCTCACCACACATTCTGAGGAAAAACATTTCCTAAGATCCAACCCAAATCTTCCCCAGTGCAACTCGAGGCCTTTACCTCTCATTCTATCGCTTATTCCTTGGGATAGGATGCTGACCACTACCTCACTACAACCTCCTTTCAGGGTGTTGTAGGGACTGATAAAGTCTCCTTTCAGCATCCTCCAGAATGTAAATAAAGTCTCCATTCTGTAAATGAAAATTCACTGATGACAGGAGTTGTACAGAAAAGAGGTATGGGGCACTGAAATAAACTCCATGCCTTCCTGTTTCACAGTCTGGTCCTGCTCTCAAGAAACACCCAGAATCAACAGAAAATGGATGAATTTCATACATTTTTCCAAAACTCTCAAGCAAAGACATCTCTAGAAAACAACAGCTTTTAAGGAATATATCTTGTCAAAAGTGTATGCTGTGACATTCCCACCGAATGTTTCTTCATCATCATTAGCAACAGTGTGTGGCTGTATTTCATGAAGGAGCTGCCGAGAGACATTGCCCAATGCTCTGGGATGATGAGAAGCCTCCTTTCTCTCCTCACCAGCCAGTTCACACTGTACTTTCACCTACAGCCTCCCTCCGTGTATTCACAGCTTGTCCATCTGTAACTGGCGGATTTGGGGGTACCTGGCTAAGGGCCAGGAGTTAAGGGCAAGCCATGCTTGTGCAGTGCAGCTTCATAGCTAAGACAAAGTCTAAAATAAACCCTATAACACTTCCAGTACCTTCTATATATATATTCTCAAAACATATAAATTTCCACTGAGCCTCAACTCCACTCTTCCTCAATACAAAACTTAACTTGAGCCAGAGGAACATCAAAGCATAGAAAGGAAAATCTGAGGGTGAAGTCTTCCTGCCAGATGCATATGGTTCCTTAATGTAATGTCCAGAATTTGGAGGGTAAAAACCACTGGAAAGACAGATTTGTAGCAAATCTGAAATGGATTTGAAGGCTGTGGAGTTAACTGTCTGGGCATTTAAAACAGAGTGAGAGCTATGATAAGGCAAATCCCTTGTTTGTGAGTCAGTATATTGAGATTGTTTGGTCTATTTTTAGGTTAAGTGGAGGAATGCAGCATTTCTGTTGAGTAAGTTTACTGCGTATGCATCTCCCACAGTGATGAGTAATGAGAACTGTCAGCTCTCAAGACTAAAAACTATTTTGTTTAAGTTGTCCTTTTTAGCATCACCAGAATATCCATCATGCAAAATCTTCCAAAACACAGCTCTTAAATGCCAAAAATATTGCATTTTCAGTGGCTCACGAATTAGACCTAGCAGCTGTTTACAAAGCAGTGTGGCTCTCAGAGCAGCCAGTGAGATCCTGCACAGTACATGAGCAGCTTTTATCGAGTTACTCAGACAGAAGTGACCTTTTCTAAAAGGATGTGACAACACCAGCTTTCCAGAGATTGCTTGGGAGATCAGAGATCCCACAGAAGGTGCACTACTGAACACAGTTTGAAGTGGAATATTTTAAAAGATTAGAGGATCTGAGGGAGTATCATTAAAGAACAGAGATGTGCACTTGGCTGGACAATAATGGGGAAAAGATTTGATCTCTCTCTCCCAAAGATATGAAGTATCTTTCATTCAAGTATTTGAAGGGTGCTGCAAAACGGGGAGGAACTGCATCAGTGAGTTATGGGGAGTACAGATAAGCAGGGATCAAAATAACTAAAAGAAAGCATGAAACCAAATAGCAGAAGACATTTCCTTGCCATAGGATCTATTTTCAGGAGAATGAGAGATCAAGCATAGTGGAAGTAGAATGACAGGAAGTTTTGAATAGACCATAGCCAGACTAATTCATTGCAAAAACTAAAAATAAAAATATACTGCCATGAATAATTCTATATTTGATCCTGGAATGAGGCAGCCCAACAGATTTTTAATCGAGTTTCTCTGTTGATGTAGCACTACAGTAGCTCGCAGCTATGCACACACATATTTCAAAGGTTCTACTGCCTACATGTAAGGAGATGTGGAAAAGAAGATTGCAGATAACACCACCCCAACGTCCTCCCAGGATCTGTGAACAGAAAAGGGGTGCCAGAGAATCCTCTGTGCTAGCTTGACTGGAAGAAGGAATGCAGTGACCAGGGTCCTCATGGTGATCATCAGCTGTTCAAAGATGAGGAAGGATTCTAGTGCAGGGATCATCAAAAGACAGAGTAACCATTAAGAACTAAACTGGAAGGAATTGACCATTTGTGATCATTTCAGGAAAGAATAGGACTGAGGTCTGCTGAAAAGGAGCATTTTTAAGAGGAAAGGTCATAAGAATCAGCTTACAAACAAAGGCAAGGCTTGCAGGAAGATGCCAACTTGAGCATCATCAATTTAAATGACTGTCTTGGCACTTCATAGTTGCTGTTCACTGGAGTGGGACATCATGAGATTCCCTCTGCAAGTCTAAATGAGCCTATATCATTGTGGGGATGATAAGATTTAGGAGCAATTTCTAAATATATATACATATATATATATGTGTGTGTGTGTGTGTGTGTGTGTGTATATATGTTTTATATATATATACATATATGTATATGTGTGTATATATGTATGTTTTATATATATATGTTTATATGTTTTATATACATATATGTTTTCCAGCAAAACAGAAAGAGACTAATTCTGAAGCTCTGTTAGAAGCTCGAGAAGAGATGCACACGATGAGCAATATTAAATGCAACTCTCTACATCAGTGCAGGGTACAAAAGATCATCAAGTGCCTTCATTTTCTCTCACTGGGAGATCTTGCAGGGCAACAAATCTTCCTTGAGAATGCACATCCTGCTCTGGAGAGCAGCAGGGATGCAGTGGGGATGTGTGACAGTTGGCCAGTGACCTGATCAGCAGAGAGACTGCTGGGATGTAGCAACGCATAGCAGTCACAGATGAGTAGCTGTGCACAGTGGGGGAAGCAGCTTGGGAGAAATACTGGTTCTCAAGCCCCCTCCTAAGCCATCTGCTTGGAGGGAACACATTTCCAGGGTTACCCATGAGGTTACACTCACACAAGTGTGTGAACACTTTTCTTCATCTCAGCCTATAATGTTGAAAAAAGGAGATGGAAAATGAAATAGAGAAAATATTAATGTAAAGAAATTGGGTAGATAAAAATAGCCTCTGTTCTCCTATCTGTCATGTAGCCACATGGAAAACATGACCATTTTTATTGCTTCCTTTTTGATATTTTATCAAAATATCCTTCTGGTATCCTAAAGCCCATTGACAGAAGAATGGAGCTTCTAATCCAGGAAAAACACAGCAATTTTTGTAGTAACAGAGTTAGAATAGGGAAGAAAGGTACCTAGTTAGCTTTCTATTTAAATTGTGAGCGCAGCACTAACTATTCCAAGTCTTACTATTCTGTCATTATCTAGAAGGTGAGCTTTGTGAAAAAAGACTCCAAACAGACACTAAGAAATGACCTCAAGTTTGTTAAAATGCACAGGAGTCAGGAAGACAAAATGTATGACCAGTTTCTTACACATGCAACTAAATGATTACAAAATGAACATTGTTTTTAAACAATGGGAATGGGATGTGGAAAAGCAATTTGAATGGACAGGAAGGCAGATACGGAAAAGGTATCCTTTATCTCCTGACTACTCTGAAACTTAAGGAATAATAACCTGGTCTTGTACAGATCTTACCATGCATGCTTCAGGGCAGAAACAGTGAACACAAGGAAAATTCACCTCCTTGTAGTCTAGCGATGGCATAGTACTTAATGCATTTCTTGTTAAGCCATCACTTCAGATTAAATTTGTATACAAACAAATTTAGCATTGCTAAATTTTATATTCTTGTATTTTACTTGAGCATTTACTTTCACTGCAGTGAACATGAATTTCAGTTGAATGTAGAACACAAAAAAAAGGAGTGGCATGAGTTCCCTGCAGCAGAGCTTCTAGATGGCAAGCAAGAAGGAAAGAGAGGCCAAGTACTGCTCTGTTGCTGGCAAAGGCTGGAAATTCATCGACAAATGGTTAGTACAGAAGGTCAGCCTTAGCTTCTCTATGAACATTCAGAAGTGCTAGTAAAGTCAGACACTCAGGCACAGTTTCTCCTAGCAGCCAAGCTATTATAAGAGTACATGATTTCTCAAGTGAGTCTAAATAATCACGACAAGTTAAAAACGAAATATAAATCATTCTTCTCTACCATGACCTGGTGATCCCTTTCAGAAGGAAGAGGGCTTCTTTCTGAAACTTATTTAGCAGTGGAATCCATTGCCTACGGCAGCAAAACCTCAGCAGGGAGGACATATTACCTTGAGCAGTTGTGAATAAAACTGAAACCAATTTTCACTGAGAATAAATGGTGCCTTGGCACAGCAAAAGCCAACAGTTTGAATCATTAAAAAAAAACAACAAACAGACAACAGAGGGAGAATGGTTGAGGGAAGAAATACTTTGCCCTTAATAAGAATGAGGTGCTAAATGTGCTAAGTCTCAACACTGGATTGTAGTTCATCTTCACATGTAAAGATAGGTGAGGAAGTGAGAAAGCCCAACACAGATGGAGAAGTGTTCATCCATGCTTGGCTAGACTGCACACTAGATACTGAACTTACAAGCAACTTCTTCATAAGTAGTATCAAGAATTTACTGTATATTTTTAATCTAAAATTCTAATTTGTGTGCATAAAGATACAACATTTTAAATCAGTTGAATATAATATCTATAGTCGGCTGCAACATATCATGCATTTCACCTATAATGCTGAAAAAATACTTTTTTTTTTTTCTTTTTTCTTTTTATAAACTGTATAAAGCCTGAAACAGTCCAGACCCCTGAAAATAGGAGTAGTTCCATGAATTACAGCTATTTATTCTTCCTGACCTAAGGACATACACTGGTCCTTCACTTCGCTTGGAAACTGCAGACTAATGTAAACAGTGGCCCACTCCCTTCTTCCCAAACATAGTTGAGAGCTTTAGCCTAACATGTAGCACTCTAGCTTTGTCACAGAACAGTAAAAAAAAACCAACACGAGGATCTGCATTAAGCAACTCTGCACAGAAACAAGCACACTGCCTGTGAGAAAAGAGGCAGCATTTGCAAACTGCAAGGTTGATGAGATAACTTATTCGTTGAAGAAGTGACAGGACAGGAGCAAGAGTAAGAGCTCTTTCAGCAAAAGGCTGCTGAGAGCAGTGTGTGCTTGCAGCCCATACTCCCAATTAGAAGAAGGATGGGGTGTGATTCATCAGGCAAGGGTTGGTTGTGTCCAAACAGTGTGGACACAACAAAGCTTAGGCTAACCCCTAGACTTTGCTGGCTGTGTCCACACTAGGCAGCCCTTAGCCTGGGACCTCTGCTGAGTTACAGTAGCTCTAAGACACACAACAAAATATTTTGTTGTTGTTGTTTTTTCCTCAGAACACAGTGTCAAAAATAAAGCAAAGCATTACACACCAGTCGTCTAGTTACAGCACAAAACTGCCACGTCTTCCCTGATTCTTAATGCCCCATGAGCTCTCTGAACCAATCATGACATCCTCCTCTTCTACCTTTCCCGCCCAGCAGCCTTCTGCTGCATACCACTATGTCTCTCCCAGCTTCCTTCCCAGTCTTTTTCCAGAGCAGGCTTTTATAAACCTTTGGGGAACCCAGGGCTGGCCCACTTCATGGCTCATCGACCAGTTCTCATTCCTTGAGTTTTTTCTCAGAGAAACTCATGTGCCTCTTCCTTTAATTGCAAAATCTTTTATGATTCTCTTAAACTTCCTGCCTGAAAAACGTTTGAATGTTTTCCAGCACCACAAATCTTTCAAACCCCAGTCCTGCCAGTATGGGTTATTCTTACTTATGAGTAATGGCACTAAAATAAAGGGAATGATTTAGGAAAGTATTATTTTAAATAAGACAATCTAAATCTGGTCCTAAATTCTCTGCTTTCTCATTAAATATATTATCTTTTATAAGTGCATAAGATACATTTAATGCCCTCATCCCTTTAAACAACGATCTGATCCAGCAGTCCCACGCATCTTTAAAGCTATTAAGTGCTATATGAAATGGCCGTGTAGAGACCCATATTCAGCATGCATGCACAGCTTTAACAGTCTGAAAATACTTGGAAACATTATTAATAAAACCAACATTGTGGTGGGAAAAAAGTATGTTCTATGAGATAGGTTCTAATTTATAAAAAGACTGTTTTTTGTGGATACTGGTACTTATGTTTTTATCCTCTGAGCAGAGAATCTAAGTCCTAAAGAAAGAGCCACAGCCTTTGAACAAACAAATACATTGTGCTCTTCCTGAGGGAAATCTACTGCCCTCTGCTTCTTCCATGTTAGTAAGTACAATTCAGTCATTGAAGTATGTTGCACTGGACTTTTCCTCATCCAAAAACGTCAGTGTTTGCTGCAGCTTATTCCCTGCAGCAGAGCTCAATTCAAAGCAGATTTTCATACAGCAATCACAGTTTTATAGTGAAAGCACTTACCATGATTACTGTGTCAAGTCTAAGAACCTCTCCCTTTGACCTAAGGAACAGTATTACTCCACAAATAGAAAAATGAAAGCACCAAAGGAACACAGCTGGTCCACCTGGCAAGCCAGAAGACAGACAGGAAACTCAGCAGAGGTTTCCTGACACCAGAAGCAGCTTTCAGAGGCAAAGCAGATCGTGTTTCTTCCCAAGGCAAATGCTACTTTCAACCAATAACTCTCTCTGCAGGGATCCAAAACCCAGCAACCTCAGGAGAGCTCACCAGTTTAACATATTTAGGGAGCTACTGCATAGCAGACTGCATGAGCAAATAAATCACAAGTAGAATATAGACAGCTTTTTTTTTTTTTTTTTTTTTTTTTTTTAAAGGTGAATATGTAACTGTGTTGCTAGCTGACAGCCTGACGAGAGGGGCATATCATAAATTACAATTCAGTAAGCATAGAAAGACAGAACATTTGCAGCAGCTCCCGTTTTGTGAGGCAGAATTAAAAAGCTGGTCTTAAATATCTACAAGCTGTTTCTGATCATTACGAATTGTGCCATAACTTTGAACACAGGAAATATGTTTCAGAGTGTAGTAAAACAAACAGGCTGACTTCACACAACAGCAGCAGCACATCTCCCCTCCAACAGCACAGTATTTCTCAAACATCCAGCTGTCCAAAGGCAACAGAGCACAAATACAGAAGCATTAGAGAGAAGCTTCTGCTTGGAACGATTCTCTCCCAGATAGCACCTTGACATCAAGAGCATTTCACATGGCCAATTATAAGCAAGCCCAACTTCATGTTCTTGTTTGCTGACACTCACTTTCACATACCCACCAGCATGCCCTGCACATTTTATCCGAGTGTTCTCAAAAGCCTGGGAACACTCCTGCCTGAACGTTTGCAACCTCAGTCCTTGTATTTATCTCTCTTATGTGTTACACTCACAGAAGAATGTAAAAGTACACTACTCTTATTATTTCACTGCCACTAACTTTTTTGTTCTTTCTATTTTCTAAAGGTTTTGAACATTTCCTGCAGTGTAGCATTCTCAATTTCTGACTTCAGCAGAAATCCCCATCAAATCACCAAGACCTCTGCCATTTCCAAAGAGTTCATCTTTGCTAAAGGTGCTTTTCCCCTCTGGTAGCAGCAGCCCCAGATCTCACATGCATTGCCTCAGCAGGGTGGCTGAGCACTTACTGGGTTACTGTCCCAGCACCAGAGCCAGATGCAATGAGCAGTTGCTAGTGTGGTGGAGCTGGGAAGAGGAAGCCTGTCACTCCTGACATTAAGGACGCCTTTTTTCAATGGAGAAGGAATGAATCAGGGTGGGAAAAGAGAGGATTTTGAAGAAGAGTCAAATGAGGATGGACTAGGATGGTGGGAAAGAGGACCTTCACCATGTAAGTCAGAGGATCCAAAACCAAACCCTGACATTGCCAGAATTTGTGCATGCAAATTACTCTATTCACTCTAAGAGGGCTGATCACACAACAACAGCAAGCAAAAGAAAAATGTGGGCCACTCAAGTCTGCACAAATTCCCAGAGCTGCTCAAAAACTCCCAGTGTTTTGCTGGTCTTTGAACCCTGCATGAAACATCTCCCTCCTTCCTCCTCCCCCCCCAGTAAAAAACAAGCCACCCAGCCAACCACTAACATATCTCTTCTCTGAATATCTCACTTATCTTCAGCAAGGAGAGTGAATTATCAAAATGAGCACCTTTGGCCATGAAGGGAGAAATGCTGCCAGCCAGGTACAAGGACAAGGGTTTGAGGAAAGAAAAGGGCAGGTGTCCCTGATTCCTTAGACACAAGAAAGGCACTGGTGCCATTCAAAGAGCAAAAACTGGGTCAAGTTAGAGCCAAACAAAAAGACAGAGCAGCACATAGGAGGCTTAAGCTGCGTGCTTAAGAGTTACTTCTTGCTGAGACTGACTTCTGCTTCATGTAGTTTCATGTAACTTTTTTTCTGTCTTCAGAATCCACTCAGTGAATGTTAAACAGCACTCAGCACTGCAGGAACTCAAACTGCATTTCTCTCCAATCAAAGATATAATGAAGCAGACACTGAGGGCTCCAGATGATTTTCCCATCAGTGGACCCACAACTGTGAAGTCAACCATTAAGGCTCCAAGCAAATGCTCTTCAATATGCATGAGCTACAGTAGGAGAAACTTAATACTGCATATCTTGAAACCTCTAAAAAGTGACTTTTCTGAGTTGGCATAGGATTGCTTGAGAACAGCCAAGCAGCTACAACCAGCACAAAGGAAGCAAATCTCACCACAAAGGATGCATCCATGCAGCCAAGTTTATGCTATAAGAGGTAAACCTCCATTCAGCAGCTCTGCAGATATACTTGAGCACAGAAACAGCCCAGACAAATGCAAACAATTAACAGATCGAGTCCAGGGGCTGATGTTTCCAAGCCTTACACACAGAAAGTCAGACAAACGACCGATTCCTACCAACTTTTTGCTGCCGCAACGGGGACAAGGAAGCAGCAGCAGCACCCTCCGCTGGTCTCTGCCGTAAATGCAGCAAACGAGCCGGTGGGAGCCGCTGCTAGACCTGTTCTATTACTTTTAGAGAAAGAGAGCTTTTTACTCAGCACACCGATCGAGCAGTCCCTCTGTGCGTGGTCTGCAGCTGCCTCCAGTCGCTACAGACGTGGGTTTTGTCAAAAGCAAGAGCAGCGATGTGATCGGTCAAGCACAGAACAAGCACAGAGCTAGAAAGTTATTAAGTAGTATCAACTCTGCTCCATACTTGAAGAGGGTACATCCCCCAGAAAGTCGAATGCTAAATAGCACTTAGAGTAACAACTTTATTTAGAAGCTTGCAATAACCTATTTAACTTTTCCTCATCATCATCACTTTTCCTTCCTCGGGATTTCAGGCCTTTTGATATACATAAAATTCCAATAAAAATAAGACAACCTAAGCAACTGCTCTCCTTGCTGTGCATAAGGAAGACAGGCTTAAGAGTTAACTTTAGTGTTCTTTCATTTGACCCGAAAGTAAACAGCAACTCGCTGTGCTTAGCCACATCCAGCACACACCATCTTGTTTCTTCTTTGAATATCAACCTAAATTACTGAAAATTATTAAAAACTCATTTTGCACAGCTATGGAAAATCTTCAGTCACATGGACATATAGAATAAAAAAAAAAGAAGGGTGAAGATATGGGGGGGAAAAAAGCATGAAAAAGCTCCAGAAAGCTTTGAAGCTCTGTGATTTTTCAGGAGAATCGTGTATTGGTAGAGAACAGCCCAAGCTGCCATATGTGCCCAGGTTTGGAGGAAAAAAAAAAAAAAAAAGTAGTAGCTAAAAATGTAGCTCACTAAAGTAACTTAAATTTTAACTTGGTCAGTTATCCCCCCCAGTGAGGATATCTTTAATGAATTTCTCTCAGTCTGACTATGAGATGACACACATCTCAGAATATTCCATACACATTAATCAGACTCAAATTCAGCTGCTTGGTTTCATGCATTAAGGTATTTTGAAACTGTGTATGTTTTTACATTCATTACTCAAATGAATATTATATTTACTTAATATTTACTTTATTTTTTTAAATCTGAGCCATCAAGATGTGAAAAATAAAAGGCAGCTGTTCCAATGAAACATCCTCTGCATGGCAGAGTTCAGAGGAAACACAGCTACATACAGAAGCACATCTCTTAAAATGTTTTAACAGCAAAAATGATTGAGGTCTTTTTAGGACACATTGTCTGTTCCATAAGAGGATTGGAAATCTGCCATTATATTACTGGATTTTGCTCCAAAATAAACTAAAGCCAGCACAGCTGGAGGTGACAGAAGCATGTCCAGGGTAAATACCTACTCCTTGCCCTCCTTCCCAGCTGTTAAAGCATTCTGGCCCTGCTGCTTTCACAGCATGTAGTACTGGACTGCTTCTACCCTCTCTTCTCAGCAAAGCTCCTCAGCTCTCCTCATCCTCTGCATACTGAAATCCCCCAGATGATGCTCAGGCCGAGAATCCCAAATATCCTGTAGTCACAAAGACCTCAGGTGCTCTTATACAAACCCCTATTTTTACAACCTATGCTTCTCTTATATCTCGTACCCTACTAACAACCATATCACTTCCCAACAGCCTGGTTCCTCCCAGAACACTTGCGGTACTCCCCGCTCTCATTGCTGAACGAAGCAAGGATCCTGTGGGCAAAGAGGTGCTGAAGGTAACACTGAAAAGCACTTGCAAAGGGTGCAAGCTTCCATTGACAACCTTAATTCCACCATCCCCTAAGTTTTAAGGAGTTAAATTAGTAAAATTATTATTACTTTGTAAAGATGCATAATTAATATAACAAACGTATGAATACAGGTTTATGAAAAGAAGCAAAAAAATGCAAAGGTTTTGGTACGTTGGAATCTTCAAACAACTATGAGAATTATACAGACAGCTCCCCAAAGCTTAGAGATCTTCACGGGACTTCCTTTCTTCAAGCAGAAATTTTCTTTAATGTAGTTCCTACAATAGCATCTGAGGCTCTTCTTCTTCAAACTCCCCTTCTCTCTTTCTTTCAGTATTCCATTTCTGTTGGGTACTTTTTTTTTTTTTCATGCTTCTACAGTTCCCTGCTCTGATCCACCCACTAGCCAAATTTTCCAGCTGGGCCATCTCAAGTCTAATTCATTCAAAGTTCTGTCATGGTATAAACAAACATAAATAGCATGCACAGTCATTGAGCAAGGAGCAATCCTCTTTTCTTCTACTTTGTTAGGAGCAGCATTAGCTCTATTTGGAAACACGATATATTCTTGGCACTCTTCCCCCAACAAAAGCAACACTTTGTTAAACCTGCTCCCATCAACTTTATTTGTCATATATTTTGATGATTTCAGGGCAGATTTCAATTTCTGCCACCGAGTCAAAGGCAGTGAACAAATTAATTGCTTTAGAGGTGCACAGAGCAAAGAATGGGGGGCAATCCTGGTGACTGCTTTGCAACAGAACCGGCTTGGAAGGGCTGCTAGTTGGGACAGGAACCCACCTGTCTGCACACAACTCGAGGCAGAAGCCTGCAACTGCTTCTGCATCTCTTCCAGGGGAGCTTTACGGAGAAAGCAGGCATCTCCAAAGTCAGTACAAAAAAAGAAAGCCAAACAAAACCAAACAGATGTTGTTAGGACACACTGAGACGGAGGGAGGAAAAAGAAGCTGTGACCTGTCTCACTCTAGTCACTCCTTCTGAGGCGATGAGCAGAAGCAAGCCCACTGCTTCTCTGGGCCCAGGGCTCCTACTCAACCCCGTTGCCCGTACACGTGGATAACCCTAATGGCACCAACTGCCCTCGGGGCCGCATTACGCCCCCCGCGCTCCCCAGGTGCGTCCTCGTCAGACACAGCCCGGTCCTCCGTCGCTAGGGGGCGCTGTGGTGCCGCAGCGCTGGCGGCCCGCTGAGCTGGCGTCGACATTTTGGGGCGCTGCTGGAGGGAGAGGTTTCCTGCGTGAACGTCATGGAAGAGTGAATGGCAACGGGCCCTGCAAGTCAGCCGGCAGCAGGAGGGTAACAGCACAAGCACGTACCTATTAGCGTGCGATACTGCATTCAGAGGATGCACGCACGTGAAGCGAGGAGGGTGCTGTCAGCCAAATCTTTGTTAGATGCTGAACGCACAGCAGCTGTGAACTTCGGTTTGCTCCCTGGTTTCAGTCCTGGAGTTGCATGCTTCTCAGCTCCTTACAGATGCCTTATGTACAGATTCGTTAGTAAACAAAGAAGCCTCATCCTGCAGAAACTCACTCCTGAGCAGTAGGTTTGACCAATAGTCCAACAGTTCTCTACCCTCTGCAGAGCTACAGCACATTGGAATTCCAGGCTCCATCATCTGCTGCCAGCCAATCTGGTTACCATTTTCTGGCCCCTTGGGCCCCCCGCCCCGTTTTTTTTTTTTAATATCCCAGAATGGCCATGCTGAAGTTCTGTAGGCCTCTCACCACCAACAACAAAAGAAGTGTCTTGATGACTATTCCAAGGGCAATTCTACTGCTGAAAAGTTTCTCCAGTGCCAATCCAGAGGGCTCCCTTGTCAAAAACAGCCTCCAAAGGCAGAGGAAACATGAGGCTGCTCCCTAGCATTGCACAGCTCTCTGAGCTCACCTGGCTGTTAGCACTCCTCAGAGCAGCTTTAGGATACTGAGGTTAAAAGAATACAAAACCCTTTAGGCAATAATTGTAGAAGCAGTGAGCAAGATTCAGGTCCTTTTCTTCCAGAGTTGATATCCAGCTGTCTGAACTGGCAAATAATCCGGGCTGAAACAGATAATTTCTAACATGTGGGACTTTGTTAACTGGGAAACAGATGCTTCATATTGTCTAATTATTAGAAATCAAGGGAAGAAAATAAATAGATTTTCTTTGTTGGTTGTAACTAAAAAACATCCTTGCTTATATAGGCTTTTCTTTTTTAAAGGCTTTTATGAAGAGAAGATGTTCTCTGCCAGGATGTGTTGTAGGTTATAGGAAATGCCAGACAGAAGAGTAAGCAATCCTTAGCACTGCTCTATCTCCCCTTTTTTTCAGGCCACATCTGTCCTCTCTTTTCTAGTCACCTCATACCCAGCTAACTGAAATATCTAAGGGAATTCCCACTGCAGAGAAGTACCTAGTTTCTGTAGTTCCTCTTTTAGGTGTCTTTCCTACTGGGGGGAGGGGAGATTGCAAAGAATGGATAAACCCTAAAGCAGAGGAAGTGCTGAAGGCTAGCAGAGGGGAGGATGTATATACTACTTCAGCTGTTGAGGATTTAATGCCTCTGAGTTACAGAAGCATTCAGGAAACCGAAGGCTGGGAAGAACTATTTAAACAGTAAAAAGGAAGAAATCTTTTTCAGGGCTTTTTAGTCTTACATCTACAGAACGTTGAGATTTCTGTTAATCTGCAAGGAACATACAGCACGGACAGAAATTTCAGAGTTTAAGACTTCTTACTGATATGGAATGAAGAATTCATCTGTGAGATTGAGTTTGCTCTTATTGCATGTTGTGCAATGGGGAATTCTGCAGAAGAGACCAAAATAAGTTTAAAATCAGCTAATAGAGGCTAAAGTCCAACATAGAACAAAGGCTTGAAAGTTCCAATGCACCTATAATGGAATCTGTCCCTTTCTAGTTTCCACTAGTTGAATAACATGTTTAATTCTCCTAGAAGTTTGTTTCTCTGGTCTAGTACCAAATGAAGTTATCAAACCACATATTTCTTGCTTTAGAGCTACTTTAATTACTCTGATTAGTATGTAAGGGTGAGGTCCTGCACTTGGTGCATAGGCATTATTTCATTGGAAGCCAGTCAAAGTGTTGGCTGCCTTAAGGATTAGAACCCCACATTTGTACTGTTGTACGCCACTGTATGACCTAAATGAGATTAGAATAATAAATCCTGATTTATTATAGGGCTTTATTTAGGTACATTTTGAGTACAAGGGTCTGTGTCAGGATTAATTATGAAATGCAGCGTGCCCCAGCACTGAGAAAGCTTAACAACACAAGGACATTTTTTCCCTTGAGAGCACTAGTTCCCAGCCTTCTGTCTGGCTTTCATCAGCATCGCTAAGTGTTGAATGGCCCAGAGATGCTGGATCCCAAAGATGGTGACGTAGTCTGTGACTTGGAGATAAGCCCACAGTGAGTGAAGGATGGAAGAATCCCATTGGCAGCCTGAGTAATCATTCTCTGCAATGCAGTAGCACTCAAAAAGCATCCAATAAGGTTTTCAGAAGTCAGAAATAAATGAGAAGTTACTGTTTCAGGATTTATGTACTGTGTTTGAGCAGACACTAGTTGAGGTACCTACCCAGTAGTTAAGACAGGTTCCCTCACCTTTTGCAAAGGAAAGTCCCTTCTTCTCAGTTTTGTAGCCCCCAGCTCTCATCAGGAAGCCTGATACCTTATCATACAGCACACCAAATTACAGTGGCCTCAGTATTTGACGCAGAAGGTGCGTGCTTGCACAACAGTTAAATTCATCCAGCTTAATAGCCATACTACTACAGGCTTAAGAGGAATTTGCCCTTCCAAGTAGTAATTTAACCAGAACAGGAAGGAGGTGGAAATTAAAGTTAATGAACTTCAAGGGTATGGGATACAAACTGAAGAACGAAGGTTTAAGTGCTGCAGTAAATCCATGTGCATTCAATCAACATGAATTACACAGTATCTTTACTTTTCTCTAAATCCTAGTACTCCCAGTCTCAGTCAGCTGGCTGACCAACCCATCTACAGCAGATTTCTATTCCACTTGCTCAAAGATTCTTTACTCTGTTCTCAAAATTTAAACCACGGGAATCAGGTACTGGAAGAAATACAATCTGAGAAATCAAGAAGCCTCAAAAGGATGAAAAGCCTCCCAGTGCAGCTGAGAAAAAATTCTCTGGGTTACCACATGCTACAATTGGAAAGATCAACGCAGTTGATGTGGCAATACATGAAGTGTAAAAACAAAGCAATCAGAGAGAATGGAAAGGTGTTACAAAGAAAAACTAAAGGCGCTCACCTGTCACCAAAGATCAAGGCTAACAGAGAAAACTCCACACAGGAGGAATCTCCAACCAGAGATCCTTCCCTAGTGGCAGTCAGCCCTTAAATGAGCTCTAAGAGAGGTGCAGCCAGGCTCCACCCGTTCTGATCACAGAGCTGAATTGCCTTCACCTGCGCTCCCAGGGCTGACCTGGTCCTTTCCCCAGTGATTCAGGCCATGACTCGACGGTTCCACACACCACAGTATAGAATCAAATATGAAGATGGTTCAGGGTCTAACAAAATGTTGAATTACTTTTTTTTCTTCACTTCCTAGAAGTGCTCATTTCTGCCAAACCCCTTCTAAAAGGCTTTTAAATTCTACACGCAACATGGTGGGATGCATGGTAGCACACAATGATTCACTCACAGTCTTACCAGCAAGTTCATTAAGTCCAAGTGACATTAAAGACAAGAGCCTTAGACCTCTGCACAGGAGCAGAGCAACACTTCAACTTGCAGAATCCAGATGCTTTGTTATATACTTTTGATCATTTCAAGTCAAATGGCAGCGTGACAGACTGGCTTATCAACCTTTTGAACCCTCAAGCTCCACTCAGGTTTATTCGTTTGGACAGTGACCCTTAGAAAGAAAACAGTAATGCAAACAGATCCTTTGGAATTGCCTAACATCCCTCAACAGCTGGCTGAGCTTTTAAAGGGCTGGAAGGCTGCATGAGTAGGCCTATGAAGAAGTTTCTTGTAATGTTACAAAGCAGTTTCTCAATGAAGTTTGGATCAACTGTCAGCAAGAACATAAGGCTGTGACACTGTGCGACCACTGCTCTTTGCAGGAGTCCCTTGACAACTCCTGGCTGGGAGCAGCAGCTGTCTTTATCCATTTACAACATGCTGCTCCTGGATTGTGAGTGGGCAATCATCTCTACAGGGGCACTAATTGAAACCAGCGCTTTGTTGACTGGAAACATCTTCCAGCTTCTCTGTACATTTTATAGTATGTTTCAGACACGTGTGTGATTTTGAACATCCTGGTGTTTTGCTGATGGCGTGTTATGGAAGCCTCTACCTTCATTTAGCAAGTTAGAGTCTTATGGCACAAGCTGTTGTTCTAAGTCTCTGCTAAAAAGCTGTAGAGGGCTCATCACCACCATAGCAATGTTAGCCACAAGTATAGTCAGAATGTTTGTGCTGAGAGCAGGGTGGTGTGTAACCTGCTGAATTTATTGTCACTGAAGTCTGGCCCCAGACAGAATGTGTGTGTGCTGGGGTTGCAGAGATGGATGGATGCTTGTGGCAGCCTATCAGCAGAACTGGGAAAGGCTAGGAAGAAGCTTTCCTTTTTTTCTAGAAGGAAGTATGTATCAATGTAGGGGAGACCTTTTTCTGGTCTGGGAGACAGAACCTTTCCAGCATGTAGCAAAATAACTTTTTTATTTTTTTGTACTTTGTCTGTTGTACCTGTTGTCTAAACTCCTGTTCAGGCTCTATCTTCCCCATCTCTGGCTAATGAGTACAGATAGCTTGCTTCAGTAACAGCTTTGCTTCCTGTGATCTAGACTGAGTCAGTTTTTTTTTTTTTTTTTTTTTTTTTTTTTTAATCTGGGCAATATGCAGGATCTAGGAGCAAGTGCTAATTTAAAACAAAGCCCAAGTTTATTTATGTTGAAGTTATAAAATTCTCGTTCCATGCAAGCTGAGACATATCTGTATATGTACATGATTCTCAGTGTTTTGATACTTCATATCCTCACTCCTCTTTCCTGTCACTCACTGTGCGCTCTGTGTGTTCTGTACTTTGTCCAGCCTACACAGCCACCTGGTGCTGTGAATCCCACTTCTTCCAGGGGCTGCTCATCCAGGATTCCCAGTGCTGACTCCTCCTGGTAAGGGTCTTCAAATCTTACCTAGGCGCCTTAGTAGAAATGACCTAGTTGACAGAAAGAGTGAGAACCTGCAAACCCCTTCCTGTCAACAAGAGCTGACTTTGCTTGGTACCTTTAAAATCGAGCCACTTATATTTCAGTACATAAGCATGGGTTTTGGGACATAGTCTTAAGTGTTAGGTGTGGATGTTTTTAGGGGAGGATGAGCTTCAATGGAAGATCTTTTTAAGGCATTATCCAAACTTACATACACTGTAATTATATTAATAAGCACAGTTATAATACTTGTCTTTTTCAACAAAACAGTACTACTGAACTCCTTTTATGGCAAGGCATTAATAATTTGTGTAATTATCATAGTTATTGCCCTGTGCCAGTATCAGCATCTCCATGCTTTGTACTGAACATTGTATTAGGCTTTCCTGCACGAGGAACTCCTTGCTAAAGGAATCTGTTCTCACTGCTCACTAGAAAGGCCAGGTCCTCCCCAGCGATTGTTCTAGGTACTTCTCATAAGCAGCTTGCTATAAATGGTGGAACAGAACATGACAGTGCTCCTATCGTATAGCTAACATCTATCTCAAAAAAAAGAAACCACCTTGTTATTCAGTGATATATGTGATCTAGAGATACATTAAGTGTTTCCATCGTTCTGCAAATATCTAAACCACCAAGTTTCAGTTCTCGCTTCTCACCCCCATGAGTCAAAGCCAGCAGACTGCCATAGCACCTATTCATGTATAGATTTAATCCCAGGGGCACGTCTGCACACTTGCAAGAAGGAGTGTCCGGTCAGCTGTTGCCACAGTGATAGCACACACAAGCAGCAACCAAGAAGAAGAGAACCTGTAGCTGCATGTACGCTTTGGTGAATTTGGATGTTTAAGGGGATTATTTCTTCCTGCATGCAATGTATTTGGAAGCCTTGATGTGCCTTTTCTTCCATTCTAGTGAGAAGTCTTGTGTTAGAAGGAAAAAAAAAACAGTAAATGTGTTAGGTTTGTTATGCAAAATTTTGTTATAAATGCAAAGGTATCTGCAATGCAGAGCTGAAATGCTTATTACAATGGTTTTAATTTTGTGAGTAGGTGAAGGTGCTTAAAATTGTTCCTGCTGAAGCACGGCTAAATAAAGTACTTGTTAAATGTGGAACAGGACAAAAAAATCATACAAAGATCCAACGTGGCTGCCACTGGGGAAATGTTAGATACCTACCTGCTTCTTACAGAAAATAGAACATGGCTTAAATAATTTAAAATCCAGAATTTTTTCCAGAGGGAAAAAAAAAAGGCAGCTGTAAACCATTTCAGGGCTGCTGCATTTCTTTGTTTCTTAAGGATGGTGGGGATCCGTGCACAAACATCAGCGAAGGGCAGCGTTCGGAGCTGTTCCCTGCCAATTGCTGACAAAGGCAGTCCTAATGAATCATTCTGAATTGTGATCATGTGCTACCAGCCCACAGCGAGCTGCCAAAGAGGAAGTGCAGCTTGTTTTCTTTCATTTTCTTGATTCCCGTGCTGTAGGAAGATGAAAGGAGAAGGAGGAGGAGGAGGCAGCAGCGGCAGCCAAACTTAATAAATAATTCTGACGATTCCTGATATCAAATGGAGGCCCCTGAGTGGGACCCACTGAAAAATGACACCCTTCCACCGACCCTGACGCCAGCTGTCCCTCCGTACGTGAAGCTGGGCCTGACCATTGTATATACTGTTTTTTATTCACTGCTTTTTGTGTTCATCTACGTCCAGCTCTGGCTGGTCCTTCACTACAGGCACAAGAGGTTCAGTTACCAAACTGTCTTTCTGTTTCTGTGCTTGTTTTGGGCCTCTCTTAGGACTGTGCTCTTTTCATTTTACTTCAAAGACTTTGTCACAGCAAATTCTCTCAGCCCCTTCATCTTCTGGCTCCTCTATTGCTTCCCCGTCTGCCTCCAGTTTTTCACCCTGACCCTGATGAATCTTTACTTCACACAGGTAAGCAACAGATATTTGATTAAATCTGACAGGATAAATTATTGTTTTGTAAGATTTGTGAGAAGGATGTAATTTCCTAATGTACTTTGGCAAAGCAAAAAGCAAATTTCAGATAGTTTAGTTTGGAATTGTAACATTTGATCTGTGTGCAAGTGATCGGTGTTACAGAGAACCTGGAGCCTGCGGTGATCATTTCGGGAATGGCAAATAGTGTCTATTGTCTGTGAAATGGGTGTCATTTAATTTAAAGGGAGGGAAAAAATATACAGGAGAGCTTGAAGGCTCGATGTCCAAAATACTGTTCTGTTATTATTCTTTACTATTGTTGTTACTGCTTAGCTTAGGCATTATAAGCCTCCTGGCTTAACAGACCTCAATCTCAGTAATTTTGCAGGCATCCCCCTGCTCAGACATTTTGTAAGTCAGCTGAGATAGTTTTCAGTGGGGAGATTTCTATTCTGTATCGACAACCAAAATGCAGATCAAGTCCTACTGCAGACCCAAGAAGTTCTTATAATGGTCTGTGTTACACACAGCAGTGAGTGTGGCCCCAGTACATGCTAGGTGCTGTACAGAGGTGCGCTCTCTGATTCAAGGACTCTGTGTTGTAAAGGTAAATCAGCTGTGTTATGAAGGAAGCAGCATCTCTGTATCAGAAAGACACCTTGAGAACATATCTGTGCAGTGGACAGCTAGGAATCCAGATGCATCAGGCTGCACAGAGCTCTGTGTTGCTGCAGTTAGACTTGCTTGGAAGTATTGCTGGTAAGCTTGGGTATATCGGTACCAGGTTGCAGGATGAGATGTCAGCATGCTGAGGCACAGAAAGGCTGCTAGGCTTGCCTGAGATCTCACAGGAAGCTTGCAGGAGAGCAGGGACTGAATTCGCTGTCTCTTCCATCCCACTACAGTGCATGCAGGAGGACACCTAGCTCTCAGATGGTTCTTGCCAGAGGTAGCTTTTCCAGTGCAGGGACAGCTGGCAAGGGGAAGTGCCAGGATGCTCTGTGTGTAGCTGCGTGCCCTGCTTGGGACCAGCTCAGTGCCTTGCTCTAGGTGCTTTTATAGTGCCTACAATGCTTACAGTGCTCTGTAGCTATGCAGGGCTGTGAGCTCAGAACAGCCCAGCTGGAGAGGTCAGGCTGATTGTGAGAGCTGCCATTCCAAAGCTGAAAAAGCAGAGCACATAAACATGAAAGCTCTAAGAGGATCATTTGAGTTGCAGAGGGTGTTAGGACCACGTACGTAGTTTGGCACTTAGGTTTACTTCTCTGGATTCAATGCCTTAAATGCCTGCAACTCATAGCACTCCACTCCTCAGGACTTGAAACATATTTAGAGATTAAGGAGTCTTTCATCTACATGCTACTCAAATCTAGCTCAGGCATTTAATCACCTATGCTTGATCCCATGACATTTGATAATGATGCAGTTCTCCTGGGGCTGATGTCCATCATCGCATAGTCCATCGCCATCGCAGCAGCTGAGAATAAACTATACCCCTAGGTGAGATTCTTCCCTCAGACACGCATCAGGGCTGCCATGGAAGGCTGGAGAGTGCAGCATCCTGGCTTATAGCCAAGAGAAGTCGGGGCTGAAGTGAACACAGAGCATGCATGTTGACCTGTACTCTGCAGCATTTGTGCTAGTGCTCAGAGTCTGTGTCATCAGTAACTGATTCCTCTATTTAAGAGAGGTGTAAAATGAGAGTATACAGAATGTGTGCATCTGTCCTTTTAACTTATTTTTGGCACTGCTGTCTGATATCACTAAGGAAGTACAAGACATTGGCTGGAAACACAAATATTGTAAGGCTATTGGCTCTGCCTCTGACACGATTTCTGCTTTGTCACCGTGAGTCCTCCTGATCTTCCTCTGAGCCTCTCTTCAAAGGAGCAGCATGGTTACCTGTCTTGAAGAGCTGCTATGAGGATTTTGAAACATTTACACAGGACTTTCAGAGCTTGTGATGTGTGTCATAATCTCCAAAGATTGTGAGCCACTGTAGACAGGCATATTATTAGTAGTGGTGTTTGCTTTAGAGCTAGTTGCTCCCTGTGAAATCTCATCTCAAACATCTCCCTAACCACAATGAAATCTTAAGAAATACAAGCAGAGCCATTGTAGGAATGTAATGGGAAGACACAGAATAGGCGCATGTATTTTTAATTCACTGTTATTTACTTCTGGCCATTAAAAGGTGGTTTGGCTTGAAATTCAGCATCTTCTTAAGTCTGTATTTTTAATGTGCATCTAGCTTTCCACAGAAGGCAAGCAAGAACTAGCGTGAAAGGGGTGGGGAGAGAAAATTTTGTGTTCAGTAATGGCTTATAACTTCACAGACCTGTTCAGAAGCAACATTTATGCTTCTTTCTCTAGAAGGAAGGAAAGAAAGATCTGCAGCTGTGTCTCACTGCATGAGAACCGCGCTACTTAACTGGTGCTTAGCTGTAGGGAAATGAGTGATCTGTGCAAAGTATGGGGGCAGAGGATGGGAAGACCTCATGGAATTTGCAGGTGTTTACCTTCTGTCCGGCACTCAGCACTTCTAGAAGAGGCACTGCCTTTTAGACACAGAAGTGAGAAAAAAAAGTGATTTCAAAAGTACTGCAGATCTTCCTGGCCCAACAGAAAAAAATTCATTTGGCAAGTGCCTGAGGGCATTTTTCAGAATAATAAGCACCTTTGAACTTGACAGAAAGTTAGCCACAATTATTCTGTTTTTAATTGGTATCCCAAAGCAATGAGGACATAAATTTGGACTCTCTCTTACGTGTAGCAAGGCAAATAAGCCACAATGGTGTCAGCTAAGCAAGGGTTATTCGTGAGCATTGCCATCAGCAGACACAGCGGAAGCTCTGATGCACTGTGATGTATTGCTAGACTAGAGGACCTGTGGACAAAAGAAAAGCTACAATCAAAATAGTTTTGAATCAGAACTGTTCCTGAGAATTGTTCTTTGAGTGGGGAAGTATGGTCAGGGTGGTCTTGATGGCAGAATAAAAAGGGTGCTGTAGGTAAGGCTTAGGTAGAGTTACCTTCTCTCAGAAATCAAACACTAGAAAAAATACCTGCTATTTCTAATGGGATGCTGAATTTCCTAGTATTTTTTTTTTTTAATAAAGTCTTTATTCAATCTCCTGCCTTCTAAAGGAGAACATGAATGGTAACTTCCCTCTCAGGTTAACTTTCTATCTTCAACCTAATATCTGCAAATACCTGCATTGCACCAGGCCAGGGCAGCTCCCACATCCATCCAACAGAGAGCTGCAGTGTACATTTCCACCCACTGAAACAAAAAATCCCATAGATACATCCGCATCTCTCTTGGTCAATAAAGCAAACACTGTACACCAGCAAAAAACGTGTTGTCCACTTTAACTGAAGACAGACAGCGAGGACCCCAGGAGTCAAGAATTCTGTTATTTATGTCTTGACTTCCCAGATCTCCCACTCTTCCCATCCCGGAGAGGGGCCTCAGGCCTTATGATCAGGTCTGTGCACATAAGTTTAAATAAGCTCTGGGAAATAAAATCAAATGTTGCCCTTTTTGGTATGAGGTGGGAAGAGAAGGGTTTGCTTCATTTTGTTCTGTTTCAGGCTTTACATTTCACTGGGGAGCAGGATGCAAGGGAATGAAGAGGCAGGCTAGGATGTAGGGCTACCGGCTCAACAAAGTCAAGGCCAAAAAACATGAGCCATTGGGGATGCTGGAAATCCCGGTCCTCCTCTGCAGGCAGGCATGGTGAGCCACTTGTTGTGCTGTGGGTTTAACCATAGGGTTGGGAACTCCTCCAGCAGCTGGGGAAGGTGGTGCTGAGTTGAAGAACTATGAGGCTGTATAGGTGGAGAAGAGCTGCTAGGCAGATTCCCTCTCTTTATTCCTCCCTAGCCATATTCCATTTTTTCTCTGGCACTCAGACTGAGGAACTTACCCTGCCTCCCAGGCAAGGCTGATAAAATCAGGGACTTTCAAATGAGAGAGAAATTGTGCAGAGTAAGGCAGTCAGACAGGAGTTGGCCATGCTGGAAGTGCCTGGTAGGGCGGGGAGAAACCAGCACCAGGCTTTCAGGGAGGCTGCATTTATCTCTGTGGAGCTGGAGTACATGTTATCTGTGAAGGAAATTGAGAGATTCTTATCCTCTAGTTAGTCTGGGCAGAATTTTAGCAGTAATACTAGCAGTGAGAGAATAGAAAGGGTTTGTTTACAGCATGCTTCAGACATACATAGAACTACAAAGGAGTCCAACTTACAGGCAGCAAAGCATCAGCGTATAAATTTGACTTTAAACATTGCCCTCTGTATTAGATCTGTAGGAGACAAACTGAAATGGCAGACTGGCTGGCTGTCAGCATCTGACATGAGAAATGACATCATTTGCTTTGGAAAATAATTTGACAGGAAGGCTACATATGCAAACTTAGCACGGCTGTTGGCCCTGCAATAGTCCCAGCCTTTGTTTTTGCTAAGCTGCACAAGGCTGAGTATGGCAGGTGGTCACAGCCCATGTCAGTAGGCTTTGCAATGCACAGTTTAGGGAGTAGAGGGATAAAGTGGGCACTTGGGAGAGTATGATCCAGGAATGAGGGAACATTTTACAGGAAAGAACAAACATGGAAGAAGGAGAGAAAGTGGGACTGGGACTGGAAAATACACAGGAAAGGAAAGGTGATGGTGAGGGGCTTTGGTCCTGCATGAGGCTGGGTTGTGTTTTTAGGGCACAAAGTTTGCATGGAATGTGACAGAAGAGATGGACAATGTTGAGAAGGACTGGGAAGGGAAAGTATGCTCTGTGCTCCACATACAGCTCTTTGAAATGGGGACTGGTAAATAAAGCCGAACCTCATTCCTCTGCAGAGGGCCAGCTGGACAGGTATGAGAGCACTTAACACATACCTGAGGCTTTTGGTGAGCTGAGCAGCCAGTAAAAGTGAGTTGAGCCACCCGACACAGAGGTATCCTGAAGGTTTGTGCCTGGATTCACATCAGTGCAGCTAAATCAGAGCTTAGATTGAAAGCTACTCCAGTGAGGTTTCTTTTTTTTTGTTTTTTGTTTTGTTTTTTTCTAGGACTATGTAATTTGGCTCTGACACCTATTTCATTGATCCTAACATGGACAGGGTGGTTCCTGATGTAACTTTGATAACCACAGATGTAACCTCCATAAGTCATAGCAGCCAGGCCCTGCCTGCCTGCCTGCCTGCCCTGCTCTGTGCTGAGGCACTGCCCTCCATCCTCACCTCTCTTCTGCTGGGGCTGGTGAAATGCCTTTAAGGTCAGCTGTTTACATCAGTTCCTGAAACACAGGAATTTTCCCTGGCTGTATCTAGGTCTTTTTTGGAGTGCTTTTGTACTGCTGCCCTTTTATATGCCAGACACATACCTCAAGGGAGTGGAGGAGGGAGTGTGAGAATCTTATTTGAGGTTTCCAGTCCTTCAGCAAAGAGAAAGTCAAAAACAGGATAGTTCTTCTTCAGGAAAAAAAAAAAAAAAGAAAAAAAAAAAAGTGAAAGGGAGAAGAAATAAGGAGGAAAAGTAACCCTTTGCCATTAGAAAAACAGCAAGACATTTCGCAGTTTTCCTGGTTGCTATTCCCCCTGGGTTTCTCTGAAAGGTCTCTTTTAAGAGGTCTGCCTTCTGTGAGCTGTTTGGTCTATTCTTAGGAATAGCTGCCTTGCTTTGCTCTGCTTTGCTGGAAGCCTTGCTGAGATGACTCAGATACTGACTGGAAGCTTTCTCAACACTCTTGCAGGGAGGGGCCATTGGGCAACCTTTTCTTCCACAGCTCTTTGGAGTTAAAGAGCTGCACCCACACAGCTGAGGTATATTGAGCTATTGAGCTCAGCTTCAGACACCCTTACTCCCCACTGAATGGCTCTTTATTCCATGCCAATCACATTTCTTCCTGTGAGGTTACTCATGAAATAAGGCTGCAAAGGCAGCAGAATGTGGCTGCCTGTGTCTCTGTCTGGCAGTCAATTTGCACCAGTATCCACAAGTTGCACCAGCAGTGTGCCTCTACATAGTGTCCTTTTTCTGTGCAGTACTTTCTTCATGGTTATTTTTGCTCTGACACGATTCAGAAGCCTTTGTTGGGGCAACTCCACCAAGCAGCATCCCCACACACAGCTGCTTCAGCAATGCCACACTGAGAGATGTGACCCTGCGCTGCACCAGCAGCAGGAACATCATGCGTGGTTCTTACTAAATTAGCTGTGGGGATTCTGCTGAGTGGGGCAGCATTGGGCTGTTTGATGTGAAAGCAGCGTTCTGTGACACTATGGGGGTGGCTGCAATCTTTTAGGGGAAGTACAGGAGTTGGCATTGAGGAACAAATGAATTTCCCAGGCTTTGTGGACGCTGCACAGCTCATTGCTCACTGCAGATTGTCTCATGGAGCTCTTTGCACAGGCTCTGAACACCTCTGTTCTGTGCTGCTCCTGAAAGCTGTCAGAATTAATGGTACAGCATGTGAGTACTGCTGTTGAGGTCAGCGTTCCCACACCTCTTATACCTCCCTCCTAGGTAGCAAGTAGGTAAAGCAACATGAAACTTGTTCCTGATTTCCTTTGGGAATTCATGATCTGAGAATTTGGAGAATGAATCGCAAAGATCTTCTCTAAGGGATACTGCCAGAGATGTTATCTACTGGGAAATAATGTCAATGGCTGCAGAATATTTTTAGAGATTTCCACCCTCAATGTTTCCATTTTATTTTCAGCTGTTACTTTTCTAAGGTCTGCTGAGAGGCTCAGTGCTCTCTGCTTGTTCCGCTAGTACTAAGCAGACTGATGTGTCATAAAAGTAATTTTCAATTCAAGGCAGCTGCTTCTGGTGAATAGCAGCTAAATAACACGTTGTTCCAGGAGCGCTGGAACAAATGAAGCCTGATTTTCTGCAGTTCTGTGTCTCATGCTTGACTTTGAGCTGTGGCTGAGGCTGTTCCCGTGACGGAGGCATTTCTCATGGTACTTGCCTGGGCAGTATCTCCCAAATCAGGTGATGTGCGGGGCCATTCTGTGGGATTCTCCTCACAGAGGTCATATATCAGATGCATTTCAAGCATGCTTTACTTCTGTTGGGTCACTGATTTTCAAGAGGGTGACAGAAGGGTCATGTCTCTGACTGAGTATTTTGGTCCAGACTCTTTTGAGTCTCCTCTCCTCTGAGCTGAACAACCAAAGAGATTTCAGCCTCTTGCTCATACGTCTTGCCCTCCAGAGCCTTCACCATTTTTGTCACCTTTTTTTGGACAGATAAACATGCTGACAAGGTAGACACATGCCTATCACCTATGCAGTGATTGTGTAATTCTTGTTTCCTTGGCAGAGCATGATAATCATACTAGCTGTTATGGAAGTTACCCTAAAGGACATGCGATACTAATCGAAATGGATAAAATGGGATGACTTGAGAAGAAATCAATTGGGAAACAACCCTAGGGAACAGCCACACAGCATGTTATTTTGTAATACTGGTAATCACTTTGCTTCAGCAGTGACTGCTGAGTTAAAAAAAAAAACATTTATGAAGGTTTATAAGCTGAGTGTGTTTAGTAACAATGTTAACTTACGAAAAAGCAGTGACACTTCCCTTCATCATCTTTAATAAAAAAAATGCAAATTATTAAGTATTTTTTTCTTTTCAGGCTGGTAACTATTGTGCCTGAGTGCTCTCTCTGTAAAAATATATATTGTTCTGTTTGTGAACAGACAGCCAGTAGAAGCTAAATAAGCCTCAAAGTAAAGAGATTTCACTGGCATCCTTTTGGGAAGCAACATGGATGCAAACTGACATCACCAATTTCAGGCAGGCTGAGGTACTCCAGCAAGCTTTACATGTGCGTACAGCATCAGACCCAACTTGCCAGTATGAGCTGGTCTGTATGAGAGGCATGTACTTACCGGATGTATAAGAACCTAATAATTATTTATCTCTTGATTATACAAGCTCTTGTGAATACTAATATAAAACCTTACATCAGTATGTGATATAAGTGAAAACAGTGGTGCAGACAATTTGCATAACAGTATGTGATCATCTCTTGCTGAGTGGTTTTAATACTTTATATCTTGCCTACCATGGACAAGACATACAGGTGAATCTATCACTACATTTCATGTGACATGTGAGACAGGATTCCTGTGGACACAGCATTTTTCTTTACTCATGTGTCCTATGTCTGATGCAGTATTTTTCTGTTTTGCAGGTGATATTTAAGGCTAAATCAAAATATTCCCCAGAGCTACTGAAATACAGGTGAGAACTGTGAAAATCTTTGGAGTGGTGAAGAAAAATTGCCATGTACTTTGAGAAATGCTGACAGTTTGTGATGCTCTTATCTCTACTACTCCTATTTAAATACCAGTGTTTCATGACAATGGTTCTGAGGCCAGCTTATTCCTATTATGTTTCAAAGTCTGTGTCATTTCCCAATACAAGCACCATTTTTAGACATTCATGTATTTCAAAGGGAAATATTTCAAATGCAGGCAGAAAGCACTGACCCTGCTAGTTTGCCTACATGTTCACAAAGGACCTGTGGATGCTAGGTGAATTCAGGCCCAGAACTTCAGTAAAGGTAACAGGGTGACATATTCATTGCAATAGGAAAAAGTGGGACTGGGTATGTCTTAACCGAGAAGTGAGGTAAGCAGTAATAAAAGGTTATGGGGAGCTTAGAAAAGAATTATGAAGGGAAGGAGCGAGAGAGAATGGATTCAAGACAATGGTGTTTTGGGGAGCTTATAGATGACTTACCGTGATTCCATAGAGCTGAGATTATGATGGCTTTGCATTTAGGTGGTAAGATCTGTTTAAGGTCTTGTTTGAGCAGGAAGGATTGTCAGGAACTACTTGAGAACTCCTCAAATGGCCTAGATGTCCAGAAAGTTGAGGAAGAGATCAATAAATTATTCTTTACTGTGGCAATGCCTAAAACCATCGGTCAGGGGAAATATTGCTTAGACAGGGCAAGAGAAAGATAGAGAGAGGTTGTCTTATTTCCAAATAAGGAGTTTACAATCTGAAATCAGGATAGGAAAGCAGAGTAATTTGCAACTGAAATCTGCCCCCTTATTTACTGACTATTCAGGAGAAGCTGGTACTGTATCAACAGGTGGAATACTAATATTGTCTGTGCCCTGGAAGGTGGAAACCTAGCCTAGCTGGCTAGGTTTTGATGCAGCTGGAGCAGCAACCATCTGGAGCTAGTGCTTGAGAAAACGTGTTTGGTAGAATGGCAGGACAGCAAGAGCGAGCTGAGTGGTGCTTGGACCAGTGACCAGTGAGGATATGAGACGTGACAGTTGGGTACTCCATGATGATAAGCAGCTAATACAGAAATTCTAAGGAGGGAAACAGAGGCTGCATCTGTTTTGGTGGCCCCAGGAATGCTTTGAAGTTAGTTGGTCTATGTGCATACTTTGGCCACATCCCAAACCAAAAAGAGCAAGAGCCAGATGCTCGCTGATGAACACTGTGACATACAAATACATTCATCCCCCTTTAGGCTCTGGTTTCCGTGGGAAGGAAATCCAGGAGTGTGGGTTGGCAGACAAATACTGCACACACTCACCAGGTCCCCTGCCAGCCCTCAATGCAAGTGAGAGAGCGTGCCTGCCCTGATGGTACACTAGCCAAAAGGAACAAAGAGGTTGCACAACACCTGAGCTGCAGGTAGATCATGATGTAGGGAAAGTCTATGAACATGTTTCTGGTTGGCTTTAAAGGTGAGAGATAGCAGCTTCGAACCTTGTACACTAATGGCATTTGTGGCAAGGCTTTATTCTTAAAAAGTGCTTGAAAAATTCTTTCTTCATGCAGAGAGAGCTCATGAGCTTGTGATGTTTATTTAACATCTGCTAAGTGAGCACATACTACCCTGCCCTCAACATTTCTGTGTTCATCTAGACTCTTGCCTACTGCATTTCTAACACTGATCACTTTTGGATCTGGTCCAGCCTTATCTTTCATATTTAGCTCTGTTGGTAAAGGACTGCAAGAAGAGTTTTGTTTTAATATCTAAAAGCATTAATATGAATGTGGTTAGCCTGTGTGAAAGAGCCTAATAAATGAAGCTGACCTCATTTCAGGGTAGTTCAAGTGATGTAAATATATGCACACCTGCAGCAGTGGTCCCGTGTCTTAATTGTAACAGGCTAGTGAAAAATGGATGATTTGGGCCTTCATACAGGGCTTGGGGCCTACACTTAACGAATTTGATTTTTCTTTTCTAGCTGTTCATGGTTTGGATTTTTTTTTCCTGTTTTTGTTTGTTTCTTGTTTTTAAGTAAGTGTGAGACTGTATTACCTGGTGTCATATCTGCATCACGGCAGGAATGGATAATGGTAACATAAACAGATCAGCAGAGAAGTAGGACTGTGGTCTGTGTATTACACAGGTCTCATAAACCAGATAAGGAAAAAGTCCTATCAGGGTCAGAATCTTAAGTAAACTTTTCTCAGCATAGTCTTCACGATATTAGTCATTGCAGCAAAAAAAGCTCATGGCCAAGTCTGTACCAGCCCAGCTTCATATATAACAGTCCTCCTGCATATTTCCCTGGCCTTAGGGATTTCTTACAGTCACTGGGTTCGGTTGAGGCTTACTGTGCTATCTGTTTATGCACACAAGCCTCAGACAGTGTATAATTTCTGAGGAACCACATACAAAATGTAGTAGTTTCATGTGTTTTCTCATTAATCAGGGCAAAATTCATTGTGTTCAGTACAAAGCTCAAAGAAAAACTTACTAAAGAGATGCATCTAAGCCTGACAGAAAAAAGGAAAGCCTTGGTACATGCCTTCTCTACCAAGGCAGGTTACACATAGCTCCTTCTAAGGGACTAGCCCCAAAATGGGAATTAAGCACAATAGGCTGTTTGAAAAGTTATTGGTGTAACGTGGAAGCACTTCTCCTGACTTGCTTTCTATTTTCTGGAACAAACAAACAAAAACTGTTTATTCATGCTGTATAGCTGCCTGTGTAGGTGAGATGTAAGGATGCATTCTGCTTTTAAGTGAGGCTGCAATGCTTTCTGCAGCTGCAGAGACCCTAAAACTGCCATGAGAGACACAGCACATCTCCATCAGTGCTTATTCAGAACTCCAACAACAATGCTTCTTTTGTCAAAGCAGGCAGCAAGCAGGCTGCCTCCCCAACCGCATCGTGTTAATAAGGGGGTTGGGAGCTCGTTATGTGAAGAGCTGTCATGGCCCATCACTTGTGCAGCTCACACTGGCATACATAAGAGTGTGTGGGCAGGAGAGCTCAACAGTGCTTTTTATTATTATTTTTTTTTTGCTAAACTCTGTCAAGGAGGAGCCTGGCTGGTCAGGAGACAGCATCAAGAGCAAGCAGGCTGCACTGGAGCAGAAGTTTCTTCTGACTAAGTTGAGCAAAAAGAGAGTGCATACTTACTGTCATGCAAGAGACAGTGTGTAAAATACTCACCAGAGCATTTTACTTACACTGCAGTGAGGGTGCATATGAGCAATGTGGATATTGTGAGGCTGTTAAATAGGCTTTGGGAGGGGAAGGAAAGGAAGATGCGTAACCCTCACATAAAGACTTCTGAAATATTAATAGAATCACAGTATATCCTCAGTAGGAAGGGATCCGCAGGGATCATCGAGTCCACACAGCACCACCTCAAATTAAACCTTATGTCTGAGAGCGATGTCCAAACACTCCCTGAACTCCAGCACTTGGAGCCGTGCCCACAGCCCCGTGCAGCCCGTTCCGTGCCCACCGCCCTGTGGTGCAGCACCTGTCCCCAACCCACAGCCCCTCCCCTGCCGCAGCTCCATGCCGTTCCCTCGGGCCCTGCCGCTGTCACACAGAGCAGAGCTCAGCGCTGCCCCTCCGCTCCCTGTGAGGAGCTGCAGCCGCCATCGGGCCTCCCCTCAGCTCCTCTGCTATGAGCACACCCAGGGGCCTCAGCTGCTCCTTCACTATGTTCATAGCCTTCCTTTGGATGCTCTCTAATAGTTTTATATCTTTGTTATATTGTGGTGCCCCAGAATGTAACAGTAAATACAGTATTCACACTACAAGTGGGAACTGCATCCTCCAGAGGAAGATGTGTGAAAGAGGAGCTCCAGGACTGCAGTGCTTCTGGCATTAGGCTGTGAGGTTGAAAGGAGCTGCCTCGAGCTGCTCATTCTAAGGACAGAGCCCTGCCCTGGAAGAATAAGAATGAGCGCAATCTTCCCCCTGAGAGGGAATTTCCATGACCAGCAAGGAAAAGACAGCAGTCTTGTTTGCTGCCAGATATAGCTGGAAAAAAGGGCATTGATTTGTTGATGCAAGCGGACACTTTGAGGCTTTCAGTTCTCCTCATTATGCATCTAAATGTTCTCAAAGGTGTACCTCTTCCTTCCCTGCCCTCTGAAAAGAAGACAACTATTCTTCTGCTTTGTAGCTGGGTTAAACACATGCAGGAAATCTATCACCATGAGGTAAAAGTGTTTTTAAATAATCCAAATTTGATTCCTCAGAGACAGTCAAATTCAAAATTCACATTGAACGTGAAGGACTAGGGCCAAAGCCACTTGCTCTGTGGCTGCAGATTATAAACCCACCAGAAATTGTCTCGGACAACAAAGATAAAGAAATAAGCAAACACTTGAAATGTAAATATGTTTCTTTTTATTTGTGTGTTTGTTTGTTTATGGAAACCTCTGCAGCTGTGTGTAGGAGTAAAGAGAAGCAGTCTTCCTTGGGTGTATGGCTTACTTATGTTGCAGGTATCACTTCTGGGTGGGTGGGAAAACAAACCAGTCCAGCTCCTGGGCTTCTGTCACATTTCTGTTCCAGCTCTGCTCCTGTGGTTGTGCAAACAAACCCTTTATCTGGCATAGATGGCGAAATGCCAACCCAGAATCAATGTGCATATTTACATTTCTTGATGGTTCTTTTAAGAGGTTGCCCGTGACAAAAATTTTTAAGAAAAGGGACAGAGAACGATGCTGGGGAGCCAGTAATTTTCCTATGCTTAGGCACTTCCCTAATTTAATATGAAATCTAATTGCAAACACTGGTAGTCACTGACGCTTTTCATGGCAGTAAAACCAGGATCAACAACAGTCCTTTCCAACCAGCTCAACCTTTTGCAAGGTTTTTCCTGTCAGCAAATAGTCGGATGGTTTGTGCCATATATGAAGTGCATGTTTTAAGAAAGTACATGTGTATTTTAAATGATTTGTAAGAACTGGGCTGTTGTATCTCTGCTGCACTCTTCCAAATTGTATTGCCTGACATTAGTTCTTTTTACTTACTGCTTATTCTGTGACTGTAAAAAAAGGTCTAAAACTAGCTCTGTTCATCTCTCCAGCAATCCAGAGTGCTTAGATTTGGCTGTGAGTCACTGGTCAGCTGTGGCAGCCCAACATGTGCAGCTTCCATTATTCAGAGTTGCAGCTTCCACCTCGTGACTGAAACTTGCTGAACAATGTCGCTAAAACTGTTTTCTCCTCACTCTCCCAGGTTGCCCCTCTACCTGGCCTCTCTTTTCATAAGTCTCCTCTTCCTCTTGGTGAACTTAACATGTGCAGTATTGGTGAGGACACAGAATTCAGAGAGAAAAGTCATTGTCTCTGTCCGGGTGGCAATTAATGACACATTGTTTGTGCTCTGCGCTGTTTCACTCTCCATCTGCCTGTATAAGATTTCCAAGATGTCTTTAGCCAACATTTACTTGGAATCCAAGGTAAGGTACATTTTCAGTTCCTTTTAAAGTACCTTCTGAGAGACATGGGTAGTGCAAGGCAGAGGCACATGGTTCTTCAGATCCCCCAAGAGCTTAGAGGCCTTAGACTTCACAGCTTGCACTTGGTTGTACATCCTGCTCAATAAATAAATACTGAGGAGTAGAAGGGGTGCTTTTGTCTAACCCCACAGACCCCAGAATACATACTTAGTTCCGGGTTTACAGAACTTCTGGCTGGAGTTCCTCACAGCTGTTTTTAAGCTGGGTGCCACCCAACTACATTTCAGTACTGCTTCAGAGAGGTGGTCTTTACTTTGAGATCCTTCAGTTTGTCAAATTATTGGCTGATTATTCTAAATGTTTAAGGTAGCAGTGTGCTGAAGGTAAACCAGAAAAAAGGAATATGAATATCCTTTATAAATTTGCATAGTGTCCTATAGATAATATAATAGTTTTTTTGAAAGACTTAATGTATTATGAATTCATCCAAACAGAGAGAAGGGGGAAAAGGTCTCTCCTATTAATCTACACAATATTCTTTCAAGAAATGTTTGCTTCACAGCTTTGCTGGAAGAGCTGGGTCTGCAAAAGGTGTCATAAAAGCTAGCTGTGTTTGTCATAAGTCAAAATGTTTTGTATCTATACAAAATGAAACAAAGTTTTCAAAGGTCTTTGTATTCACAGTACATGGTTAGATCTTAAAGCAAACGATTAATTCAACCAGTAGCACATTACCATTATCACAACAAGCATTCCAAAAATCTAAGTTTTAACTTCCATTTTGAAAATCTTATAATAAAATCCCTCCTTCCATTTGGTTAATCAGATGAAAGGAATACTTTTCCTGTTTAATCAAATCTGGCTGTACTGCACAACAACTAAAAGTTCATGGCTGAACAGAAGATTTAAAAACACAGCTTAGTTTGTTTTGCTTCTTTCCACTCTGTCATTTGCTGACCAAAGGGCACGGGCAGTGGATTATTTTTACTGTTGAGAAAAGTTTATCTACTGCTGCAAGTCACAGAAGTGTAAATCTCTGTGACAAAGCAGTGTTAACCTACATGAGGCTTTGGTGGATTACTTCATTCTGTTTCCTTCTGCAGGAAACCTTATCTCCTTCACTTCAAGCTATTTCATGAAAAACAAAGAAATTTGAGTGTTATTGCAGAGAGGAAAAGACAGGGCATGGCGCTAATGAAAATTTGAATTTGTAAACGAGAATTAAAGAGCACTGTACTTCTTTCTGCTGACCTGAAATAGAGTCTCTCTGGGGACTTCCAATAGGATTTGGCTGTACATACTTAGGGATACAGAAGGCTGGAGCCAGCAGTGAAATAACATCCTGGTTTAATCTGCCACTGCTGTGCTGAAAAAAATTGCTAAAGAGCTAAAGTTCGGTCTTTGCAGTGATACAATAGAAGCAGCATTGGACAAAACGTGCATTCTGTGTTGCTTGGAGATGGGGACCAGTGCTGGCAGCCTTTTATTTGTATCTCCCATCTCATGGCACATACTCTGTGACCACACATGGAAGTGCTGGCAGACACAGCATCACCTGCAGGATCTGGTGCGGGGCCGGACCTGATCCTGAGCCGTGACCCAGGCAGCACCAGGGAGGTGCAGAGCCCACCCATGAGTGTTGCATTTGGTCCTGCTACCTACTTAGGGCTCCTTTCTTTTCTATGGGCCTGTGACTGAAGAGGGGATCCTTCCAAGCTTGTCGAGCTGCACTCTGCTTTCCCCAGGTCACCTGACTAGATTTGACTGGCAGTGAAAACAGAACAAGTTTAGTCCCTTTTTTTTTTTTTTGTATTTGGTGGCAATAGAGTTTGTTAAAGCTGCAGTGTATTGAACTATTAAAGCCTTATGGGGAAACTGGCATGGGGCAGCACCGACTGTGCGCTGCTCCTCACTTCTGTTTTTAAATGCAGCCGAAGTGGGACATGGTGTGTGATCATTAGCAGCTTCTCCCTGCTCACTCCCCTGGGTTTCCATGGCAGCCCCGCTGCTCCTACAAAAGGAGAATGGGGAAGTGTTGAGTGGATGTTTCCCCTTTTTGGCACTTCCTGCTTGCTGCTCTCACTGCTGTGCGTTGGGTGTCTGTTCCAGTTCCCACATGGCAGCCCCCCGGCTCAGGTTGGGCCTGGCTGGAGGCGGTGTCTGCGGCAGCGCTGTGAGCAGGTCATCAGGCAGAGACTGACAGCACTGAGGGTTTCATGATACTCCTGAGTATTCAGGCTGTTCTCTGAAGCAATGTTATTTTTTGCAGGAATGCAGGCGAGCTATAGTTTCCTGGTGGCCTTTTTGACGAGTCACTCCTTATTGCCTCTAGCCATGGAACGCACGGTGTGAGGTGTTTGCTTGGCAAAGCAACAGGACAACAGCCTCCAGCACGCGTGGGCAGCAGAGAAGCCTGGTGGGCTCCTTAAGCCAAGGCTTCAGGGCTAGGGCTAGAGTTATGCAGGGCTTCTGGATGTGGTGACCTGGTGGCTCGCCCTGACCCATTTTGTATTTGTGTTCTGCCTGTTTGTGCCTCGGGCTGCCAACCTGCTAGCTGAGTACCTGAGTGGGGGGAGATGTGCAGACCTTGCTGTCTCCTGCCTGGGTATAAAAGGTCCCGTGAGGGGGAGCAGCTTCCCTCTTGGCTTGTCTGTATCAGCTAGATGAAAAGAACCCATCTGCATTGTGTAGATCTCTGCCTGGAGAAGGAGGGCAGGGCTAGTGAAGCAAATGGCTGTACTGTGCTAGCCTAAAGCCTGGTTCCTCAGTGCATTCCTCCTTTGGACGTGATAAATACCATTCCAGAGTGAACTGCACAGCATTTGAGTTTCTTCCTTCAGAGCCAGCCTCATTTTGTATGCAGGCCTGCCACCATGACCTGATTCATGGATCAGACTCACTGATCCCCATAGCCATGCCTCCTGGACTCCTCTGCTGCCACAGCTCCTGTGCTGATGCCTCAGTCCCCTGATTCCAACAAGCAGTGGTCAGGAGCTGCCCTTGTTCCTCACGCTAGTTGAGGCTCTTTCCCCTGCTCTGTCCCTTTTCTTCTCTGAACCTTAGGAACTGTCATGACTTCATGCTTTGCAGTGTCATTCCTGCCCTGGTGCTGAAGGTCCCACTTGCAGACTACCCGGCCATGATAACTTTGCCCATAGGCTGTGCCTCCACTTCGTCTTCTCTGTGTTGACTTTTAGGTGAGGCAGGATGTTCTGTTCCAGTCTGCACTGTGTTTAACTGCTGACTGTTGTGATCTGCTCCTTACTTAGGAAATAGGTGCACAGCAAGCAGTTATAAAAAGATGCAAGTTTGCATCATGCCAGTAGCGAGAGTCTGAGATAGGATGTTCAATAGCTGGCATGCAGCTGAATTCTCTAGCTCTATCCAATACCAGGTGTTCTCAGGTGCTTTCATTGCTGTGAAAATGGCACTTGTGCAGCAGTGACAGGCATTAACAGCAGCCCATCTTGGTAAGGGTCGGAACCACTGCCAGGATATACTGATCAAAGATAGGAAAACATCAGTCAGTAACATTAGTCAAAGCACCATAACAACCCCCCATACTCCATGCAAAGAAATATTCTTGTCAACTTCCCATGTGACTAATAACCTGTGTTCAAATCTTTTCCAGGGATCATCAGTGTGTCAGGTGACAAGCATAGGAGTGACTGTTATACTACTTTATACCTCACGCGCCTGTTACAACTTGTTCATCTTATCATTTTCCCAAACCAAGAAAGTCAATTCTTTTGATTATGATTGGTACAACGTATCAGATCAGGCAAGTATGAAAATATTTGCTAATGAGAAAAACTCATTCTCATGTGACAGCTGATTTCCTAAACATTATGACAAGAGGCATTAGCTTATTGATTTGCTCTACGAATACAAATTTCTTGTAATAACAGCAGAATGGAAAGCAGAAAGGGGGAGAAAAAAAAAAAAAAAGCACTAAAAGAAAAACATAACTGCCAATTAAACAATTTTAAAATATCAATCTTTTAGTTAGCATTTAATTCATTTTTATTTTACTGGTAAAAACAACATTCAAAAAGACAGGTGTCTTGTTCATTGGTAAGAATGTACTGTAGCTGGAGAGCAGAAAAACAGTTCTTGATGCCCCTGAAATGCAAAGTTCCAAGTTCTGAAGTCATCATCAAGTCTCCCATTGGCATTTAGTGCAGAGGAGTTATGTACCTTAATTCTGTCAGTAGCATATCTTCCCTAGTTTTAGGATCAGACTGTGATTCTTCACAACTTTTCATTGCAAGTTACAATTCAGATATTGAGAACTAGCAGTATTAGAAATGCTAAGGGAAATAAGCAGATAACTCTTTCTTGAATTTTATGAAATTTGGACATCCAGCTCCTTTCTCTGCTTTGAAACACACAGGTCCCAGTAGTTTTCAAGCTCAATCAAGGCTTGGAAAAACAGCAGGCCTGTATTTAGAGCATGAGTAAATATTTTTGGGGCTCAAAATCCCAGATACATGATGCCTTCTCACCACTGAGCAAGTACTTGCAGAACAAAAGCAGAGTTCCTAGCTGGCCAGGCAAGTGCCTTGTAGTGCCAGGCAGGCCAAGCAAACCGGAGCCATTCTCTGCTGAGCAGCAAATAAAACTAGAAATAAAAAGCAGGTAATCAGTAGGATAAGGCTGTCCAGAGGATCTCGTTAAGAGTTGTTGGAGAACAGTACGTTAAGGACCTCTAGTCCCCCCTGCTGCAGTGTGGGTAGGAGTACAGCTAGGTGATACCACTGTGCAATTAGAAGACACAGATTTTAGATGGAAGAGCAGTGCACTGTGATTCATCTCCTGAATCCAACATCTTCCCTCCTCCTGTTGAAGCCTGGTGTGTTGGTGGCTGCTGATGGTCCATTGCAGATACTAGAAATTTATGGCCAGAATATTTGATCCAGTTTCCCACCTGGAAGCCATGGTTACTCATAAGGGGGGCTGACTGGAATGCTTTAGGACCTGCTGTGTCTCTCCAGTGAACTGCCTCAGGTCATTTTTCAGAAACATTTCCCTTTTTGATTCCACACAAAACACATCAAAAGACAGGACTGCCCTCTGTAGATATGGCAAACAGCAGAGGGGAAATCTGGAGAGAAGTTAGTTCAAAGCTAACACTAGAGAAACTGTGGTTATTCCAGATAACAAAGTGCAATCATTTGAAGAGTTCCAAATCTTAATTTTTAAAGATTGCGAGCAATAACCTTGAAGACCTGGGCACTGACTGTTCTTTCATGTATTATTCCCATCTGAGAAAGGACCAGAAAGGTAGCTTCTCTTTAAGTCCATTTTATCACATTCTTCCCAGCCCAAGAGCCTGGCAAGCATCCAGCGAACTTTGATTTTGCTGAAGACAGAGGATGAGAAAGGAGGAGAGAGGGTAGAAGGAAAGAGAAGCCATGTACTCAACAACATAGAACATTTAATTTTTTTTTTTTTTTTTTATGCCTTTAATCATTAGCCAGGTTAATCCAACTTTACTGGAGTTTCCGGACATGTTGTCAAGCTTCAGCCAATTAAGTATAGCGCTTCGTAAGAAGACATGTTGGCTCTTGCACCAAGAAAACAAAATGCCATTTTTGTTTGTAAATATTTTTCTTTTTGACTTTTCAACAGGCGGATCTGAAATGCCAGCTGGGAGATGCAGGGTACATAGTGTTTGGAGTGATCCTTTTTGTCTGGGAGCTCTTGCCTACTTCCTTGGTTGTGTATTTCTTCCGCGTTCGAAATCCTACCAAAGATCTAGTGAGTGAAATCTGCTAGTACATTTGTTATTGGGATGTTGTGGCAGGTCTGAAGGGCTCAGCATGCAGGGGAGCTTTTGCTTCTTTACATATTATCTTTTTCAACGTGCCCTCAGCAGAATAAAACCCAAGTCAATGGCCTTGTTATGCTAAGTACTTATGAAAGAAACTCATCATATTTACCCAGAAGAAAGACAGTGTGTTTCTCAGGCAATTATCTTAAGAATCAGTAACCTTAAGTTTAGGGACATGTTCCTCATGGGTTAATATGGCACTGTACTGTAGGCAGTGGAAAAGGAGTCAGTTTGCTCAATCACAGTATTGTTCGTAACATAGAGAGCAGCGAAATGATGATGTGCTAACTGTTCCATGGCATATATGAATTAGCTTTAGTTCTTCTAGCTTTGTGTCCATTGAATTGTTTCAGTGCCAAAAGCTAATAGCTATAATAAGCACTACCTGACATTTTTGCTTGCTGAAACAGCAGAGCACAGATTAAAGTGGGAGTTGTAACAAAAATACTATATATCCTTAATACAACGCAGTTAATAGATGGACACGAATCTTTTAATGGCTGTAAGCAGCACTTCCAGGCTAGGGTGTGCTGGTTGACAGCACATGGGTTTATCAGCCTCGCATGAGGCTAGATTACCTAGGTAATCTGTGGGTCAAACCCAATTAAAGCTAATACTCCCCCAAGGAAAATGTAAACAGTAAATTCACAAGAGAAGCAATTCACAGAACATACTTCTAGAGAAGACCATGATTTTTGTTCTCATACACGCATTTTCAAAGGCAGCGAGAAAGTCAAACTTGTAAGGAAGTAACAGACACCAGTTACATGAAGTCCTTCTTACAGTTCACCTGTGATACCTGATATCACACTGGGAAACCTACCAATGTCTATCAAAATTAATGCATTAAAATAAGATCTCAGCCCTACTCCTGCTTAGGAAGTAGCCAGGATAACTGTAAAGAGGAGAAATTAAATGTTTTTAAACAACAGTCTGGTGATGCTGTTCTTCTTAGAAGCAGCTACAGAAAGATCTCATTTTACTTGAGGTGATTTTAGTACAGCCAGACATGCTTTTAAATTCATGGTGTTAGATTCACAGAAAATGGAAGTAAGAGTTGTGATCTAACCTCTGCTTTACAAAACTGACCACATAAACACTTGGAATCTTACTCAAATGAGGGTCAGGCAGGCAGCATTCTCTTGCAAGTCAGAACACGCTACGTTAACACACACAACATTATGTTTTTGCATTGTGACTTTCAGAAAGCCTCAAGTCTCAAACTGAAAGATAACAGTTGAGGAGTCATTGGTGTTATCACTACTTTCATGGGGAACTGTCTATGGATAGACATTATCTGTCATAGTGAATCAATCAGACATGATTTTTTCCTGCGCAAGATACTTATGCCAAACACTTGCTGTAATTGGAAAATTGGAAACAAGGATGTTAGAAAGGCAACTGCAGCAAGGCAAAACTGAACTTCAGTGCAAACATGCCACAAGAGGGAGACTAAGGGCCACAATATGTTCAGCAGACTTAAAACAGTTGAAGAGTAGAAAATAGTCTACCTATAGAAAATACCCATAAAGCATGGGATTGGAATTAAAACAAACTCTTCTTTAGTTTTAAAAAAACAACTTAACTCTCATTTATTAAAAATCCAGAATATTCTTCATTTGCTATAGGGAAAAATTCCAGGAAATAGTAACCCTTTGGTTTCACATTTCATTCAGGACTTCAGAATGAGAAAGTTTGAGTAGAGGCAGCCTACATGCAGCACAGTCCAGAGGTAAAGCTCCACATGGCAGTTGATACCACCTGAAACAAGCAACTGCCTGCTTTGGTGCTGACAGAGAGCAACTGCAGCACTTGGACCTTTGCTTTGCTGTAGCTTCAACAAGACAAATGTTTGAAACGGGGACAGAAAAGGGTGTATTTTTAGTTCATCGTTGCTAAAGTTATTTAATATCTGAAGAGATAACGAGAGGTTTAAGTGCTCTCCTACCTAAGGCCAAGGAGATGCTGCCATCCTGCCTTATCCACATGCACTGGGAATCCCATCCCTACATATAAGCATCGACTGAGTCAAAGGAGCTCAGCTGGTTCCCAGATGTCTCTGAGCACAGTGTCCAGACTCAAATGGGTTTTCTGAATTGTGTCTACTCTCCATTTTAAATTCTATGAAAGAAAATGCTCTGTATAAATGAAGGTGTTACATGAGGAAAAACTTAAAATATGAGATCATCTCTATGCCAGTAGAAGAAAAAAAAGTAGAAAAAGATTTTTGTTGTCTACAGAATACCTAAAATAGCCTGTTTTGTTTTGGAAGCCAGGATATAAGTATGCAGTAACTTATTTTGGAAGTCACACACTAAGCAATTTCTCTGCTGCAAGTACTAACTCAAGTTTAACCTTCTCTCAGGCCAATGCAGGAATGGTCCCAAGCCATGGCTTCAATCCCAGATCTTATTTCTTTGACAACCCTCGCAGATATGACAGTGATGATGATCTGGCATGGAATATTGCACCCCAAGGAGCACAGGGCAGGTAAGATACAAGAGCTTACTTCCCATAACAGAAACAGCTAGAGGAGAGGAAAGGTACACACTGCATAAGAGCAATGAAAACTGTTTAGATTCAGTTGCTGCCTAAATGATAAAGGGTGGGGAGGAAGCTAACGTGGCAGCACTGAATGGACTCATAGAAACTACAAGGACACAAGAATGAAAATGGTTACATCATTTCAGATCTTTGAAAAAGTCAGGGCAGATCTTTGGATTGCATTTCATCCTCTACTTCTTCCAAGAGCAGAACAAGACATGTCATTTAATAGTTCAGTGTGTCAGCAAAGCACCCTACAGAGTAGCTGCTTTCCCAGCTTTGAGAAGAGGGGTAAAGCTTGAGACTGCAGGCAGGTAACTTGCCATGGTGGTAGTGACAAAGCCTGTCCTGTAACATGGTTAAACACCTCAGGGCAGCTCACCTGAAGTAAAAGGGATATTTGCTTGCCTATTTGCTCGAAGTGAATGCAATTCTGCTTAACTTTTGAGATCCCACATAACTCAGAACCACCATAAGAAGCCTTTTTGTGGGTTTTTTTTTGTTTGTTCTTCTGTGCAACCATGAGGTTTATAAGGATTAGCTCATCCTCCCAGGAAAGTGGAGATCGCAATAAGAACAGCACCTCACTCAGAGAAAGAAAGGCAGTGCATAATCCTGTCCTGAGAGGAAGTTACTGTGTGTTACTTATCTTCTATTCTTGAATCTACAACATGCTGGTGTTATATCATTACAAGTTATCTGAAAATAAGATTCGCTAACAGCAGCTAACGTTCCCAGATCTAGTTCCTTAGACAGTCACTAGCCAGTTCCTCTAATTATAAAGTTACTACTTAGAGTTATCACCCTATTCCTGCAATAGATTTCCATGTAGTAACTCATCCCATTGAAGATGCTGCAGATGGTGCACTCCAGCCACTACCCAGCCTATAGCTAGAGATGCTCTTCCTTACAAAGGTGTGAAGGAATGAGCCACATTAGCACAGCTCCCAGTATAAATCAAACCGACTGATTATGAGAGCAGAGGCAGTACACCAGAGATGCTCACTAGATCCATGTCCCTTCTATACAGATGCAGGGAGGTTCAGATCTGTCACTGACAGTCCATTGCTGTCTCAGGATAGGCATGGATTAGAAACACCAACTCTCTAGCACTCAGATGTTCAACCACCTCCTGGATCAGCAAAGCAGAGAGGAAAAAGTCTTTAGTGAACTAAAAGAATCAGGAAACAAGTAATGACTCATCTCAGTATGAGAACCACAACTATGCAATTGCATTTTGCCCACAGTAACTAACCAGCTATGTACAGAATCAAGCTGATGCTCAATAATTCTGTTTTCCTCTCAAGTTTCTCTCCAGATTACTATGACTGGGGCCATCAGAACAACAGCTTCATGGCTTACATAGGATCCCTCCAGCAAGATCCAACATTGGACACAGACAGGCCAAGCCCTATATGACTTCAATCAACTACCTAGGACATTCCAATATTAAAACAATTGTTCTGAAAAACAAAGCTTAGCAAATTTATTCACTCTTTGGTTTTTAGAAGTGTTCCTATGCACAGATAAATGAAGAACTTGTCTTTGCCACAAGCTTTTCATAGTGTAAGGAAAAGCATAAGCTAATGATTTAAACTTTAAAGACTGTTCTAATTATATATGTCGTTCCAAAAGCAATGCCTCCTCTTTATTTCCATGGGAACTACTACAACTAACACAGAACACAACAACACTATTTGATAGAGCAAATTCACAGCTACAAAACAGTATTTTTCAGCACAGTCACCAACATTACTTATGCATTTTCACTGCTGATGTACAAGGGCCTGCCTGCCACACAAAATCCGCATGAGCAGAGGTGACCAGCTGTCACCACTGCTACAACGCACCACCCACTGCCTTACTGTGCTCACATCTACTGTTTTGTCTCCAGAAATATTCAGCAATCGTCTGTGAATGTCAAGGGATGCAACTTTTTCCACATGGAGGAATTCAGCAACACGCCTTTGCTTCATACGCACTTCTAAGTCGGACACCGTTTTGTCAGATTGCCCCTCCGCTGCCATTTCTCACACAGCAACAAATTGTGACTGAATATTGCTGGGAAAGTTCAACCTCTACTGCCGTACCACCACCATCCAACTCTGACACCATGGGCCAACATGATAAAAATAGGAGGCATTATTTTTGGAGCAGCCCTCATACCGCCTTGTTTCAAGCCATGGCATTTTTGGCTTTGAACAGAGTTTTGAGAAGGTATAATTTAATCACTTTATGCTCATTTTAAAAGAGCAAATTCTGTGAAGTAAAATGGCAATTGTTTTCTAAGTATTTTTATTTTTACACTGTGTATTAGGTTAGAAATGATGATTATGAGTGTACTGTAAATACATGACAATGTTACCTGAATGCATGACAGTAAGAGACTCTTACGTGCACGTAACAGCCTGTAAGGAAAAAATGCCAAGACCATTAAATATTGTCTTTTCAAGTTACTGCTACATTCTTGAAGCACAATCTCCTGTGGATTGTTGCTGATGACACAGCACAGCAAGATAGTTGGAGGTTCACACATCTACTATGCACTAGTTACCATCTCAAAACACGCTGCGTTCCTCTGAAAATAAGAAAACTATCTACTCAGCAGCCATAGGGACACTCTTAAAGCAGAAGAGATGGTCACCTGCTCTGGCTTGAACAGCAAAACAGGCTGAAAACCTGTAAGCTTGAAATAATAAAAGTTATATGATAATTCTGTGAATGACTTCTAGGTATTTCCTATAGAAGAGTAATTAAAATGGCAAGTCAGTGACCAGAGGGATGGATACATAAGGTTCCTTGATTCAGTGGGGGGAAAACAATTCCAGACTTCTGCAGGGCTGTTCTGCCACACCCGCCCCCATGCCTTGCGTCTGTGGACACCTGAAGTCAAGTCTCAAATGTGTAACAAAACCACCACCTCTGAACTACTGCTACTGTTGATGAATTAATAATACTAAGTATATTAAAAGACAGCTGTTCGTAAGGGTATTATGCTATTGCTGCAGAGAGAGAGAGAGCAGGCATCTGAGACAAGCTGCAAATTGTTTTGGTGGTGGACAGGCAGGTGCTGCTTCCTGCTGCAGTGCCTCTTGCCATTTAGTGAGGATGTTCTCTCTTTCTCTGCGAATCAGAAGCACTCCTGGTTATTTAAGATGCATTAAAAACCTGGGTTTCCCTGGAGGCAAATGTTCTTCCAGGTTGGAATGGGAGTCCTTCGAGTTCTGCTATGTCTGAACAAAACAACTTCATGCAAGAAAATCTTCAGGATTTACATTTTTTTCACAGTAGATAAAGCTGCACTGCAAAAATTTAATTGGAAGAATTCTGCACTTCAAACAAGCTTAATCCTTACACTGCTGCATATGTACATATAAAAAGTGGAATTAAGTGACTATAGCCACAGTAACAAATTACTCTTGGATACATCAGAGTTATAAGACAGCTTTAGAGGTAAGTAACTTACATTGTTATCATCTGTGCATCATCTGCACTTGTGTGCAGGTAAAGTGAGGGTGAAACATACACATCAATAATCAAATACATATCGAGATATGCTAAACAGGGGTACCAAATGAAAAAAGTTGGAGTCCCTTCGAGGGAATAATTTCACCAATCGGAAGAAAAATAATTCCTAAATTGTTTTAATAAGCTATGTTAAGAAAGGGACAGATCAGTGAAAGCTTTCTGCCTCTTCCCCTCACACAGTGGGACCTAGCCAGTGGCTGTATTTGTTCATTTTAATACAGAAGCATTTTACAGACTGATGGATGTGCTGGAATATGGAAACAGCAACTGATATGCTGCAGCATGTCTATGAAAAATCCAAAACTGCCATTTATTTTTGGAACTCTTGCCTGTCATTTTAAGCTTAAATCACAGAGTGACTGACATGTAAATAATTTAAGCTGCATGATTTCTAAAGTACAGTTGAAACCTACACAAAAATAAACCAACTAAATTCAAGAGGTTATAGCAGAAAATACTTTAATTTGTATCTCATAGATTCAAATGTAGCAAAGAAGTGTTCAGATCTCAGTAAGCAGTTCTAACATTGATTTCAATAAATATTACATTTTAATAGGCAAGATAAATGGAGAGATTGTAAAGTGATGAGTTGCCGATTGCTAATTTATAAACATAAGCATCTAGATTATTTACAACATAATACAGATCATTTCCCAGAAAAGCACAGAGCAAGGTCAGATAAAGACCAATCATCAAAACACAACTCAAAGTGTGGCACAGTATTTCATGCATATACAATGACATAACAAATCACCGGCTGAAGTAGGAGAACATTATTCCAGCTTAAGCCTGTATATTTTACTTTTCAAACTCTGTATTCTCACCTTCTTCCTCTGGCACTTAGGAGCAAGTTTGTTCAGCGACAAACATTTTAGCTATGTTGTTTGCATTGAGTCTTTTAACATTTTGCTTAAGTCTTCATGACTTTGTCTTCTTGCTACCTACATGATTACAATCATTTTGTCATTTGTACAGGGAAATGTAATTTTAATCTGAAATGAATGGCAGACAACGTTGACAAGCTGATCTCCAAAAAGGAGCTAGAATTTCAAATAGTTCACAGCTCGTGGATAGCGTATCTAACCTTGTTTTTTTTGTATAAAAACAGATCTGTAAATTTCTAAAATTTAAGTTCACGTATAAAGAACTTTGTCATCCAACTCACAGAGCAAAACCTCATAGGCAGCATAGTGAAAGACCTGACATCAAATACGGTAAAAAAAGATAGATGACAGGAAAATGGTTTCAGCTGCATTAAACCTTCAAATGCAACCAAATCTCCCTATACATAGAATTACCTTGTTCAGCTGCACTCATGTTCTCATGACACAAAAGAAAAAAAGACATCTTTATGTCCCTACCCTAAGGACCCTGCCTGGATTGTACCAACAAGCTCAATCCTTACACTGCAGTATACATACATACAGAAAATGGAATTATAGGTGACTATAACCACAGTAACAAATTACTCTGGGATACATCAGAGTTATAAGACAGCTTAAGGAGCAGGTATGCAAGATCGGTACGTCTGAATCTCTCACCTGTCCCATAAGGAATTACATGATGCCAGACTGGTGCTGCTTCAGTGTCCACTGATTTTGGCCAGGCACAGATGGAAGAACAAAAACAAGAAGTTGAATTCTTAGAAGGTTGGAAGCAATTCTCTTTCCCCAAAAAGCAAAGTAGGGGAAAAAAAGGAAGAAACAACCTTGGGGCAACACAGACAACAGTTTGTTTTTCCATCAGATAATCCCACCTAAGGTTCTTTAGACACTGCAATATATAACAGCAGTTTAATCTTAGCTATACAAGATTTTTCACTTGAGTGAACCTACAGGTTTCCAGCCCTTGCTGGTCAATCCAAAATGGGAGGAATTAACGACCAACTGAAAAAAAAAACCCAACATACACAATAAAAAGACTTGAATACTCAGCATATAACTTACTTGATCAAACACAGCTATACACATTTGAGATGGTTATCTGAATGTTCAAGTTAATGGAGAAAGCAAACTCTGAGGTGCAAGTTATTGAATCCCAGAGTATGTCAAACCAACCTTGGAAAAGGCCAGGTGAGTCCACCTTGACATCACCTGCTCTCCTCCATTAACCAGAAAGGGAGCCTGTGGTGACTTGCTCAGACAGGTGCTCACAAGCAAAAGAGGCTGTTGAGTTAGCATTAGCATTCTCTCACACCACGTTAATTTATTTACTGGCTTAAACAGGAAATAAGGACTGGAAACCAATTGTCAATTTGTGCAACTATCACCAACTTTTTTATTTTTTAAATTATTTCACTTAGCTTACCCCAGTTTGACTCAAAAGGGTTTTGTTTCTCAGGAAGCAATACTTCCCTAACAAGGAATGTCAACAGATTTCCAACATTTCCAGATGACACAAGTTAGAGTCTAGTCTGGAAACAAAGACAGAGCATATTCCAGCTTTCAGGAATATTTCTTCTGTGAAGGATTATGTTACAAAAGCCAGTATCACTACATTAAGTAATATCAACAGGTCACTAAATATCCCGTAGGGTGAAAAATGTTTAAGAGCACTTTGTTTTAAGAGGATTCAAAAGAAGAGATTTATCGACACAATACCAGCACTTCCTACATTCAGAATTCCTAACTTCATTCTTTAACACAATGGTTTTAAAAAATTCATTTTAAATTTAAACGTTTGGTTGCTAATAGTCAGTAGTGCTGTTCTGAATTCTGTTTTGGACAATGATAAATTGCCATTGACATCTGTGGACAATGATACACAAGTAATTTCTTATTTTATGAAACTCACATTATTAACATACCCGTTTTATTATGCTGAATATCCTTTAAAGAAGGTACAGTTAGGGATTGCATAGGTACAGTATGCAGTATTAATGCCAGTGTGATTACGAATTCTAAAAAGCATTTTTTTTTCTTAAAGTGACTATAAAAAACAAGTTCCTCCTTTTTGATCTCCTAACATCATTAAAATATAACCCATTACAAGCAAATCCATTATCTGTGCTCAGAGAGCAAAATGTGCTGTTTCAGTATCTTACACATTAAAAAGGACAACCTTGGAAACTGAACTGGAACAAACCAGAAAATAAAATGGGCTAGACACAAATTTGATTGAAAAAACTTCCCAGCTAGCACTGCTCCACTAACTCTCTTCTCCCCATTCCCTAGCCCTGATCCCTGAAGCAAATGCAGGCTGCCAAAGGGCTGCAGAAGAGTCACAACTGTACTGTGTAAAAGAGAAGGTGGTTATTTTAAAGGAAGTAAGAACTTCTGAAAAGCAGCATATAAGGGGAAAAAAAAAAAAAAAAACTTTGATATCAGCATGATGTAAAGGAATTGGTACAAAGTAAAGTTTTCTGCTTGGTAAAATTAAGTTTCATATTAATGTAAGAAAACAGGCCTCACCAAGAGCCTTATTTTTCTGGTTTACTTCTAGACAGCTAGAATTGGCATACCCAGTCCTCAGAACATACTGATGCTCAGCACTTGGGTGAGGTGAGGGGTGAACCATCTCTTGCAGGACAAGCCAAGTCAGGATTGAGGTACATATGTTTTCATATAAAACAACTTTCTCAGAAAGACAAGAAGATGAAGAAAACTTATGTTGTATCAGTATGATAGAACTGTGAGCAGAGAACTTAAGATAAAACAGATCAGCATAATTTACACATTTAAAAACTATATACTTCATTCATAAATATCTTTTCTAATTAATAACCATTCGTGGTTTAAACATAAATATTCAAGTTGGTATTTGATTTTACTTTTTAATCAGTTCATGAGAGTCCTGTAAGGATCAGTTCCTTCTGCTCAATGCAGTCACGTAAATGGTCTTCACTAAGAGGCTGCACAAAGGCCTTCATTACCTTGTTTGTTGTAGTAAAACTTTAAAATTCTGCAGCTCTTTTATACTTGTGGAAAGCCTGCAAAACAAAAACCCCCAAAGTGGTAGTAAGTAAACTGTGCAAAGAGAAGTGCAAATTTTGACCTTTCATGGGGACTTTTTTCTAATTTAAAACAACAAAAATCAACTCTGGAAGATAGTTGTGCTTTTTAACACTTGTTACTACTTTCTCACAGAAGATTACTATCTGGCTCTCCATCAACACTCATATTGCAGGGATTAAAATTTACATGCTATATATGTTAAATATCTAATCACGTGTAATAACGTTTATCCTATTTTAAACAATAACTGATCATTACATTCAAGATCAGAAGCACCAGCATGGTGAAAGACACAAGCTTTATTAATCTTTTAAAGCCATTAGGAAGTTATATATTGTAACTCGAACACACAACATGTTTGCTGTATCATAAATTAATCAGAATGGAAGTTTTAGTAAAAACACCTACATCAAACTCCAAATCCAAAAGCCTAAGGGCTAAATGATAGCATTGAAAAAAATCATGTGTTTTTCTTCCTTCTTATGTATGTGCATTTAAAAGAGAAATACAAACTGTTCTTCTGTAGTTAGTAGTTAGAATACAAGAAGCAGGAGATGTATCCAAAATTTAATGCTTAAAACCATTTAAGAGATTTATAGAATAAATGAGATTTGAGATAGAGATGAATTACACACAACACAGAATGATGACCAAGGCTAATAATCAGTGCCTCACAAACTCCACTTGATGGCACAGAGTTGTTAGTGATAAACTGTTTAGCTTTTAAAAGTCACAGTTGCATGCACAAGTCTTTTCCACAGACCGTGACCGCTGACACTGAAGTTTTACTGGTGTGTATTTTTTATCTGGTTGGTTTTTTTTTTTTTTTTTTTTGCTCTACACAAATTATGAAAATCTTACCTTCCAAAGGCATTTACTAGAGCAACTATTTCTTGACGTGTTAGTTGAAAACCTTTTGATGGGCTATTCTCAGGAAGGTTCTGTATTTCTTTCTCAGAAAATAAAATCTTCAGAGCAGTTCCTAAGCCTTGCGTCTACGAGAAAAACCTCAATATTTTAGTGTCAATAAAGTCACTGGGTAAGGTCACTTCTTCTAGCTCTCAGAAAACAAACAGAAAAGCTTTAAGCAAAATAAACATAAAAATACTAACCCATGCAAACTGTAGTACCAATTTAGAAGCAGATACTCCTTCAACCCAAATAACTGCACACAAACCAAGACGATAATGCAAACACATGCCATCAGTTCACCAAGTTAATTCACTTAAGAATATGTTTCCTCAGGTATACTTACTCTAAACCCTCATGTTTTTAATCTCTTCCTTTCCCATTTCTTTTTCTTCTCAGCCAGACCAGATACATATGAAAGCATGACTGTTACAACACCTCCAGCTCCCTCCCTGCTACAGTACAGATGCCTCAGGAGCTGTGGACCAGATCCCTGCTTTCCTTCTCTCCTCCCCCTACCAAGTCAAACTACATTTTTAGTATGAGGTGTCACAACACTTCTGCTTTCTCCATCTCCAGTCCCAGTGGAAGACATTGCAGTTTCAACCCCTATTTTGTGTACAGAAATAGAACAGAAAAAGCTATTCTTATTCCCCGTTTTAATCAAGATGGGGAAGCAACCACTGGATTTTGATATACTGGTTCAAGCTGGGTGCAAGACAATTTTATAGGTCAGGAAATCTGGCCCTAGTTCATTTAGCATAAGAAAAGGCAATAATAGATCAGAAGTATGAATGAGTACAGAGCAGGCAGAACTCCATAAATTCAGCAGAGGCTACTACATTTTTGCTGCTATGAATTTATTCAAAACTTTAACTCTGATAAGCTTAATGCTGTTGTCAGTCTGGATTTAATGTTAGCATTAAGGGTCAAAATCTTGCTCTCAATAAATTCTCCAGAACCCAAGACTATTTTTCAACTCTTGGCTTTACTGCACGCCTCTTACAGCATTTTCTAATTGTAAAAATCTGAATCACCTCATTTTTTTCCACTTATGCTTCGATTTGTGGAGCTAAATCTCATTAAGCAAAAGTGCACTATTTCCAGAAAGGCTTCCCACTGCTGATTCCACAAGACTCATCTGCTAACTGAATACTCAAAAAACTGACTGGAAATAAGACTTGGTCTTGGGGTTATCTGCTCTAAACACTTTCTTCCCCAAAGAATATAAGCTACGTCTTCTAGTAAAAAGAACCACCACTGAGTGAACAAAATTAAACAAAGCATACCAGTTTAATTGTTAAAAAGCAAACTAAACATAAGTCTATTTTTAATACATACGTAAGGATATCAAAGACAAAACAATACCTGCAGTTTGCCCCACAGCCTGCATTTATCACATCCAACACAATCCATTATGCGGGATATGTTTTTGAAATGCAATCTGAATTCTTCCTAGCAATTAGAAACAAACAACGAAAAAAACCATTTAGCTTAAATTGCCTCTTAGCTTTAGCAAAATTCACTTAGTACCACTAGAATATCAATTTCCTTTTAATCAAATTGAATGAAACCACTACCATCTGGGGTCAGACTATAATACAGATTCACATAAACCCAGAATCTTGTTTCCAAGCATTGCTAATTCTTGATTACTTGAAAAGTAGGACATGCAGAATAACACTTGTGTTATACTGTTTCCAGAAACTCGTTCAAAATTTTAAGCTTCAATTACTTACCTGTTCCTCTACGTAATTTTAATTCAGTTGTTCAAATCCTTTTTGAACCAACCTACATACCCAACAAAGCAGCCAAACAAGTGCCAATTCACAAAAGACATTTCCCAACCAAAACTATGGGCAGACAGCTGCTTTGCAGTTTCCGAGTGAAAGCAAATACAATACAGAATTGATTAATGATTAATTAATTATCTAATTATCTAATGCAGATTATCCAAATAAAATATTTCAGATCAGAAAAGAAACACTGGCTGGGCTGATAAATCACTGGCACCTTTCAAATAGTGTTCTTTCCAGTGTGGATGAAATTCTGTATAATACTGATTTCAATAGTAGTAGGTATCAGTAAGTATTCAAACATATTTACTGCAATGAAGCACAGACCAGTTGTGTAATGAATGCAGTGCATACCAATCTGAACAACAGTCTAGCAACACTGGCTGTTACTACACAGTAACAGCATTCACAGTAGGATCTTGTGCCCCAGAACAATGCCTTCCTAATGTTAAATTCATATTCTATTTCATTGAATTGTGCTTTATGTATGTCATGGGTACTTTAAGCAAATGCCTGTTCCTCGAGGGGTGGGGAGTGTCCTATGTGGAAGTGAATATTTTAGATGTTAATCAGAAAAGCAGCTTCACCTTCAATGACTTGGCTCCTTTTTTATCTCCGGCAAACATGGACTTCTCATCAAAGTGCATATGGAAGGACCTAAGAAAGACAGAATGGAAAAAAAACAAAAAACACAAACGTGGCATGAACTATAGCATAGCTCAAGCTTGCACAGCAGCTTTTACAGAGTAAACACTCTGACTTTCTAGTTGCTTCAGATCAAAAATTTCTCCTAAGTTTCACATCACTGCTCTTCAAAAGCAAACTGTTATCAGATGTTTTGCTATTCAATCACTGTATCCTGAAACCTGTTACAGTTTTGCTGAGAATTCTTTTCATTTCCATTGATCAAGACTTTTTAAATATACATCAGGAATGCCTTAATATTTGGCCTTCCAGTTGTGTAAACTTCATATTTGACATCTGAACACATCCTAAACACCTAGTGTGACTGAAGCCACGCATGAAGCATGCAACTGATCACAAAAAAAGATGAGTGTAGGAATTGGACTGAAGAGCCTTACAGAGCAAACATTCTTTCTTCTGTTAAGTCTATGACGAAAGCTGGATTACTCACTGGATCATTAATTAAAAGAACATAGTACTAATTTCTTATTCAAAAAAGATCATGTATTTTACACTGGGGTGTAAAGCCTGGGGTGTTATTTTTTTTTTTCCTCTTTTTTGTATTTATTTAAAAATAGAAGTATTCAAGCCTGGGAAATATTTTTTTTCTTTCATTATTTTACTTCCTCATGCTACTCTTCCCTCTCCTATTCAAAAATGAATTTACTCTCATTCTCACTTGAAAATATAACTGAGAGTTTCAAACTATTGAAAACAAAAAAAAACTCCTAACACCTTTACGCCTTACTTTGTATCCCTGAAGATTTCTAGTAAGAGAGCTTTAGATTCAGCATCCTCATGGCCATTTCCAGTGTAAAGGTCCACAACGGAACGCTCAAAGTATGGTGCAACCTTTGACAAAGCCCGCAGCTCTATCAAATAAAGGAAATACAAGTTTTTCAGCCTTCTCGGTCCTTCTCCCTTCGTTTCAATGGGATCAAAACGACGAGTGAACTCTTTCACATTTGGTCCCCAGCGAGGTTTCCCCCAGGTTTCTACACAAGAAATAAAGTGGAGGGGGAGGAGGTTACAAGCATGTACTTGGGAAAAAGCTTTTTAGGTAAGAACCAAACAAAGCTTAGGAAAAAAATATATATATATGCATTTCAGATAATATAGTGTTTCATTCAGCAGTTTTACCTCAACTCAAATTACCTTCAAGAAGATAATTGGCACACAGGTGTAAATTAATGCTAGCATGAAGTCCAGAAATAAGTTTATAAAACACCCTTTTCTCAAGGCAAAGACCTGTTGAGGAAAACAGAAAAGAGACAAGCAAACCTCAGCCTAGATACTTGACACAATGCATTAAAATTAACCTTGACATTTCACTGATACAAGTCTGCACCATTTAACTGTTACAATTACAGTGCCTCATCAGTGCAGTATGTTTTGGAAGCTATTATATTCATAGTAAAAAAAATATATATATACTCTTATTTTTATACATGAAGTATCACCAAGAATAAAGTTCGACATTTCTTAGTTGGTTTTTCAGTGTTTCAATAAATACAGTCCAATAAGCATCTAACAAATTGCTACACAAAAGTAAAATTGTTTACGCAATGGACTTAAAATAGTCTTGAATTTTGACTATCTGGAAACCAGAACTCGAGTGTGACCTATCCTAGTTATAATTAAAGCTATCATTATTTTAGAGTAGCGTTCTTACAAAAACATCAAAAATCCAGAAAGCCCTATGGCACTGGAAAACAGCCAAAAATGCTTCTTCCCAGCTGTACTGTAAATTCACGGAAGATTTAAGCACTCTGAGCAAAGCCCTAAAAACATGACTTTGATGAATAAAGGCTTTCACAGCATAAAAAGAAATGTAGTGGCAATGGGTGGCCAAAATATAATTTGTATGTAGAAACTGCTTTGAAATACAGCTTACCAAGAGAGAGAGACTACATTTAGAATTTAGGGGTTTGCCTCCTTCATAAATATATGTTTGGGTGATTCCCCTGTCACTCCAGTTTCTACAAACAGAAGAAGGAAGAGCTGATGGGGAAGCCTTTGAGACTGAGATAAAGCCTCATTTACAGCCAGCATATTTTAACAAGCATGTGAACATGTGCTTTTCTGCAATAGAACCAATGAAAGCTTTCCAATAATAGAAGATTCCTGAGAGGTATAATGAACTAAATTGCAAGCGAATACATCTAATTCATTTACTTTTTTTCCCACAGCCTACAAAACAGGATTTTGATTTCTACCACTGTAATAATTTCATTTAAACATAAACAAATTGTTATACGTTCTGAGAAGATCTCTTATGCATATGTATTAGCCACAGAACCATTAAAAGCTTTAACACTTTTAAAAGCAGTTTTAAAATACAACTTATAACATTACTAGCATGTGCAAGGATGCATTTTTGTCTAAAAGAGCTGAAAACTCAGTAACTTGTATTGAAGTGAACTTCTTTGTAAAAGATTAAATGTTAAAGAGCTTAAGGAATTCATCAGCTAAATGAAGAAAAACTTTTCAAATACCCTCAAGGAAGAAAAATGTTACCTGAATAACACTCAAGTTCTGCACAATTTATTAGTAAGTTTAACCTATGAAAAACATTTGGAAAGAAGAAAAAGTGAATTACTTCCTAGTGAATTTCAATTATATTAATCCATCTGAAAGGACTTACCTTCCAGCCATGTGTAGAAAGATTCTCCTGTAATGTTAGAAAACACTGTTAAAATAAAGAACATTCTTTTTCATCACTAAAGCACCTTTATATTACTGCGTGCACTAACATTAGCTGCCATCTGGACATAAAACTAAACTTAGCTACTGAAGCAAGAACAGGCACTGACATGGCTGAACTTTGAAAACAGTTAAAATCTGTTGAGGTCAGAACAGGAGAAATACAAGAATAAACATGGCTCAGCTACTAGCAAAGTTTATGAGTACACTTGATTAAATGCACCAGTTTCTACAGTGTGATAGGAAAGAATAATCAAGAAAAGAGGCGTATCTGTGGAAAGACATTTCATGTACATTTCCTGCAACCATCACTGTTACATTTCACAGCAATCGCTTGTGTAACAACTGTTTTCAAAAGCAAATGAACTACTGCATCCTCCATTCTAACAGCAAACTTCAGGTTTGAAGAATGACCCAGGATTCTAAACTAAACATTGCCCAGGTACATCAGTTCTTTACTGGATGTGCTCTTAGATTCCAAACTCACAAATACTTCATGCTTATACTAAGTTTCACATGGGTACCCCTTCTGCACTGCACAGTGTTTCACATGATCAGCAACCAAAAACAGTGAATTCCTGTACTCAGATCCAAACAAAGAAATACTGAAGACAAAGGAACGTGTTCTAATGCAGAAATCCATCCAATCAATTTCTGATTAACTTTGTTAGTAACTGTACAAGCCCTAAAATCTCTCAATTTAAAGATCTGCTGAGGAAAAACAGCTAAAAAATTTAAGTGATCAGCACAGAAAGCAACTCTATGCTAATTGATCCTAAACATCAAGATAGTGCTTTAAAGCAGTATTAGCTTTGTTTATATATAAAATGAACACTATTCATTCTACCCAAAAAAGTAAATGTTATCCACTACTATCTCTATACTACCTTTGGAAGTCAACTCAACTAAATTCAAAGCAGAAGAGGAAAAACCTATAGGTGACTGTTGCAAAATGACTTCTTGAAGTTCTTCCTCAATTACACGCAATAGGTAATTAATTCACATCTTTGAAAGATGAGAAGAAATCCTGTCTGCTTCTTCTAATCCTAACCAGTACAGCATCTTTGCTATAAGCATTATGTATTTACATCCAGAAGAGCTGCTTCAGCTCGAGAGGCCACAGGGGATCACTGATAATCCAGGCATAAAACACACACAGAAAAGCAGAATAAGATTACTTACCATCATCTCCTCCTAGGAAGTTGCAGCAAAGGAGAAAATAAAAATACATGAGCATTAAAATCAAAGCAGTAATCAAATACAAGCTTTACTATAAAAACTGAAGTACAAGAAACCTTATTTACACTACCAAAAATACAGTCTACTTCCCATCCTATTTTTCCTCCTCAAGACAGCCTGAGAATAAACACATAATAACAGAAGTCACTAAGAATTTAAAATCCTAGTACAGCTTCTTGAAAGCCATGTATTAGCTTCAGAAAGACACGAACTTCAGTTCATATTATTCAACAATCTGACCAATGCTCCTTTCTGAAATTCTAATCTGAGATAAGCTACTCTTGCAACTATTTTTATTGTATCTGTCGGCAGTAGTTATTATGAGCAAAAGCTATACTGAGTTTCTAACATCTGGTGATGTTTTCTAACTACCTGTTGGTTAAATTGCATTTCACAAGAGACACACACTGGCATAGCAACACCAATTAACTTTGAACACACAGTTCTGAATTTAAATTGAAAATCTAAAGCTCAAGTCATTATGCGTGTTTGTTTTAAATGAATAACTGAGTCTCCCTAAGTATTCATTTTTTCTTAAAATAATCTTATTTCTACACTTTCAATGAACTAACCATTGTTTACAGAAAATGTACAGCTACATTACAGTATGATGACTATGCACTAAAAGGTTTAAATAAAATTGTCCAGAAAAAGAGACAAGGGAAGAAAACAACTGTTGGATTCATTGAATTTTAACTCCTTCCCAGCCACAAGATAAAATTATTGTGACACTTGCCCACTGAATAGTTTCAGATATCCTTTAATTTTCAGGAGGCTCCCCTGATATTACTAAGCATAGTCATGCACATAAAATCAAGCATATTTATAATCCAACATCACAAACTGTAAATATTGACAATGGATAGTTGCTTCAACACAGGACATTTTAAAAGCAGAGAGCACGCAAAGAAACTAAAGAATATTATTTGTATCATTTGTACTTAAGTCACTATGTTAAAAGAATTGCATTAAAAAAATAAAATAGACAAAACCCACCCCTACTAGGTGCCAGTGGATTTAAAGGACGATAGACAGATCGAGGCCTAGAAAATAAGTTAGAAAATGTAAAATCAGTTCTAAGCTAAATTGAAGTGCAAGTATAAAAGCAGCCTTCCTCTCCCACCCAATTACTTGAAACAGTTTTCTTCATAGATGCTGTTCCACACTCTCCAAGCAGAGGGCCCTTTGTATCCTGTGTAACGCTCTGGATTCAGCAGCAAATCCACGTACTGCGCATCTGGAGATCTCTCATCTAAATAAGAAATGTTTCGTTATGTATTCTGATTGCTTAAAAAAGACTTTAAGAGTCACAAAATTACATACAAATAAAAAGTCTTGTATAATGCTCTTATTTCTCCAGTGGTATTACAAATACCTTGTACATAAAAACAAAGCAATATACACTCTAAACAGAAAGGCAAAGAATATCTCTTTGACAGTCTCTTATGCTGCCATTACTTCTGCAATTTCTTACCATTTCCTATGTGGCTTCTTCAACTTCACTGTGAACACTCTCTGTGCCATGTGCTTTTACACCTTTTGCAAAGATATCGAGAGTTTTATTTTAAGTGGGCTTCAAACTCAGGGCTTAGTTGACCACGGAGTTTGGTGTGAAGAACAGAAAAAAGAGAACTGCTTTTTTAGAAATGGGTACAATGCAAATATGGCTCCTCAGCAAACACAAAGAAGCACATCTTGGCAGTGGAACAATCTTTATTAGCTGCATCACTTTTATTTCCAAGATAACCTTGTACGGTTGCATATAGCACAGACCCTGTTGTTAACTGAACAAGCTTTCTATGTAGCAGAAGCACAGAATACTGCAGCCCTGCTCTAGTGATGAACTGCTGGGATGTACTATTCAAGATATTAGGATACAATTGGATCCTTAATTCCAGTGCTTTTGTTGGAGTTATTTGAATTATAAGTTATTTACTGGATTACAGTTTATTTACAATGTTTTTGATTTGTGGCTGGACTTGATGAACTTTAACATCTTTTTCAACCTGAGCAATTTTATGATTCTATATTCCAGGACAAGCTGTTGGTTATGGAACAAAACATTACTGAAGCAATATTCAACAAGTTATATCCTCATCCCTAAAGCTGACTTCAAATTCAGGCAAAACATTCACATTAAATCACTGTCTGATTCATACTCTGTACAAATAGAAAGTTAAGTTTTATGTTACAACAAGTAGAAAGTGGAAATAATTCCCTCTCCTTTTCCTCTCTGAAATTCTAGGTCAAGAGCAAATGATGCTAAAGAGACCCTTGTACAGTACAGGCCAGTAGTCCATACTTAATCAAAGGAATGGGCCAAGCAGCACAACTGAGCATTTCCTCAGATGTTGAAGAAATGAAGAGTGAAAACTGCTCTAAAAAGAAGTGATCCTGCACAAGCCACTAAGCATCACTTCAGCAGCAGTAGGAAAAACAAAGAAGAGAGACTGACAAGACACACAAGAACAAAGTGAAAGTCAGATGGAGCACAGCAACCAAACCAGTTCCTACACTTCCTGGTCATTTCAGCTCTCCAATTTTTGTTCTCTATCCATTTACAAATGCATCTGAGGGGCAGCACAGCAGAAGGATGGAAAACTGACCTAAGTTGATATGGTATTTTTTCCAGCTGGATCAATTCCCTTATCGAGTTTATCATTGAGCTCAACAAAAAAGCCAGTAAAAAGTAAAACTGAAGATCTAAATTTGAGCTACAGTTAAGTGAATCAAGAGCTTTGACCCTACCAGAAAGAGAGGTGAGGAAGAGGAAAAAACAGTTTCTCCCTTCTCCCTATCACTCCCAGTAAAGTCACTCTCTCATGTTCCTCTGCATCAGCTCAGGAACTCACCTAATAAGCCATTTCAACCCCAACAGTCTGTGAAATAGAAAGGAGACATCAATCTTCCAGGTACTCAAATTGAGATTAGCTCACCATGCAGTGACAGGCATGCCAAAGCCAGAGCAAAAAGAACAGTGGAAGCACACAGCTGGGCACAGGCAGTAATCCCTTTTCAGTAGGGCACAATGTTGGAAAGAGATGGAGGTGGAATCAGGATCTACTTAAGCTAGTATTACTTCTGCAAGAAAATGCTCCTAAATTATACTTTTCCCATCTGAGTCCATTAAAAATAGGAATAGGCAGCTTGAAGATGGACAACAACAACTTATTGCATTGAACAGTTCAGATCTACAGTAATGCTCAGCGAGTACATATTAGAGAAACAGTTCAGACAAAGTTTTCACAGACAAGACACAGCAGCAGCACTGGAAGAAAACAGCAGTTATTAAATACCTAACAGCTGCTACTTTCTCAGGTGACGCCAAATATTAACCTAAAGGTAGATTAAAACATCTTGCACAGAGCCAAGTCTTCCAAGCACGCACAGCTTCGTAAGGTACTTAACGAAAATGATTTTTGCAGCCTTCCTTGAACTTGGCAGTGCTCATGTTTATCTGAAACTCTCCTTTAACCACTAAACGTTATATGCAAAATAGAAGGGCTCACAAATGGAGCAGAGGGAAGACAAACTATCAGCCTAATGTTTAAACAATCAGAAGTCTTTACAAATAAGGGCCAATAGAGATTGTCTGAAACTAGACTACAAGAATGTACCAGCCCAAGCATAAAGAACTGAACAGCAGCAAAAATAATACAGTAGTAAGAAAAAATTAGGTGTAAATAAATTCTGCTGGATACAAGTCTTTTGTGAGAAGCAGCTTTAAAGAAAAAATGCTAAAACCCTCCCATTTGCTTTCTCTTTATTTCTGTAGAAGTCTCCTGTTGAGGTAACAGTGAATACATATTGGGTTGTTTTTGTTTTTTTCTTTAAACAAGGAACATTCAGATGTCTAAACTGCTTTCTTTGCATGTAAGATAACATGAACTGTCACATGTCAACGTAGCACAAAATTAAAACAGTTCCTTGCAGAGTAGCTACAATCTTGTTTTTATGAGACGGTAATAAAGTAATGAGAAAGTAATAAAGCAAACACTGAAGAAGCTTAAGCATTTTACCATCGAGTTCACAAAAATGATCCTGTGAATCATCGTATCTTGCCCAGTCAATGAAAGCCTCCTTACTTTGGTTACTGAGGGGAAGAAAATACATTTGATTTTAAACTTTCAAATAAACAGTGTCAGTAAGAGCTACTCAACAACACAACCCATATACAATAATTCACTTAGATCTTAATTCTGAACTATTATACCTGGCATACTAGAATATAAGGAGTTGGGGCGGAGATACAAGCAAGCACTAATTGTGGTACTTTCTGAAGTCAGTTCAGTGATACACAGCAAGAAAGATTTCACCATCTTAAGCAAACTCTGCACTGGTAGTGACTTTTCTTCCTTCAGTAAAAGAATTCCATACCACACTTTTCAGCACTTTCAGAAGTACTTTGACAGCTGTCACCACAGGAAAGAAAGTCCCTGTATTCCTTAACCTGTGCTTTCAAAGAAATCTACAATACTTAACCTTGCTTTCGCATGGGAGGCTGGATCTCTAAAGGTTTTTCTAAGCTAAATTACTCTATGAATATGACTTGAGTCTTTTAAGTAATAACGTTAACTCTACTCACTCTTGCAATTTCAAAGGTGCACTGTACCAGAGAAACAAGTACTTTGAAGTTCCCATACTACAAAACACAAGTAGTGCTAATAGCTAAATGCTTTCTTCAACGCAGATGTGAGAAAGAGAACTATTTATGTTTTGCTGTCAGTAGCGTGGTATAAGTGAAGATTGGGAACTCCACTCCAGGGTGCAGTAAAATCCCCTAAAATACCAAAAACAACCCATTTCATTTGATCAGAGCAGTACTAGCTTAATTTGACATCTGCAATTCTTAAACAGGATACATTGTTAATCTACCAACAAAGACTACACTTGACATTCAGTAAGCCTTACAAACTTTCCTAATGTACCTCCCCCACTAATTAGTAGCATGCAAGATTTTATAGTCACAATCAATATAGATGGTAATAGAAAACAGCCCCAAACCAAAAGGATTTTGCAATTCTCCCAACTTTTATCAACTTGCAATTTTGCAAAAGCCTCTTTAGCCCTCTGTACATGTGCTAAATTACATTACTTTTTAATCTACAGAGACAGAAGAGTGTTAATGGCTTCTCAGTTCCCTTAACACTTGAGTAAGGCTCTGACCAGATTGCTTTAAAATACTACAGAAAATAAAAATAAAAGGTAACACGCTAAACTATAGTCGCTTTTTATAATGAGCCAGGACAGCATTTTTTAAATCAGGTAGGACTGCTGAAATCTATGGCAACAGACCTCTCTGCTAGTGATAAACTTCCTTTTTGTTTTTCTATTTCTGCTTTTTCAAAGCAGTGAGGCCAGTAGAATGCAAGCTTTCCTAAACTGCTCTGCTCTTTCCTACTCAAGAACAACACCATATTGCAGAATCTGTACCATCCAACCTTGGCTGTGCCATTCAGTAGGCAAGACCAGGGAACTGATCCAAGCAAAAAATAACTTTGCCAACAACAAAAATAATTCACAAGCTCCCTGACCTGGTTCACCAAGTGATCACAAACAGGCACATCATTGTAACAGAGAGACCTGGTCAGAACCCCTTAATTCACCACAGTCATCAAGAAAAAGAAGGCTGATATTGGTAAAAACTGGAAAATAACGTTTTTGTTTGCTTTATCTCCCGTTGCTGTAAGATTTCTTTCAAACAAGTAAGCATACTTAAAAAAAAAAAAACCTAGGAGCATTTTTAAGACAAGGCAAGTACCTACTTCTCACATTATACCTTCAGGTATTTCTGCACCATTTCATATTTACTTTTTAATGGTCTATGGAAAAAATGAAGAACAAAAACCAGCACATTGCAAAACCAAGACAGACAAAAAGAAATGCTGCTCCCTTGCTACTTCATATATATATGTATGTATGTATGTATATTATATGTTATATATACTATTATATAGTATATGTATTATATATGTATATAATTTTTTAATTGCTATAAATCTCAACATACCTTAAGGTACTGTTGACTGCTCCCAGTTTGTTAGCTTGCTCACAGTCTTCCAATTCTTTGGAATTATTTGCAGCTTTTGAATACTGTAAGGAAGGTCATATTTAATATACAAATAAGTTTCCTAAAATTCACTCAAAACGTGACGCGAAACATTTCTAACTCTAGCATTAAACTAGTTAGTATCAGGGAAAAAGCCTTGAATCCTGGAAGTGGCAAGTAGTACTTTGGAATACTTATTTTAATTTTCTTCACTTAATTTTATCAGGTCAATTTTACCCTGTACATTTAACTGCCATAGATTCAGCTAAACATGCCTAAAGGCAGTCATTTGCCACCCACCAGAAACAGTCCAACATCCAGTATTTTCTGAGTAGCAAATACTTCAGAAAGTCTGTCTAGTCCAACTATTTCATGCTGAGCATGGTGTGATACTGCATGGAGTCTTTGGTTTGATCAGATCAGCCAACTCAGCCCCTTGGCCATCCCTAGCCTGCTCACTGCTGGAACAGGGAAGAGGCCAGAATGAAATAAAAGAGGCCTTTCTGCCCTGCAAGCACTGGTCAGCAACAGCTATATTACTGGTATGTTACCCACATAGCTTGAGTCAGGAATCCAAAATACAGTACCATATGTACTGCTATAAAATTAATTATTAGCAGCAAAACCTACTGAACTTCAAAGCAGTGAAAGAGATTAAGAAGTAATTTAGAGGTCACTAGAAGAAAATCCCAAACAACCAATCATTACTCCAGAAAGAACTTCTTGCTCAATTTCTTCAAATTTGCTTGGTGTGGGGGCTTCTCTTCATATCATTCCTACGGATGTTAAATGGAAAAATGCAAACAAGGAATGCATGTCCTAGAATTAAACAGATTCTGCTGATGAAATAAAATATTGAGATGCTGAGGTAAACATTCTACATGTCTAGAGTTGCAAACCTATCCCTACCCTGAAGAGAAAAATATTACTGCCAAGATGATGATCCTGAATGTAAGTTCCCAAACAGAATGAACATTCAAGTCCAAGCCATCCTTCCAGGCTTTGCTGTTCTCCGGTGTTTAACAACAGCTATGCAAGACCATTTATTTGACCTCTGATTAGATCTGGATAAAATACTTGTTTTCGACAAAGCAGGTTCTTGTAAAAAGAAAAGTTTCTGAAAGGAAATAGAAGTGGGCAGAAAGCAAAAACTGAAGTTATGCGCTATAGCCTTGAGGTGCTACATCCTTGCTTCAAAGTTTAATACAGACTGTCATGAGTTCTCCAGTGTTTATGCATTGAGCTCACATGAGCTCATGTGAGCTCAATGTTTAAAAAGGTTTAAGTAGTGGAAGGGCTGCAGGGGTGCCCCTTATGAGCAGAGCCCAGCAGCTGCCCCATTCAGATCAGAGCCAGCTCCAGATGTCTCCAAAAGGGACCTGCAACTGACCAGAGCTGAGTCACGAGTGACACATGGTGCGTAGTACGCCCCTGGGAGAGCAGATTTAAGAAAATAGGGAAAAAGATCTGCACAACAGCAGCTAGGAGAGAAAACTGGGAAAATGCAAGAGTAACGTTCCTGCAGCCACTAAAGTCAGTGCAGGAAGGTAGGAGGTGCCCTAGGCACTGAGTAGAAGTTCTGTGCAGCCCAAGAGAGGCTGACAATGAATGGAGCAGGCTGTCCCCTGCAGCCCATGGGCATCATGCAGAGCAGATCTCCTGAGGACAACCTGTGGAGTAGCCCACAGTGAGCAGGTGGATGTGGCCTGAAGGAAACAGTAAGCCCATGGAGAGCCCCTACAGGAGTAAGCCCCAGACTGGAGCTGCAGCCCACAGAGAAGAGCCCAAAGTGGAGCAGCTCATTCCTGAAGGATGGCACATTGCAGGATGAGACCCATGCTAGAGCAGTTCTTGAAGAACTGCAGCCCATGGGAAGTCTGTGTTAGATCTCTTCATGAAGGACAGCATCCCATAGGAGGAATCTCATGCTGGAACAGGGAAAAGGAGTGAGCAGGAAGGAGTGGTAATGACAATGTATTTACCAACTGCCCCATTCCTCCTTCCCATACACGGATTGAGGTGGAGGAAGTAGAAGCTGGGTGGAAGGAAAGTTTGCTTCTGTTATTCACTGCTTGACTCTATTACTACTGTCAATAACCTAACCTTCCCAAAGTACAGTTTCACCACTAATGGTAATTGGCTGGTGAATGATTTTTTCTGTCCTTATCTAAACTCATGGGTTTCATTTTTTTTTTCCTTAATATTATCTCCTCCAGGCCTTCTGAGGAGAAGGAGCATGACAGCAGCACAGTACTCAACTACCTACCAGTAGTAAGACACATAGTCCAAGACGTTTCCACTACTCCAATCAGGCAAGCTTGCAGAAAGTGAAGCTATTTTTGTGCCTCTCTAGCACCATTTCAATAAGCTTATATTGGTGCCAAGAATTTTAAAGATGCCATCTACTGCTAACTGTGCTTCTCTCTGTGGGAAACTGGCCTTCATGGCTAGATGACCTTCTAAAGGCAAAGCTGTTCTTTGTGCAATTAATCAACAAAAACAAACAAAAAAAGCCTTGAATAAGGCTAGAAGTTTACAAGCTATGCTCAGGTGAGATAAGTAGTAACTTTGGCCAGCTGGGGAGGATGTAGATAAAGATAGGAACAAGTGTGAATTTACACACAGCCATGGCACTCAACAGTAAGAGCTCTCATTTGGGCCCTGTGGATACTTTTACCCAACTGATTGCTAAAACCCTTGTTCTTGGGCACTGTGTTACGGATTTGAGCATGGAGAAGAGTTACTTGTCATCCTGCTCTCACCTCTTTCTAGGCGTATTACACCTTACCTCCCTGGCTTTGCTAAGATCACTTAGTGATCTAAGAAGGTTGGCTCGGACACAAGCAAGCAAAAGCCAACAGCACAAATTGACCACTTAAGTGGTCAATGAACTCAAGATCAGACAAGTCAAAACCACACAACTGTTCTTTCTTTTTTTTTTTTAATATATATAACACACTACTAGGTTGTGTTTATATATGCACTGCTACTCATCTCAGCCTAAGCTTTATAGAAGGTGACCTGTACTCAAGGTACAAAGAACTTTACATCAGGCATTTTGTGGTGGTGTTCCAATGTCTCTGGTCATTCGTGATTCAGTCTGTACCAACTCTCAAGCTATTGAAGTCTCAGAATGATGCAATGCTACCAGCTACATCAGGAGCACTCTAATTCACAGAAGTACAAAGCAGCATACAGGAATTGATGTTAACAACTGCATCACTGCTGAGACTAAAGATCCACAATAAAAAGCCATACATCTACTGTAATGTTAAGATTACAAGTCAGAAGAAGCTTAGAAAATAACTGACTACTTACTTTATTAGAGCTCCCAGCTTTAATTCCAACAGGTATTTTGCTCTAAAAAAAAAAAATTCTTTTTTTTAAACACTACACACAGACATTAATATACTTGATTAAAGTCTAGCAACTAAATATCATTCTACACAGAATGATTAGCTAGCTTCTTTGCTTTCCCAACACATTATATTTAAAAGTGCTACATCTTAGACCTAATTATTTGTACCAGTAATTAAATAACTCTAAGAACTTCAACTACTGATTACATTTTTTCTTTTGAAACAAAGTATTTTTGTCACCTTTTTGTTTAAACTTAAGTTCATTAATAGAAACTAAAATTAAGTGCTCATTCTCCCAGTCCCCTACTCACAAAATTATATCAGAAACCTTCAGATTTAGACTTAGATTAACCTTTGCTTAGCCTAACAGTGTACAGAACATCTTTCCAATATCAAAAGCAAAGAAGTTTTAAACCATTTTTTTTTTTAATTTGATTTTCCTATTCTTCTGCTTTTTAGTACATAAAGGTAAATTTTAGCAGAAGATTAAAACGCAGAAAAATATATTAAATTAGTGGAAGTTAAGGGATTTTTTTTTTTAAAGTTACTTCTGTAACTATCTGTGTAATCAATGAATATATAGATGTTATAATTAAGAAACACACAGGAAAGTAAGGCTAACAGGTAATCACGCTAAAGAAGAATGGATGGAAAGCTTACCCTTGTCCTGGGCTCACTGAGAGAACTCCAAGGGAAATGATCTCCAGAAGAGATCTTTCCCCAATCGCAGTCAGCTCTTAAATGAGGTCCAGGAGAGGTGGAGCCAGGCCCCACCCCTTCCAGTAGCACAGGAGAATTGCCTTCACCTGTGCTCCCAGGGCTGACTCACTGCTTGCCTCAGGTGATCAATCAGAGGTTGAGGCCATGATTCAGCAGTTCCCATACACTATCATACTATTATTTTACATTATATAACCATTTACTAGAGAAAATGATATGGCATAACTAGATATGAGATTTGAAAAAAAAAAAAAAAAAAGTCATTTCAACTTATTGAAGCTAAAAAAGCAAGGTATTACAACAGACTTCATTTTTACTATAGTGGAAAAGTACAATGGATAGACTTAGTGAAATTAAACAAGCTGTTCAGTCAAACAACCTTTCCCTACCATATATTATCTGATGCATACCTCAGGACAAGGCTCGACATGACAGTCTTTGATAGAACAATGGCCATCATCAGCCCAGAATGGGCATGGTCTCTTTAGATTCACCTAAACATACGAAAACAAAAGGTTATAATCAATACTGTTAAGGCAATGTAAAGAAAAAAACCAAAAAACTCCCAGTATCAGGAAATCATTTCAAATTAAATAAGAGGATAAAAAGAAGAGGGTTAAATTTATTACTTCAAAGCATATGGTGTGTATGTGTGTATACACACACGTATGTATTTAAGCAATCTATTAGTACACAAGCTCAAGCTCACTACACACTGAAGTTTCTAATGGTAATAGTCTCAACAGGTTAAAAAAAAATATTATATAGAAGTTCCAATTAAATCTCTCACCATTAATATTACACCAGAACAGTAAATAACTACTAAAAGGAAAAGAAATCAGAGAAATACAGCTATAAAATAGTCATACTTAATCAGTTGTATTAGCACTAACAGATCAAGGAAATACATCTCATGGAAGGCAGCCAGACGTTTACTGGTACAAATTAAGTGTTTGGATGATTTCGGATTTCAAGCAGTAAAAACAGATTCATTACCACACTTCATAATTGTCAAGGAAGAATGAGTATCAAAATACTAACAGTCTCAAATCAAAAAGCTGATGTTGCTTAAGGGTAAATAATGAAGAGAAACCACTTCAGAAACATTACCAGCAAAACTTGTCATGTTTTCTCATCAATGCTCTGATTTTTCAACAAATGGCACAATGAAGTCAGAGCACCACAAGTATTTGTCTCTGCTACGCAACAAGATGCTCAAACACTTGCTACAACATTTCAACTGGATTGTCAGTAGGGAAGTCAGTTAAAGGGGAAAAAAAAAAAAAAAAAAAAAAAAATCAGTATTCTTTTGCATTAGCATTATACAGATCAGTAAGCATAGTGATGGAACACTTCAACATCACCACTCCCACACCAGAGACTACAAGATTTCATGCACCATGAACTACAAACATTGCAGAACTACACCACCTTGGTAAACTAAAATTACAAATAAAATGAAGTAGCTATCACTATTTTTTGGGCAAAAATAAAATGAGCTCTACAACTTTCAAAGTAAAAAAAATAATAATATTGTTTTTGTTTTCCTTCAGCAGAAAATTGTAGGCATTAATGACTATATACTTGAGTTTACAAACGGTATTGCTTACAACATCAAAACTATATGAAAGATGAGGTGGTATTACACACACAGGAAGTATGATCTGCAGAACTGCTGAAATTAAAGTAAGCCCTGCATTTGCAAGATGAAATTACTGTTGCTGAGTTTTATACAGTCTTGTGGATATGTTAGGGCTCATCTTCAAATATTTTGGTTTGTATCTTCCTCTTGCCTTTGGAGAACCTTATTACCACTTCCACTAAGAGATGCTATTTTCACTGAAGTTGCAAATATCTTATTTCCCCTGAAAGCTGTATCACGTAGCAGTAAGAAATTCAAGGTGAAGCTACACTTTATTACTTACTCCGATTACAAAGGGAAGATCCTAGAACTTCTCCTTTCCTCACGCTCATAACCCCATCTTACATTCAACTCCTGCCTGATTCTACATCAACAACTTGCTACATACTGAAAAACAAGCAGACAAAATAACATTCTGAAGAATCTACCAGGTTAAAGAGAACCACTGGTGTAACACACTGTAGGACAAGGCCAAGATCCAAAAGCAAAGAAGGAGCAGGGATGGCCTAGCCAGGGCTAAAGGACTGGAACCCCCTTATGCCAGCAGTTGGTAACCATGTGATTAGCTCAGTAAAATAATCTAACTTCATTTTTAAGCTCAGCAAACCAGAAACTAAGAGTATCACTCTTCAAAATCTTATGCTGCTCATCCAGTTTTAACAGTGACCAAAACCAGTGCTTAAAGACATAGGAGAGTGCTACCACTCTACTTGAAAATTAATATTTGTAGGTTTTTTTTTTTCCAAAGAAATAAAGTCTTCCCAGCTGGCAAACACTAAAATCACAAGTAGGATGGCAGCTGATTAAGAAAAGGAAATCGTTGCAATGTTTCAACTTTAAATTACCCACATTACTTAGAAGACAAGTGCTGTACAATGCTAACAAACAATCCTCTTTCACACGCAGCAGCACAAAGATATTATCTTCAAAAATACCACTTATTGACTGAATGAAAGAAGTCATCATCTACTGTCACTGACTCCAGGAGTAATACAGCTGACACCTAAGACCTCTTACAAGCATAGCTGACAACCTGCTACAACCAAATTAAAGATCTGTGGGTTTCTAAAAGACAACACAATACAACTAATCTGGACCTGTAGTCCTCCCTGTATTTTACAGATTTTATTCAAATTGTTCAGGAAAAAAGTTCATTCTAATCATACCTTGTAATATCTGAAGTAATCACGTTCTTGTAGTTTCTGTATTTTGGGGAAGATCTTGAAAGTGTTGAAGTCATCAATGCTTTCTATGTCACACAAACAATCATCCAGGACACCTGTGAGCTATTAAAAGAACACATGTGATTGATTTTTTAATCAAGAAATGTTAACTACAGAAAAACAACTAAAAATATGGCAGTCAAAACATACTAGTGAAATGCAGTTCCACAGCAAATACTCTCTCATTATTGAAACAGTATATAACATTTCACAGTTTTGAGTGAAATAACAAATCACTTTTTAGTTTAAGCCCACTTCCAAATGCAAAGCTGAATCAATGTCTGTCAGACTTTTTCAGAACTGAAATTCATTCTTAGTTTCAACACATAGAACCTTCTATGTAATGAGCAAGCTATGAATGCACATTATATTAGCACATCAGAACCTCATATCAAATATTTTCCTCTTAAACATTTATTCATTGGATTTCCTGAAAAAAATAAAAATAAAAAAATAACAACAGTGTATAATTAGCTTTTAAGTACAAAAAATATTCAGTTTCTTTAACGGTATGGGTAAAGAGGGGAGAGAATAAGTACTTTTGTGCCCAAGAAGTTAGTAACCTCAACTAAATTGTACAAATATTAGGAAAACCAGGTACAGTCACCTACACTGTATGGCTGTAAACCTATAGTGAAATTAAACCTCAATTTCCCAGGACACATCACTCTTCTTGTGCTAGAACAGGAAGGTGCTGAATTAGCCTAAGACTGTCTTTGTGGTAAGAGCTGCACACAGTGCAGAGTCAGCACTGCCAGCACAGGGCAGATAATCTACAAAGTTGTTTGGCTTTAAGCTACCGCAACAATTTTCCTAAGACACCAACAGTGTCCTAACCAAAAGACAAACAGTGAAAATGTGATTCTATGTATATTTGTATAACAAGCTTCCTTATATCCAAACCAAATACTTCTAAGCACAGCTTCTCAAACAAATATAAACATTCTTGAAAAGACTTTCAAACTTATGTTTGAAGGCTTCAGTGTATAAATAAACAAATGGAATCAAGCACTGCTAACTACAATTCAGCCATACATGGAATTCATTAACATAAATGATAGCTTACAAAGGAACTAAAACAGGTAAGCCTGGCACATTTCGTATTTTACATGGGCTTAGACCATCTGACTAAGAAAAGGTTACATATAGAAGGAGAATTTTTTTCTCCATAGATTTCACAACTAAGTTATGAAAGCATCCATTTCATGCATGGTAAATCACTCTGCTACTCTATAACAAAGATGCTGTTATATAACCAAGCTTAATAGAAGAAAAGTGTCTAGAAACTACGTTGCATGCTTCTGCTCTTATGATGCATAAAGAAAGCCTGGAAAGTGGATTCCCCACCACGCAGAGACACTGAAGTAATGCTATGGCAATAAAGCATTTTAGTAGGTAATTCACCTTCTGCACTCTTACTTCCTGACACACTAAACAGACTGTCACAGTTCTGCAGAATTTGTAGAACCACACAACGGCTTGGGTTGGAGAGGGCCTTAAAGCCCATCCAACTCCCCACGGTGGGCAGGGCTGCCACCCAGCAACCCAGCTGCCCAGGGCCCCATCCAACCCAGCCTTGGGCACCTCAGGGATGCGGCACCACTTCTCCGGGCAGCTGTGCCAGGACCTCACCACATCATGAGTAAATAATTTCTTCCTGATGTCTAATCTAGATCTTCCCTCTTTCAGTCTAAAGCAATTCCCCCTCACCCTATCACTAACAGGCCACGTAAAAAATCAGTCTCCTCCTTGTTTACATGCTCCCTTCAGGTACTGGAAGGCCACAGCTAAGTCTCCGCAGAGCCTTCTCTTCTCCACGCTGAAGAAGCAGAGCCTCCTCACCTGTTTTCAAAGGAGTGCTCCGGCCCTCTGGTCACCGCTTACAGTGTTGTAGCAACAGTCATTTAAAAGAAGCAACTTCACCCAAAATCTTATTCTCACCTTCCTTAACATTATTGAATTTCAAGCCTGGGCAAACAGATTGGAAAGACTACGTTCACTCACATGATTTTCAAAAAACCTCACAGCCCACATGACTACTGACTAGGAAGGCAAAAACTATTATTGATCCTTATAGAAATCAAACCTCCATGTATTTCAATTTACAATTGCATTACAGAAACATTTGTCATATTGGTCACACACGCATAAAATAGATGTGCTATCTTTACACATCCTTACTACAAAACAAACAGCAGTGCACTTTACTAGAGTAAAAAAGCCAAAGACAACTGAACACTTTACTCAAACATGATACAACTATACTAACAGGAAACATGGAGAACAATCCATGATGAAAGCAGAGTGAGGATAAGCTGAGAAATTTTCTTTCGACTTGAAAGATGTAGAGCAGGAAATTATTTTGGTGACCACCTCTCACTGCTTCATTGCTTACGAAAATATTTATATCATCCATGCAAAACTCAGTGTTTTTTCAGGTGCAAGTGTTCCAAATAAAGCCGTGGCCTTATAGACAGTGTCAAACACAAACGGAAATAAAAGCCACAGTCCTTTTATTTAAGTAAGATGGCAATCTAAGTGAAGTTACGCCTTTGCCAGATACCTCTGATAACATTTTGATTCTAAGAACACCTTTTAAAACGCAGCAGGTTACTCAGAAGATTATGAAGTGCCACAAATAATCAGGTCCCTCATCTAGAACAGTTCCAAGAAATTCTTCAGAGAAAAATTAATTCAAAGTACCGAGAAAAAGCAAGTGAAACTCTCAGTTTCTCATAACTTTTAACTGTAACTGTTGGCTTCCTGCATACATAAAACAGGAAAATCAGTGTTTCCTTGGAAGGAGTGCTCTAAAATTAAACTATGCTACATTTGTAGCAAAACAGAATTTATAAAGTCATTTGACAGCACGTGTGAAAAGCCAACACTACACATCAGTGGAGTCAGTTCATTTGCATGCTAACACAGCAGCAACACAGACTTCAATTGCCCCAGTCTGGGCTTTTTTATTAGCACAGCTGTACTTGCTTAATGACAGAACACTAAGGAAATGTAGAAAATGGTTTCATTCCTCTTAGCACCTGTATTTCCCAGCGAGCTCTTGTTCAAAGTGAAGATATGGAAATAAGAGCAACATATTACACAGTTAAACCTACATAAGGTACAGCCTACTCCACTATTCACACAGCTGGCATTTTGCCTTTTTAAACTATGCTATACCAGTTAACTTGCCCCACAAAAACACAGCAAAACCGAGGTCAGTTAAGTTACCACAGTGTTTATTACAATGGCTAAGCATCAAGCTTACATTTAAACTGTAATTGTTGATTACTTTGAACTCTGTGATAAACTCTAGAAGTGGTAGCTTAATAGAATATGTGAGAGAAGTCAGACAGATGGGATTCTATTCCTTTCTTTCCAACGCTCTTATCAAAGTATTTCCACACATTGTTAAAGCTATTTTAGTTTTTGTAGAGATATCAGAGCTGCATTGGAAATGTCAAGTTTATCCAAGATAAATCAGCCTTTCACAAGAAAAGGTCAATGTCCAACCTGGCATCAATTTTGCCTTAAGAAATCTGTAAAGCAAGTAGTATTTGGCACATCAACACAATGGAACAAACGAACAAATGCAAATACTAACAAGCAGCATTTTCCTACAAATAACCTTATTAGCGTTATCAGGTTGCTGTACTTTAATTGCTTCAACAAACAGAAGCCCACTTGGGACACTCTGTTTTCTTTCTTAATATTTTATTTGCCATAGCTACAGAGCAAGAGAAAGGCTATGGGTAACATGACTCCAAGAGCTAATGGCTGGCTTATCTTTCCTGGTGCAAGTCAAACTCTTGCTGTTTAAACTGAGTACAATAAGCTAACAGTTCTGCAAAATAACAAAAGCTAATCTCTCTGCCAAGTACAATAAAGTCATGACATTTTGTTAATGCCTTCATTAAGAATCACAATTACATTAGTATCTAGTCACACTAAGATAAGTACTAAATAAAGGCTTCATTTTAATCTCAGAAAACATCAACGCGCAAAAAGCAGAAAAACAGAGGGGGGCAGTGAGGTTGGGGACAGGTTCTGCATCAGAGGGCTGTGGGCATAGAACAGGCTGCCGGGGGCAGTGGGCACAGCCCCGAGTGCTGGAGTTCAGGGAACATTCTTACATCCCGCTCTGACACATGGTCTGATTTTCTGGGTGCTGTGAGGAGCCAGAAATTGGATTAGACGATCTTATAGGTCTCTTTCAACTCAGAATATTCTATGATTCTGCACACAGAAAAACTGCAGTCAAAGCTAGACTAGTCAAAGCTAGACTAGTCACTGCCTGGGGTGGCCACTCACAATACAGCACATCACACAAAAATTTAGAAAGTAATAACAATAATAATCAAGGACAGAAGAGACACGCTGCTCCACGCGCTCACTACTCGCAGGAGCTCCATACGAGCACAGGGCAATACGTTTGGCCAAGCTGATGCCCTCCGCTACTCGACACCAGCTGTTACTCAGCCGCAACCGCACCGATGAACGACGGAACTCCGCGCAACAACGCCGACCTTTCGGCACGCAGCTTACAGAGAGAGGGGACGCTCATCCTCCCGCGGGCTGACACAAATACAAACCGAGCGCGGGCACCGACACGCCACACGGCCGCTCACCGACTCCACCAGCACTCCCGCGTTGTCGCCCCACTGCTACGGGCTCTGCACATCGCCCACGGCCGCGGCGAGCTCCGCGCCCAGCGGACCGTTACACGCGAGTGCCGCTGCCGGGCCCCGGAGCGACCGCCTGAGAGCGGCCCCACGCTCCAGAGGCGCCCGCCGCCGGGCCCGGGCTGCAGCACGGCGCCGGCTAGGAGGACGCGGGCTACGGATTGAGGCCCGGCTTTTGCAGCCCGCCGGCCATCAGCCGGCACCGCGTCCCCGCTCCGCTCTCCGCTCCCGCCGCATCTCCCCACCTGGGCTTCCGCGGCCAGGATAGAGCCCAGGACCGCCAACAGCCGCGTCGCCCACCGTGCCGGCGCCACTGTGCTCCGGCCGCCGCCGCCGCTCATGCTGCTCCGGCCGCTCCGCCCGCCGCGGCTGACGGGGGAGGGCAGCCCCGCTCTCCACTGCCACAGGAAGCGGGCGGGCGGGCGGGCGGGCGAAACGAAGGCCGGCCGCAACAATTCCTCCCGGCGCGGCCGGCGGGGGCGCCGCGCTCCCCCCTCAGCCCGCCCGCGCTGCCGACACCACAGCCCCGGCTAGCGCACGCACCAACCCCCACGCCTCAATAGCCGCCGCAGCCCGCCGCGCGGCATGCCGGGGGCTGTAGTCTATCCCGCCCCTCGGCGGCTGGGCTGGGCGAGGACTTGGGAAGGCGCCCAATAGGAGAGGACCACGCGGGCTTCCAAAACAAGTGGTGAGCAAAGGGCTGCTGTGCGCTTGCGCTAGGCGGGAGGTGGCGGTGAGGGGAAGCTCAGAAGCGGTTTTTGTCTTTCGGTCTCGTATCCCGTTCTCCCTTAGTTTCCGGGTTCCCCCCTCCACGCGCCTGAGCTGGCAGCCCAAAGCTGCACGCTGCCTAAGCTACCTGAGCCACCTCGTTTATTTTCCTGGGTAGCGCTCTACACAGCAGCCAGCCGAGCTGACTCACCTCACGGCTGCCCCAGCGCTCCTGCTGATCCAGGGGTCGAGGCACGTACCCTCAGAGGAAGGAGAGAGTGTAGGGCCACCCCCGGTCCAATTACTGCTACATCCTCTTAGAAATATCTAATTCCATTTTACTGTTTGTTGAAGTTTTACTGGTCCTTCGGGGCAGATCTGTTGGCAGCCCAGAGGTTGAAAGTTTTACGTGAATTGCATTTCTAAAGCTTTGCTTTGTCAATCAGTAGGACTAGTCTGAGACACATTGCCGCTGCTGCTTTTCGGCTCCTTTTGAAATGCTTAAAAAAAACCTTAGAAACAGGGTTGTGTTCCTAGCAGTTAAGTCCATGGCTGTAATTCACTTCCAGACTTTTGCAAAAGTTGGTATTTTAGTGGGAAACTGTGAGTGTTGCTGGAATTTGGATTCTGCTTTCCATCCATGCCCAGATTGTTTTCATATTCTCTCTGTTAAAGGAGAACGCTCGTTTTCTGGACTATGGAGATGAACATTAAGATCAGGGAACTGTTTCTGTGAGCTTAGAAGTTTTTTTAAACTGGCCATGGCCGTGTCCTTACTTGCCAATATGCCACATATTTTTGCATTTTTGAAAATGACTTGAAGGAAGGATAGCTATGAATCACGGAGACTCTGAAATGAATAGAATCATAGAATATGTTTTAGTGATTGGCGACCCTGCACGTAACAGTGGGGTTGAAACTAGGTGACCACTGTGGTCCTTTTCAACCCAGGCCATTCTGTGATTCTGTGATAATCCTGTGGTGGAAGGGGTCCATGAAGGTCATTGAGCCTAACTCCTGGCTCCACGCAGCACCACCCAGAATCAAACTCTATGTCTGAAGACAATGTCCAAATGTTAATTGAACTCTAGCTGACTGGGGCCATGCCTACTGCCCTGGTCAGCCTGTTCCAGGGCCTGAGGGCAGTAGTTTCATAGGTTGTAGTAGGAGACAGAAGTTGTATAGTTTGCTCTCTGAAAGAAGATGTCTGCGCTTTCCTTTTCTCTCTGTAGTAAGGGCCTTAGGCATATCATTTGGGAAGGATTAAATTAGAATTTATGCCTACTTCCAGCAACAATGGACCAATATGTTTGCTAGGTATTTGAGAATAAAAGGCAGAAGAGCTAATGGTAATGTTTACCTTGCTGTGGCTGGCTCACACTGTTGCTACTGCATAGGCAGTAAGGCATTAGTTCTGTTTGGCAAATCTGGATGAATTCACTGTATTTGTTTTCATTTTGTAGGTTTAATTTTGGAGCACGTTTTAATAATAATTAAAAACAAACAAAACACCTTAGAAATACCAATTGTCAGCACTGTGACATGCATACACTTTGTATAGGACTATACAGATTAGATGTAAACTATCTCTATTTTCATAGTGTTCATTCAGTTGTTACTTAAAATATTTACATGAGTTACAGAAAGTGCTTGTTTCTTCAGCTCCAGCAGTCTAATCTTGCTTCTAGTGAAAGTAACAGTTTGGCTTTGATTCTAGTATTAGCAGCATAAGGCATTGTCTGTAGATGTTTATAAATAATAATTCTAAGAGGCAAAAAAATTATTTATATTCATAAGTATTTACTAGAGCTGAATTATGATTGACACAGTTTTCTACACTCTAGAGCATATCCAATCTTATTTCATTTTATTTTTTAGTGTTGATTTCAACATTTGGATGTTACTTTGGTAGAGAAATTAAATGTGAAAAAAAAAATCCCAACATAGATGAGTAATTATTTTCAGAAAATAGCTGTAAGAGAAACAGAACTATGATCCCAAACAAAACCTACCAGCATGTTACAAAACGAGGAGTGTTTACTAATTGTGTTTCTTTTAAAGAAATTTGCTGTGAGGTTATAATGTTTTTGCAGGGACTGAGAACAAGTCTTTGCTGGGTAGAGCATTAAGCAAGTTCTCTATCCAGATGGTTACTGCATGCTGGGTTCATGAAAAGAATCTGGCAGGTATTATTTTTCAACTGCTTTAAAAAGCGTCACTTAGCATACAAACAAGAATCTTCCAAGATTTCACAACACACATTGCTGTTAAAAATGTTGATGGTTTTCTTTGCATACTGTGATAAAGAGTTAAATAATGCACATCAGAACCACCGCTGTCCCATCGTAACGTAGTTGTTGCCTAGAGTAGAGAGAGATTGGGATGCACAGGGAGCAGCAGATGGCCTTATAGTGGTCTAGGGAACTGCTGAATCCCGGCCTGAATCACTGATTGAGCACCTGGGGAAAGAACCTGGTCAGCCCTGGGAGCACAGGTGAAGGCAATTCAGCTGTGTGACCAGAGGGGTGGAGCCTGGCTGCACCTCTCTCAGACCTCATTTAAGGGCTGACTGCCACTAGGAAGGATCTCTTTCTGGAGATTTTTCTTTGGTGAAGCTTTTCCCTGTGAACCTGGAATCTACTGATAAGGGTGAGTAATCTTCCCTTTTCTTATAGTACCTCTGTTGTGCTTCTCCTTTTGTCACTGCACCTTTGTTGCATGATACCTTTCCTGTTGTATTGATCTGCATAGTTGCTACGTGTGGATACAACAGCTGTGCAGTTATGCAGGCTCTCTGGCCAAACTTGCTTTTAGCTCGTGGGAAGGTCACAGAAGGAACTGAAATTGATTAAGTCCTGCCACTTTTCTATTGCTGGTTCAATTGTTGTCTTTTGGTCAGCTCTTATTTGTTTCAGCTGAGATCATGTGCTGTAGTTGTACAAAAAAATCATGTGTTGTGATCTCTTATGTAAAAATGTATCTTAGAAATGATTACAGAATCAATTGAATTGAGTAAACAGGCAAAATGGGGCAGATTCACATCTTGTGTTATGAGAAGCAGAGTAAATCACAGCTGCTTTGCTAAGTTCATGAGCTAGATTTCAGTAACCTGAGATGTGGATTTCTGGAAACTTTTTGCCCTTGAAATTTTGCCTTATTTGTTTTTCTGAATTAACACTTGAGTGACTGATTTCTAAAATTAGCAGAGTAAATGAGGAATCAGTATGTCACAAATTCTTCTTCATGCCTGGCAAACAGTAAATGTGAGAGCACAGCCTGTTGGGCAATGGAGTATCTTGCAGTAGCTTAATTGTGAATATTTGAAGATGTAGAGAGGTAACAACCTTCGGTGAATCACCTGATGTATGTAGAAAAAGCAGGCAATGTGGGATGTGCGAGTTCTCTGGCCTGTTAGGCCCACTGTATCTAAAGAACTGGTACATTCCAAACCCTGGGTTTTGTGTGTTTTTTTCTCCAAACTGCATCATTAGACTTGCAGCAAGTTTTTTATATTTCCTTGTAAGTCATACTTGCCTGCTAGTCTGCTCTCAACTGTTGAAGCCTGCTATGAATTACTTTGAAAAGTACCCAAAGTTATCAAGCTAAATGAGAGTAATGTGAAGACTATGGACTAAATGAAATAAGCAGCAGGTCAAATTTGATACAGTAATGAAAAGGGAAATTTCATACATGAAATTTTGCATACAGCAGTGTCTTTGCAATTAGTATATTAAAAAATGAAAATGGAGTTCAGTAAAAATAAAGAACTGCAAAGTACAAAGAGAACAATTTGTAAAAAAAAAAAATTTTGTAGGTGATAGGAAAACTAACTACATATCTTAGCTGCACACTTGTATCCTGATTGTTTTAGACTACCTGTGTAGGGTATGACTGCAACACTTCAGTCAAGAATGCAGAAGAACTCTTTGATGTCTTACTGTCATCCTTGTAGCACCTATCCTATTTTGGAGAAGGAACATAACAAAGAAATGAGTATAGTGACTGCCAGTCTTCTGAATATAGCAGGTGAGCACAGACATAGGTAATCTGGTTTCATAGATAATCTGGTTTCATAACCAAACTCCAGGATTTATGCACCTGCCCTCTGTGTGCGTGTGCTTATTGGCCAGTAAATCTGATGGTGAGGTAGAGGTCTCAAATTATTATATGTTTCACCGAAAACAAGCAGCCAGGCAGGGAGAACCTGCTAATGCCCTTCACAGGGATAAGTTACAGCCTGAGACCAGCCATATAGTGGTCAGGGTCAATATGCTGATCTAGAGAAAATGAAGTTTCACTGTTTGTGTGGCTTGTGTTTGACTTGGACACTGCACAACCCCTGGAGTGGTGAAAACACTCCCATATCATGTCAGACTAAAGGCAAACAGGTTAGCCACAGGCTTCACATAAGATGGCCTGTTTACGTGTCATTTTCTTTATATAGTGTTGTTTCAAATGTCTAAATCGCAACATTTTTGTGCAACTGTAGAAGAACAAACCAGTGTAATAATTGGCAGAGAAAGTAATTTTAGCTTTTTAGCTACTGGTTAATGATTCCTACTCCTAAGCAGTCGCAGAGTTTTAAGGAACTGGTCTAGCAACATATTGAAGCTTCTGACAGCTGTGATCTACAGAAGGATACCTGGGAAAGAAAACACCAGGTATATTTCCTGACTACTGAAGTAAGTTAGGAATGAAGAGTTTATGTTGAAACAGAAATAATCTGTTGAATAAGAATTTACTGAAAGATGCCTGAAATGCACAAAGCAAACAAATGAAGAAGGATAAACAGTTTCCACATGTTACAGACGAGTCTATAGCAACCATCATTATTAGCAGTGCCTCACTGGACAGGAATATATTCTCTATGGGTTGGAAAAGCAGCCTTGTGCTCAGAAGACACACAAAAAACCCACCTTTGTGACTGCAGGTTATTATTTCAAACACAAAAATAACTTGCTATTTATTACTGGATTTGAACATGTTTGGGATAAGTCTAATCAAGGGTGGGATTTTTGGTTGGGTTTTTTTTTTTGTTGGTTACTTGGTTTCTTTTTTTTTTTGATAGCACTGAGGAATGGAGAAGAAGCAAATGTAGCTTTGGTTTGTAAAAATGCAGTGTGAGAATATTCATTCTATTTGAGTATGAACTTAGAAAGCTTCTTTATGTTATTGTCAGTTACACTGAGTTTAGCAGTTTACAGAGTTGCAGCAAGGTAAGCTATAGGTTGTACTTAAGTTCAGAAATTTGGTTAGAGAGCTAATCCACTGATTTAGAGTATGCCATGGCTTAAAGTTATTCTGTTTATTAATTTTTATTATACAATTGTATTTTGTTTTGCCAAAATACTTTCTGTCTGTCTTGACTGGTCATTTAGTTAAGTAACAGTATCTCATTTTGTTAAGTATGATGCAAGAACAGGCATGTAACAATCTAATTAATCTGTACTGTTGACAGTGCATTAGAGATATTTACATATAATTACAGTGTCTTTAAGTACTAGGAAAAAAAGTTGAATTATGATGGCTACCCAAGTTTTGAGGCAGTACTGCTGTCTAGACTATTGACCTCCATTATAAAATTCCATTATTTTGAAGAGCACTTTACAAATTTGTTAATAAAGAAATTGTTTCAAATTGAAAAGCTAATATGGTTTACAGATGCACTTAAAAACACATGATTTTTAACAGCATTAACCAGTTTGGCTGTTGGTACAAGTGTTGTTATATTAAATTATTATGTTATTTACTAAAATCATTTCTGAATACTGATACAGGAAGATCTCAGATTGTAAATGCCATACCAATGGTGGCTTAGCTCCGAACACCATTAATGTTTGTGTTTTACAGCTGCCTATCTAATATTAGTTCCCTTGGATATTTTGAAGGATGGATACATTTTGTTCTAGCATATATACATTTATACGATGTTCTTGTTACTGACCTTGTCTACTTTTGGCTTTAAGAGTCTTAGTCTTCAAACAGCACACAGAGGTGATGAATGTATGCAGGTCTTCAGGGCAGATATGGCATTCATTTTGTTAAGGCATACATTTAGTAAGGTGAAAGCCCAGAAAATTCTTCTCTGTTGTGGCTTTGTTGTTGCTTACACTTACAGGAGAGGCTCCAATTGTTATGGCAGTATTGGTGCAGATCTGTGTTGGTGGGAACACATTTTCTCTTCGCTCTAAGTCTCTGCCTGATTATCTGTCACCAAAACCATTGCCTCTTCAAGGAAATCCTTGAGGGAAACATGGAATCAGCAGTTTTGTTTCTAATTAGGATCAGGGTCGCTCTTTCATATTAAGAAATTCTCCCTTCTTTGGAAATGAGTTCTGGTGCTAACATGGAAGCAGTCAGTCCATATAGTGAAGAGCTAGACTCAAACGCCATACCAAAACAAACAAGCAAAAAAACCCCACACAAACAAAGCCATGCTTTTCCATTGCTTTTACCTGTCATGAATAGCAGAAATACTAGTCATCTGTTAGCTTTGCCTTGAAGATTAATATGCAGAGAGAGTGAAAGATCTGTATGTGTGTGTAAAGCTCAGTGGCAAAGCCTCTGCTTGTATTAGGTGAAACAAGGGCAATGCTGCTTAATCTTCTGAACGCTGTGCCACCGTTGTCGTTAGTAGGATGATTAAAAAGCTGTGAAAGCTATCCTTGCGAAGCCTTCCTCAATTCTGAGGACTCATGAATTCACTACAGTAATCATGGCAAACCACTAAAATTCTAGATATTGAAAAAATTTAGATGATAGCAAAAAGCCAGATAGCAGCATGAGTTGTATTTAATCTAAATTCTGCATGTAAGAGGAGCTTAATCCTCACCACAATTTTTTTTTTTTTTTAGATTTGTATAATGCATTAGATGGAAATGAACTGTGCAAAAGCACTCGGTTGTTAATGCTTTATGGACCAGTCCTGGTTTTCCAGTGTTAGTAGGCTGACTGATCTGAGGCTCTCCCAGTCCAGTGGAGGAGAACTTGTCTGTGAAGTCACAACCTCCCTGACAAAAGATAAAGGTAGCTAACATAAATGTGTGGCCTGCTTGATGGCAAGCTAATGACATTGTTGCATTGGTTTCTTTTGTATTGTACAATAAGTAACATTCGATATTTCTTATTTAGAAATCAATTTCATGCATGGGCCTCATTTGAGAAATCTGCAATTACTTTAAGCATAATGAAACTGTAAGTGAAAGAATGTGGCAGAGATGGCAGTGCTGGCCTAAAGCAATTATATAAAAGGATTTGACATAATCATGATGTTTGTGTCATTAGGGCTCTGCAGGTGGTGAAGGCTCTGAAGGGCAAGAGGTGTGAGGAGCAGCTGAGGCCCCTGGGTGTGCTCATAGCAGAGGAGCTGAGGGGAGGCCCGATGGCGGCTGCAGCTCCTCACGGGGAGCGGAGGGGCAGCGCTGAGCTCTGCTCTGTGTGACAGCGGCAGGGCCCGAGGGAACGGCATGGAGCTGCGTCAGGGGAGGGGCTGTGGGGCTGGGGACAGGTGCTGCACCACAGGGCGGTGGGCACGGAACGGGCTGCACGGGGCTGTGGGCACGGCCCCGAGTGCTGGAGTTCAGGGAGTGATTGGACATCGCTCTCAGAGGGTTTGGATTCGGGGCGGTGCAGCGTGGAGCCCAGAGTTGGGCTAGATGATCCTTTGAGATCTCTTCCAACTCGGGATATTCTGTTATGCTGGAAATGCCTGTACTGTAAGAGAATGAACTTAATTTATCTGTCAAAACCAGTGCAGTGTACGACTGTTCCTGTGCAGTACTTCTGTTTATAAACTCTGTTCTTGCCATGTGCAGAGATGTAGGTGAAACCCTAATGGAAACCACCTTTGTCTGCAGGTAGTTAGCTGGCTGTGTGAGTATGAGCTCAGGAGAGAACAACCGATTTCCTGTCGGTTACGTGCAGACGGTCACACTGCTTGATGGGTCACAATACGCGCCGTCTTTATCTTTTTCGTTCTGTTAACGAAACAAGAGTTTTCACACAGCGAAGCGCGACCCGCCCGCAGCGGGGCCGTTACACCCCGGGAGGCCCCGCCCCGCCCGGCGCTACCTGCCGTGCCGGGCCGCGGCAGGAAGGGGGCGGCGCGCGGCGGGGCTGTGGCGCGCGGCGGTTCCGGGCACGTCTGCGGTCGACGCGCGTTCCTCGTGCTGCGACCCGATGGCCGCTCCGCAGGGCCCGCTGCCCCCAGGTGAGAACTGCAGCGGGGAGCCGGGAGGGTGGGGCGGCGGCGGCGGCGGCTCTCAGCTCCTCCGGGTGAGCGACGGACGCTGATCGCGGGCGGTCCGTGGAGCCCTGCCGGGTCCGGGGGAATCGTGGATCTTGGGAGCCGAGCTGGGGAGCGCGGCCACGGCTTCTTTATTATTTTCCCTAAAAGAGTGGTGCTAGTGACTGCCTCCTCAGCTTCCCTCCCCCCCGTCACGCACACGGTAATAATTTATCATATGTTGTGATGTGATTTAGAGCAACTTGTCTTGTCAAGCCTACTCCAGTGTTTAGTGTATTAGTTAGCATCTTAAAGTTGTTTTTTTTTTTTTTTTTTCCTTTTCTCTTAGCTACTTTAAAAATACTAATCCCAGGCTGCGGGTGGTCTGTAAGCCAGTGCTTTTCAACCTGTCCTACTTGTGGCACTTATGACTTCTGAATGCCTTCTCTGAAGTGTGCCTGCCTGACTGCTGTTCCTTACCTGTCTGCTCATGCAGCATCAGAGTTATGAGTAATTAACAGTAAACAACTGTGTACAAGTGCTGATTGACCCAGTGTTAGGTTTTTCAGGGACCTGGGTATTCTAATGTAATTTTCTGTGCCTCTTTTATTCAAATCTGAAGTTCATGTGCTCCATGCCAAAAGTGTTGTGTTTAATTGAAGGGTTCGTCTCTCTGATCAAAGCTAGTATAAGGGGAATCACTTTGGGCCGTACTGTTAATGTGTGCATGGGAGAAGCTGTATAGGCATGTGGCTGATTGACATGCTGAAGGTAGGCCTGACATACACTGTGGTTTGTGAACCTCCTCCTTCTGAAAGGTCAAAACTGTGAGGCCTCCCAAACCCACCCTTCAGGCTTCCTTGCCAGACAAGGATGAAGGGCAGTTACAGGCAGGGAAATTGGAAAGTGTGTGCAAACACGCACATGTAAGTTTGTGTAAACTGAGGTACTGTTAACACTGGTAAGTGCCTGTACCATATCCCCATTAGTCAGCAGCGGTATTGAGTAGGGAGAAGCTGTGCTGATGGGCATAAGTTGGCTGCTGCTGTTGGAAACTGGTTATGCTGGACAGGCTCAGGCAGAGAAGCTGTGAGGAGTATTGAGTGGCTGATTTGGAGGTGCTGGGAGCAGAAAGGATCTTTGGGAACAGCCACCTGGGGCAATTTTAGAGAATGGTGTGGAAGCAAATGTGGGCCAGTAGCTGTATGCTGTCAGTAATAGTGATTTGTTGACAAATCCTAGAAAATGTTGTTAGCAAGCTCTCTGCTGAGGTAAGTGTATTTACATGGTCTGCATTTGGGTAGTCAGTCAGGTGATAGATCTATTTCCTGTCAGCTTTTCAACATGCAAAACTGAGGGTGTTTCACATTTGAGATAAATAGAGAACTTTCCTCCATGCTGTTTCATGCACCTGTATCCAACTCTGTGAATTGAGCTGCAGCCTGCTGGGAAATACAGTGGGGAAAGACAGAGGGGGACACAGTATTTTAATTGCTTTATTCACAATTGAATTTTAAGTCTGTGGTTCTCATTATCTAGATGACCTCTTCCAACTCAAATGATTCTATGGTTATCCTATCAGTGATCAACAGAACTGTGGTTACTCACTGCAGGCAGTACATGGAGTATTTATTCTTGAGTACAAATATTCACATGCATACATGCCACCTGTAGAGAATGCTGAAACTTGGTAGTACTCAGCAGCCTAAAAAAAAAGCCAGGGAAATGAAGAACTTGAAAACAAGAGGAAATGGATGTAAGTATAGGAAACACAGTACGGTTTTGAAGTAGTATTTTTTTTTTTCAGGATGTATATTAATCAAGGAGGATGGAAAGCCACTGATTTTCAGTTACTGTGTTTGTGAGATCTAGAAGGCAGCAGTCAATGAGGAGTACTGCTCTGTTGCCCCTTGTAGGGTAACCCTGGAGTCTGCTAAGTCCTCATTCCAAATCTCCGTGTTCTCAGAGCTGTTCCCATTTGTTCAGTGCTTCACTCTGGATTGTGGAAATGAGAGAAATACCAGTGTTGTAATGGACTTTGCTGTCTTTTAGAGTTTGTAAGGGCAGGTAGGAGAGAAACTACAGGAGCCACAAAGGTTCACCAGGGTACGGAACTTACTGTGGGGGGGGGAGGACTACTTCCATCTACCTTAAGAGTCCCCTTAAATTACAAGGCTGAAGGCAAGTTTGTGTTTTTTTTGTTGTCGTTAATTGCAGCCAAAGATCCATAGGCGGAGCTGTAAGGCCTCCAGAGTAAACTGATTAGAACAAGCATGCTTTGCCACTGCTTTCCAGGAAGGAGTCTTTGCTGGCAGTAGAGGAAACAGTGAGACTAGGGAAGTTCTTGGCTTCCCCTGGCTCCTGCACTTCCTGATTTGTCAGCTTTCCTTTGCAGATTGGGTTCCTCAGTCTTCCCTCTCTGCTCCTGCTTCCTCCACAGTTCCCTGCTACCACAGATCCTATGTAACTCTTCCGCTTTGGGCCCTACTCTCCTGCAGCACCTTGCTCCAGCTTATTGTCATTTCTGCTGTCCCAGTCTGAATTGTGCCCCTTCTGCATTCAGGTCAGGCAGTTTGTGTTATCCCTTGCTGTCAGGGCAGGCTTTGCCACGGCGTTTGCTGATCCCATGGTTCTGGAGCAGGGATTTCATCCCTCACAGAAAGGCCTTTACAGATGTTCAATGTGTCCTGTGTGCAGAGGATGTGTTCCAGCCGTGCAGGGCTGACCCCTGTGGCTGTGAGTCCCTTGCTCAGGGAACATGTAGCCTTCCTGCGAGCACAGAGCTCTGAAATGTGCAGAGGGGGGCTGGGCCCGCACCTGGAAACCCAGCTTGTGAGGCTGCATCCAAGAAGCTGAAGGGAGAATGGCTCTATCCTGGTGCCTTGTCTGCCTCTCTGCTGCCACCTTTTTATTTTTGGGCCTGTCCCTTGTACTGTCTCCTCTTGTCTTAGGTTGTTTTTGTAGCTGCTTAAGGCTGAAAACTTTCTGATGTGCTCTTGTAATGAGTGTAGAGACTTTCAGGTTGAGAGTGACAGGAATGAAGATCCTATTAGATAATTTAAAATGCTTTTCATAGTTTTCAAAAACATTATAGTTACCAGCTGAAGAGCTCTTCTGTGAGGAAATGTGATGAAGATGTTAAAGTGAAGGCATGGTATTGTGCATCTTGGCTTGAGCACTCTTGAATCAGTACTTGGCAATTGTTTGTGAATTTCACTGTGGATGCAGGGGGTTGACTTTTCATGATTCACTTGCAAATGCTTTGAGGATTTATGTTTGTATCCTGTTGATGTTAATATAATTGAAGTTCATTATTCAATAGTATACAAATAAAAAACATTTGAGGTAAGCATTAATTATTAGGCTTTGTACTATAATCTACCATGTGTATTTGATGTACATTACAGTATATTTTGTTGCGGTGGGCTTGTTTTCTGTTTGAATTATGGCTTTAAGGGGAGCAACTGAGTATGGCTACTTGGAGAACAGAACTTAGCTTGTAGCAGATTTTCTGGGTTCTGCTCTTTAGTACTGAATTGCTTTGTGAATGACTTATTTTTTCTAAAATTAATGTAGTCTTCATTTAACTCTATCTTTCGTTAGCTTTGAGTTGCATTTCTGTTTCATCTGTGTGCTAGTGTTTCTGATGTTTTCTAGTTTGTCGTGTTGTTGTATAAATTTGACACAGTGCGTATAATGGTTGTCTAGTTGTGCTTTGCCTTGATCAGATAAATAAGCAATTCATGAATTTTCAGACAGGAGAATTTTGAGGATTGTGCAGTAATAAAGTCATCTTATTTCCAGCAGATCATGCAACAAAAGAGCCAGTAGAGGATACAGATCCCAGCACTCTTTCCTTGACAATGGTATGTATTTCTGTTCTAACAAATTTAAAATCATTAGACCTCTCTACAGTTATGTTATGCAGATGTGATTAAAATATTTAAGAAACTCAAATCATGTGTGTATATTTAGAGTAACCCTGTGTAATTAAAATAAAAATAGTAATAGATTCATAAGCTATTATAAATCAAGGATTGGTGCTGGCACTGGTGCTGTTTATCATTGTTGTAAGGAACATGGGCAGTGGGATTGAGAGCACCCTCAGTGAGTTTGTGGATGACACCAATCTGAATGGTGTTGACACGGTGGAAGGAGCAGATGCTATCCAGAGAAACCTGGACAGATGTAAGAGGTGGGCCCATGCCAACCTCAGGAAGTTCAGTAAGACCAACTGCAAGGTCTTGCCATCTGGGTTGGGGCAATCCCAAGCACATATACAAGTTGGGTGGAGAGTGGCTTGAGAGCAGCTCTGAGGAGAAGGATTTGGGGATGTGGGTTGATTAAAGACTGGACGTGAGCTGCAGGTACGCACTTGCAGTCCAGAAGGCCAGCTGTATCCTGCATTGCATTAAGACAAGAGTGATAAGCAGGTCAAGGGAGGCGATTCTGCCCCTCTGCTCTGTTCTTGTGAGCCTCCACCCAGAGTACTGTGTCCAGTTCTGGGGCCCCCAAGGCAAGAAGGACATGGAGCTGTTGGAGTGGGTCCAGAGGGCTGGAGCACCTCCCCTACAAGGACAGGCTGAAAGAGCTTGGGGCTTTTCAACCTGGAGAAGAGAAGGCTCTGGGAGGACCTTATAGCAGCTTTCTAGTACCTGAAGGGAGCCTACAGGAAAGCTGGGGAGGACCTTTTTATAAGGGCATGTGGTACAGGATGATAGGAAATGGCCTTACACTGGAAGAGAGTAGATTTAGGCTAGATATTAGGAAGAAATTCTCTACTGTGAGGCTGGTGAGACACTGGAACAGGTTGACCAACAAGGTTGTGAATGTTGCCCCTCCTGCCTCAGAGGTGTTCAAGGACAAGCTGGGAATCTGGGCAACCCGATCTTGTGGGGGATGTCCCTGCCTGCAACAGTGGGTTGGAAGCAGATGATCTTAAAGGTCCCTTCCAATCCAAACCATTCTATAATTCTATGCTGAATTGGGCAGCACCAGTGAGCAGCCCAGTAGTTAGCTAATAGTCACGGAGAGCCGGTAACAGCACTTTTTTTCATTTTTAGAAAAAAGATTTTTGCTGACATTCTTTTGTCTGTATGGGTTCAGAGGGTAAGAAAATCCAATTAAGGCTTAAAATATAAATTGTATTGACTTATTACTCTTTCCTGTACCTATTTGTCTGATGAGTTAAGGAGATAGAAAGGCATGATCAGTAATGATACCAGTGCCTTGCAGCAGACGTGGTAAAACCTGGGAGAGACCTGACAAGTGCTCTGTGGTGCATCCCCGCTGAGTAACACAATTTATTACAAAGTTCTGATATATTAAACATGCCAATAGTATGCTGAGACAAAGACTGTCTCAGGAATATGTAATTTGGTGCAGTTTTCTAAGAGTTCTTTTTAATGTTGCAATGGATTGCTTCCTCCGGGGAAAAATGGCAGTGCTGTGTAGCCCGGAGAACACTTTTCTAGTTTAGCAGATTAAAATGCTCTGATTTGTTTTATGGGTAGTAATTTAGCAGGCGATTGTTTTTCCTTGGTGTTTTCTTCCCATTTTGAAGCTTTACTACAGGCAGTTCACTCCCTATTGCATAAAGGCAGGGGTCATAGTGAAGGAGGTGGATGTTAGGTCTACTAGCAGGTTATAACAGATGCCTGGAAATGAGTAGCTGTCTCATTAAACTCAGTAATAATAGTTTGCTGTTGGTGTCCATTGAAAGAGGTGTTGAAATCTCTTGATGGGATGAGGTTCAACAAGACCAAGTGCTGAGTCTTGCACTTCGGCCACAGCAACTCCAGGTAATGCTACAGGCTTGGGGCAGTGACTGGAAGACTGTGTTGGGGGTGTTGGTTGATGCTCTTCTGAATGTGAGCCAGCAGTGTGGCCAAGAAGGCCAATGGCATCCTGGCTTGTATCAGAAATGGTGCTACTAGCAGGAACAGGGAAGTAATTGTCCCCCTGTATTCAGCTCTGGTGAGGCTGCACCTTGAGTACTGTATTCTGTTTTGGGCCCCTCAGTGCAGGAAAGGCACTGAGGCCCTGGAGTGTGCCCAGAGAAAGGCAATGAAACTGGTGAGAGGTCTGGAGCACAGGCTTTATGAGGAGTGGTTGAGGGAACTGGGATTCTTCAGTCTAGAGAAGAGGAGGGGTAGGGGAAACCTTATTGCTCTCTATAACTACCTGAATGGAGGTTGTAGTGAGCTGGAGGTTGGCCTCTCATGTGACTGGTGATAGGACCAGAGGGAATGGCGTCAAGTTGCATCAGTGAAGGTTCAGACTGGACACCAGAAAATACTACTTCTTCCAAAGAGTGGAATGGGCTGCCTGGGGAGGAGGTGGAGTCGCTGACCCTGGAGGTGTTCGAGGAGAGTTTGGATGTTGTGTTGAGGAATTTGGTTTAGTGATCACTATTGGTAATGAGTGAGTGGTTGGACTGAATGATCTTATAGATCTTTTCCAACCTTAGTGAATCTGTGATTCTATGATGATGCATTGTTTTCTGCATTGGTGTCATTCCACTTAAATGGAAACTTCTTTTCTCATCTCTGTAATATCTGTATTGATTAATACCGTAGTGAATCAGGAATCCCTATTACTTTAGCATGTGCTAAGATCAGTGTAGTTAGTAGTGTTTCTGCCTAAGAAGGGCATTACTGTATCTGATTGTAGGCAGATCACCTAGTAGTAACTTTAGAGGTTAAGTATAATTATGTAGTTCTTACATTGTCCAGCAGAATTACACTTAAGATAACAAACATCTGTGTCTCTTGCTTTTTTTTTTTTTATGACAGACTGAAAAATATCCTGTCCAAGACACCGGAGTACCTAAAGGTAAGTACTATGAATTCTGTCTTTTAGGTTGTGTGTCACAGATCCTTTTTTTTTTTTTCCTAGATGTTTATATTTTGAATGTGGTGTCACCTTCTGTATTTTAGGTCAGTTGAACATGTGTGCATATACACACAAATTTTTGTTTTTTTGCCAAAGTTTAGTCACAGCTCTCATCAGAAGATATAGATTCTCAGCCTGGAAGAAAAATACAATGGTGCTGTCAATAGAACAGTGTTCAAAGGATAGAGATCTTTAAAAGGTGGCTTTGAAGAGATTGCTGCCTTCAGATTATCAAAAATACAATTTGACAATACCTCCCCGTTCTCCTGCCTTTAACATTCCCAGCCCTATTACCAGTTAACTCTTCATGCTGGTATTAATACCATCTGCTTAGAAACCTAGCACATTTCTTTGCAGGTTCTGTATTGCACTGAATTCAGTTGCTTGGCTTAGTGTCACCATCTCCATTATGGCTGCTTTTACATGTGGGTGTTTGCTTGTTTGGTGTGTGGTTTTTTTTTTTGTCATCCCAGTTTTACCATTGGCTTTTCTCCAGGGATTATTCTGTCAAGGTCTCGGTAAAGGAGCAATCTAGAGACACTTGCTGAGAAGCGTGGGACATACAGCATTAGGGTTAAAGAGAAGCTAGCGTGTTATGCTGGGCTGCTTAAATCAACCAGCCAGAGAAAATGAGAATCTTGTCAGCAAGTGTTCAGTGGAGCAGTAGAATGTGAAGGCTAATTTGAAATCATAAACTGCTTCCTGCTTATTTGCAGTCAGGTGGTTTGTTACTTCAAAGCTGTTTACTAACAAACTTCTCTGGCCACAAGAAATATTACACTTTTTAGTTCCATCCATGGCATTTAGTCCCCCTCAGAATTAAATAGATAAATTCCTACAATTCCAGTATCGTCAAATTTGTTTGAAATTCAGTATTGTATATTTTAAATATATTTAATTTAAAAATGAAAGCTGTGAAAGGAAGTGGAGATCTCAGTGTTTTTTGTGGGAATGAAATAGGCTTTGTATATTTTTATTTTATATTCTGCTTCTTGTCAAATGTATAGAGGGCGAAGTATCAATACAGCATTTCCTCTTTAGAGTAGGAGGTGATGAAAATACCTTTTCTGTTTGTTTCTGGAATTTCAGGTTGTATTTTTTTTTTTAAATTTATTTTTCATAATGTTTTCAGTGCTATAGGTTTTGATATCAGTACCAGATGGCTCCTTAGGTGGTGGTTTTTTTTTTTTTTTTTCAGTTTGCTCAATAAGAATGAATTCTCATAACTATTTCTTTAAGAATACAGGCTGAGAAATATAAGCCTGTGAATTAAAAAGTGTCGCAGATGTGCAGACCTGATTCTGTAACAGAAAATGGTTTGCTTCAGATTTAATGTTTGAATGTATGCTTCACTGACCTGAGGTGGTAGTAGTTTGTTCCTTTTTTGGTCAGTTAATTTACAAACCATTTTGGGATCTAGCTTACCAAAGGTCTTAGCACCCTCTACTGATGATGAATTAAAGGTGGGTTGTGTCAGCTTTTCGTCTTGGAAAACTAGGCTTAATGTTTGTGTCATATTTTGACTATAATTCTGCTTCTGCTCAGATGTTGAGCAAATTTGACAGATAATGTTTTGACACAAATGAATTGGATTTTGATGCCTATAGTCACCTTTTCGGGGGATTTCTTTTTATCTCTGGATCTACAGTTGAAAAGAGAGAAGATGATCCTTATTAAAGGTTTCCCAGCTGGCAGGGGAATGTTATTTGCTTTAAGTTTCAACATAAAAGATGAAAAAGAAGAAAACTGTGATTTCATTTTCTTACCTCCTCAAGTGTAAGGTTGAATTCTTTGATTCAGATCATATTCTTGAGTGAGATAAGTATGCTCTTCTTTCTGTTACCTGACACTCCAGAGATAATAGCTGTTCTTTTGTGAGATCTTACCACTTGGCAAACAGCAAAATGCTAAAAATGTCTCAGCTGTGGAGTGTTAAGGTGTCTATGACAGGTCTAGAATATAACCTTTTATAAGCTCTTGTTAATGGTTACTAAGCACCTCACCTATGGGATTTGTGCAAATGGTTTCTTGATGAGAACCTTACTAAGTGTGTACAGAGAAATTTGTCTGTTTATGTGAGGTTCACAAAGCTTGTGCATCCCTTCTACCACATTTTGAGGACTGAAGTGAAGCTTGAAAGTGATCAAAATCTGGGTCATAGTGGCAGATGTGCTTTTCAATGGACTCCCAAGGCAAATGATAAAGACGTTTTTGAGACATTTCAGTGCTTCAGGAAATTGCTGTGTAGTAGAGTTAAGTAGGATGAGCCTAATTCACAAAGGAGCAGAAGGCAAACATTTGTGTAGTACATATTTCAACGGCGATTATTATAAATACGATCTGAAGAGCAAAGCAGAAAGGATTATATTGGTTTGTAACAGCCTTCTTCAGCCTGCCTTGATGTATTGGCTTGGTTAATATTCTCTTGGTACTGCTCCTGGTCAGCTTCCTGAAAGAACATAATTTTGGCCACAGAAATAATGTGCTGGTTGTTTTTAAAACACTGATACACTAGTACTTGATCTCCACAGAATTATTTTTCTTAACACATGTGTTCATGACTGTTGCAGCTACTGCCAATTTATTGTTTGGGGCTTTTTAATCCTGCCTTTCCCAGTGACTGTGCAGAATGTGGAGTTAAATTTTGCATGCTGGGCATCTGTAATATATGATTAATGGTCTTACCACATATCTGTATCTGAGTGTGGAAGACCAGTGTTTTACAATCTTTGTCTTAGATGAGGAATACCAAACAGATCAAGTTACATTGGAAATTGCATCTGTGAACATCAGGAGTCTTACATCAGATTCTGGCCTAGTCCAACAGGTAAGAAAAAAATTGTACTGAATGTGAATTAAGTTATTGCTGTTAATTAAATACATATCTTAACAAATATATTTTCAGACTGTATGTGGAATGCTCAGAATTACTCAGTAAAAGACCAGAAATCAGCTCTCTTTTCCAGTGTTCAATGAAGTGAGCTTTTGTGGATAAAAGCAACAAAAGGATATGTAGTAATTAATGTTTACTTTGTTTTGTAACTAGGTTTTGATTAGTGTATAGATGCTCTTGAGGAGAGCCAACACAGAGTTTAGGCTTTGTCATGCGTGTTCTCCCTCTTCCCTGATGAAGATAGAGCCAGGACAGAGAATAAGGAGGGAAAATCCTAGGCTTTGGACTCCCGTGTTTTGCCCTAGGGAGGCACTTGGTTGTTCTGCTTTGACTTTGGGACATTGCTTGATCCGTACTGAAAACTCTCCACTGATTGTGAAGTCTTAAGCTGCCGAACAGTGGGCAATGTTGAGCAGTCCCTACCGTGGTGCTCTGTAGTGTAGGCATCTTTCAGATGACTGTTATTTGCTGAATTTCAAATTGATTCTCTTTGGGTTGAAGACTTGGAGGAGATAAATGAATAAGCATTGTTCAGCAAAAAAAAAAAAGGAGCTAAAAGGAGCTCCTTATGCCAGAGTCCCAGCTGACTTTCATCAAACAAACATGAGTTTGGTATGCATTTCACAGATGATGGAGGTAACTGTCTAACTTCCATCATCAAGAAGAGAGCTTCTGTTGCCCATATACAGTCACCGTAAATATATTTCATCATACTAGGCTGTTAATAGTTCTACCGAGCTGGAAAACTTTCTGCTTATCTACAGACTGTGCATAGGTTTATAGCTTTGATTAAATGTGTAAAAGTTGATGGGATTTTGGTTGTAGGCAAAAAATTAGTCATGCCTAATGTGCCTAATTTTATGGGCAGTGACAATACATTGTCTTATTTCAATTACATTACAAGAATACAATCTTCAATAATCCTGAGGGCATACAATTTAATAAGTGTGTAATAACTGATCAATAAAAATACCAATTTGGGGAATGGATGACAGAAGTGAACATCCTGTATATTTTTGTACTTCTTGCAGTACTAGCTGCTCCTGTTATCTTTTTTGGTAAGGTGTGAGTATAGTGACATCTCTTGAAGGTTGTTAGGTCTTTAGGTATTAGCTTTCACCATACAGTTTGAATGCTCACGAGCTCACAATGTCTGGGAAAGTTCATTGAAGCTGAGAATAGCACTTAGCAAACTATTTGAAAAATATCCTTTTTTCCTTTTTTTTCCCCCCCCCCCATCCACCTCCCCCCCCCTCTTTGATTTTGTTTGTTTCTTTATTCCTCTTCAAACAGAGGCTGATCTGTGATGGGTAACTCTCCAAATAAACTCTTCTCCAAATAAATCACTCTTTGGGGGATTTGTTCCTCATGACTCAATACTTTTCTGCTTCTAGAGGAATTTGAGGAAATTGAGACAGTGATTATAATCATCATTTTTCAGATCTTTTTTTTTTTTTTTTGTCCTTTCCTAACCAGATCTTCAAGTGACTTGGAGATAGTTTACTTTTTTTGTAATTGGACTGTGCGTGTATATGTATCCAACAGATGAACTGAAAGTTCCTGTGTTCTATTTTTAGGGGATTTCTTAGTACTGAAGGTTCATTAGGTAGGAATATAGAGTACTTATTACACTTTATTGTTACACAGCTGACTTGTGTTTGCACGCACAGCCTGCAAAATGCTAAGAAGCTTGCTGTGATAGTTAGGAAGAATGATGCAATATGAAAATCAACATTGCTTTATTGCAGTTATCTGAGGGGAAAATCCCCTCCTGCTTTCATCTTTAAAAATCCTCAGTAGAAGAAAGCTATTTCATCTGGTTCCACACCCGCATAGTTAAAGTAAGCGCAGCTGCAGTTTCCTATAGTCTAGGATCAAGCTGCTGTCCTTTCAGTTTTTATATGTTGAATTGAAGTTGGTACCTGTGGTGCAGTCTCAAGCTGCTAAATATTGTCACTGTGTTTAAGTAGAGTGGTGTTTGCTTCAAACAGGACAGTGGTTAGATGTGAGCTGGCAGAAATCTTCAAGACCACCCGCTGTCTAGAAAAGTAGGAAAGTTTTCTATGAATGTCAAGAAGTTTATAAGAAAGCTCCTCCAGTTTCAGTAGACCAGTGGAACATTCCCTTCCTGTTTTATGTTCCAAGTAAAGGTCTCAGATTTTTTTTATTACAAAGCATTTAAATCTTCTTAAGCAAACTATGAGTTGTTGGGCAGCTTTGTCCACATCACTTAAAAGCTACTTCTTTGTGTACAATGTTAGCAACTTTTCATGACTGTATACAGGGAGGTCATTTCATAATTGTTGGTAAATGCCCAGACTATCATTTTTCAAATGGTGAGGGCTGTAATTGGTTTTGAGTTAATCATCAGTCAAATGTAGGAAACTAAGCAAGAATGAAAAACGTGGACAGGAAGAAAGGGATTAAGAGCAAATTATTCAAAAGGTGTAACCTCATAGTTAGTATATGATCAAAAAGGATGACATTGTTCAATAGATAAAAATGTGAGTGTTGCTTTGTGAGGTAAAATCATAAAAAAAAAAAATGCTATCTAAAATGGCTACACATTGTTAGTAATTTCTCATACTAGGTAAGTAGTCCTATCTGACTTTATCAAGTAGCTTGGGGATTCTTCTATGTAATCTCCTATGTAATCTCCTGACACTTAAAAATGAGCCCAATAGTTACTCTGGTGTTCAAGTGCAGTGTTTTGATTTATGTTTGTTCTTTGCTTTGTAGCCAGAAGACAAAGACACTCAAAACCATTCTGACAAATCGCTTTCAGGTAATATGTCAGCTTTACTGTTCTACATATTTTATTCCTACATTTTCTTTGAAAGGACTTTATTAAAAACTGCTACGTGTCATAACCTAGAAGTACCTGGGTAATCAATGCTCATGGCACTCATTTCATTACCACTGCCTTTTATAGCTACCCCTTTGTTCTAGAAGGGGAGGCAGTCAATAACACAGACCATACAAAATGAGTAAGTTACTCTGACCAAATGCACCTAGTGCAGCCACCTTCAAAGGAAATCTGAAAGCAGCTATTGAGAGAGCAGAGGTGGGGGTTTATCGTGTAGTGTTTTCAGCTTGGCTGGGAGTTGGTGGCTGATACGCAGCCCCGTTGATATAACAGTGAACAACTGAAAATTAACTTTCTGTAAAACAAGAAAAAAGAAAAAAGCTTGTCATATAACGTTAGGATTGTGCTGGTAGGTAGGTCGTGTGCTCTGATACAAGACATCCTTGGAAAGCAGGATTCTCTGTAACACTTCTGATAATCTGGTACAGCACAAGAAGCAGGTTGGTTCAGTTTTGTTTACCTTTAATTGTGCCCTTTGCTTTCTTTACCCCTTCTTCCCTATTTCTGTGGGAGGATAAAACATACTCTGGCATCCTTGCAAAGCAAGTAAGATGAAATTCAGATAGGGTGCTCTTGAGTTACATTCATTTTGCCTTGTTTGTGTAAGAAAATCCTAGTATGAGTGAGTCCAATAAATTTTGTCTCACTTCAGTGAGTGCTTAAGATGCGCAAGAAGAGCAGAATTGCTGATATTAAAAATTTCTTAGAGAACAGCTGTGAGGGCTGTGGAAAACCTGGGAGCAAAGATGTTGCCAGAACATTTTTCCTTTTAAAAGGGAATCTGAGCATTTGTATGAAGTTATTTGTCTCCAGCAGTGTTCTTGCTGCACGTCTGAACTTGCTGAAAACATCAGAAGCTGTCTTTAGCCTGCTTAAAAAGAAGGCTTATGAGCAGCATTACAAAAATAACAATAGCCTGTTCTTCTCTTAGGGGGAAAAAAAAAAGAAAAAATGTTTACAGATGCTCCGTTCACCTTAGTTGCTTTAATCAGCACTAACATTCAGCATAAAAAGTGACCTTTTGAAGGTCTTTCTGGAAATTTTGCACAATTTTACAGTTAATGCAAATGGAGCAAAAAAAAAAAAAAATTAACTGATGCTGTTACCTGTTAGATTAGGTGGCACTGATGGCCAGATTTGCTCTTTTCCAGAGGTATTGTTGAAGTCTCTCAGACCAGCACTGATCCAGGACTTACAGATCAGTGTCGCTGTTTCCATTATCATTTGACACAGAAACACTGTCATTGTTGTTCTTAATCTGTTTGTTTATATCAGTTTTCTTGTTGCTGCATTCTTTTTTCAAAGGGTTTCATCCCAAGTAGGACTAATTACTTTGCCATTTCAGGCTGCACGATGAGGGAGGCCAGGATTTTTAGAAAGTACTTCTAGGCTGCATTCATTACCTGCTGCTCTTTGGACGTACCAAATTCTCCCTGCATTCAAAAAGGAGCTCGTTAAGGTCATATCTACAGTCAGAGTGCTGAAACAATGCCTTAGACTACTGCAGTGCTAGAGATCTTAGTATTTAACTAGAAGCATGATTAGAAATGTTTATATATATATATATATATATATATATATATATTTCATTTACAGGTTAGTAATATGTAATATATAATATACAGGTCTGATAGGACTGCATTGTTCTCAGTGCTAGGCAGATGCTGTTGTGTGTGGGAGACCTCTAAATGGCAGTTCTTCATTTGATGCAGATTTTGGAACATATCACCACCTACTTCCAGTATCTTGGTATTCTTATTTTTCTCACACGTGGAGGAGTATGTGCTCTATTTCTTTCTGTAATGTACAGTCAGAATAGGCTTGCTTAGTAGAGCAGAGGCAATGTTATTGTAAGAGCTCTCACCAAACAAAGGAACATATTTCTATCTTGCCGCTGTGTTAAGATTCTCCTGGCACAAATATTTAGTGGTGTTATAAAAGCAGCAGTTCAGAAATACGAAACTTTTTTCCTTTGTCCTGCAACATATCTATACAGGATGTGCATAATCTGCACGTATTCTTGTTAGTGACATATGTGGGGGTCATGGCAGACTAAAGGATGGAATGTAGCTAGCAAAAAAAAAAAAAAAGGGGGGGGAGTACCCACACTTAAATTGCACAGTGTTTATAGAAAAGGGAGAAATGTGACTCTTTCAGAAGTACTGTCCTTTTGATTATTACCATTATTAGGAAAAAAAAGTGTTAGGAAATTAACTTCGTGAGTACTTCATGAGGAAAAGCAGCTGTGTATCAGTATTCTAACTTCTTCAGAAATGATTCATGGGATTATAATACTCTTCAAACTTCTGTGCTTTTGAATTTCTTCCAATTAAACCCCAGCAGTAGATCCTAACTTCTCTCTTTATGATGGTTTTAACTACAGATCTCAAGAAAGCCTGCAAAGAAAATAGTACCTGCTCCTTGTGCTTATTCCATGCACCGACCATCAGTGACATGCTCAATGACGAGGACTTGTTGTACACAGTGAGGCTAAAGCTGGATCCCTGCCACCCAACAGTGAAAAACTGGAGGAATTTAGCAAGCAAGTGGGGGATGACGTACGATGAATTGTGTTTCCTTGAACAGAAGCCTCAGAGTCCCACCTTGGAGTTTTTGCTACGAAATAGTGACAGGACTGTGGAGCAGCTGATTGAGCTCTGTAAATTTTATAAGAGAATTGATGTTGTGAAAGTGCTACTGAAGTGGGTGGAGGAGGAATGGCCCAAGAGAGGAAAAAGAAGTTACCAGAACGACTTGTAGGTCAAAGGAAGTGTTAGTTCCTGCTTGTTATATGTTGGGACTAGCTGCAACTAGTAGATGGGAAGTTTCTCTTGTGACAGAGAGACAGTCTGTGCTGGCAGTCTGTATACTGTGTAAGCTTTTGTACTGTATACACATATATATGGTCTGTGCCCTCAGGGTTGTAAAGGTAACCTTTCAAAAGTGGGTAAAATAATGCAGGTTGTGTTTTTGAGTCTACAAACACTTATTTTCTTTGCTGCTGTTTGTAGGCTTCCTAAGCAGAAGAATGAAAAAGCCAGACCACTGGTATAATTGCAGCAGTTGTGAGCCATGTCAGTCAATTGTGTGTTGTTGCTGCTGGGAAAGCTGCAGTTAGAAGGCAAGTCTCTTAGCTTTTCTGATAGCCTTTCCAGAGTTTTTGTGTTCTTCCTGCTAGAAGACAAGAGCATATTTCTTTTCTAATTTTTAAGCTTTATGACGCTGTATTTGGCACAGACATGACTTGATTGTCCAAGCAGCAGTTTGGATTTCCATGTTTGAATTAACTGAATGTTTGAACATCGCATTCAGGCAAAATTAAATTCTGAGTCTCTTTTTACAAACAGGACTAAATGTTAAAATAATTGCATGTTTCTACATCATAGGGTATATTTCCTATGGAGAAATCATCTAGTTCAGAAATACTTTCCAGCCCATAAATGCTCTTCACCCAAATAAACTAATTCAGAAAACCCCACCACAATTAAAATGCTTTATAGTTAAAATTAGTTTCCATAGTTTTGAATAAACTGTTCACTCTGAGCATTCCTTGATATTTTGCTCAAATGCCTCTCATTTTGCAGTATGAGGCGATAGGGAATGTCTCGCCCACAGTGTATCCTTAGTATCAGAACAAGTATAACTTCCTTGTTCATAAACTGTGGTTTTCTTCACAGCTTTCCAGTTGTCTGATCTACTTTCTGTCCTATACCAAAGTGGTTGTATGCTTCCATGAAAGTAGACCAAGTTTATATATTGATTAAAGCCACTGTAGTGGGAAATCTGCAGGTGGATTTGCCTACGGATCTAAGTGGATGGTCATTAAAGCACCTCTGGTTTAGACTGATATGTATCAAAGGCTGTTGATATACTGAAATACACTGTTTACAATGAAGATATTTCTAGAATTTTGTTACCATTCTTTGGTATTGTAATGGTTTAAAAAAAATGCTGAAAACTGAAAAATCCATTGTATAATAGGCTGTATAAAGTACTTATTGCTGAAATGCCACTTACACCAATGTTGTTACTTCAATATTTCTAGCTGTCACCCTTACTAAAACATCTCAGATGATACTAATATGTACATAGATGTAATGTAGCAGTGGTGAACAGTATGTCAAGATGCTGGGCAAAACTAGAGTGGGGCATGGATGATGTACTGTTCACTTCGCCCAATTAGGAATTAATGGCACAGCTGAGGAAAGTCTGTCAGGTTGCATTCTGAGTTTCTTATAGGTACTGGCACAAAAGGTTACTGAGGAGTTAAATGTAAAGACTAACTTTTGGTTTCAAGCACCAATTAGTTCTGGGGATGATCTAAATTGGCTTTTCTGCAGTGTCCTCAAGAAACTGAAGATCTAGTTGCAAGGTAAGAGGAGTGACCTACAGTCGATGTTTGAGTTTTTATTTTTATTTTTTAAAGATTGTGGGAAACTGGAGTCTTGACAACTATTTGTATATAACTTTAATCATTCCTCAGAAAAGCTGCTACTTTTTGGAACAGTATGTTTTCTAGCCATATTTTTAAAGTGGAAGATTTTTTGCTCTGTTTTGGAGGGGCTGCAGTTCAAATGCTTCACTTTCATTGTCTTCCGATGGAGTCTTCTGATAGATGTGTGAACTCTTGCTGCTCATCTTCTGCCTTTAGTTAGGGGTTCTGGAATCAGCTTTAAGGATTGCTACTGTGGCTAGGTTCTCTGCTAGTTTCAATTTGTACAGAGGTATCCACTGTGTACATGCAAATTGCCCATATGCAGCTTGTCCAACATAATCCCTGTACCTTGGGCCCACCGCATGCATGATTTATGATCATGTGTCTGTGTCTTAAGAAGCTCTTATGAGTGATGAGGACTGGCATGTCTACCCACAGCTTTTTTTCTCCTGTAACCTAGTACAGTTATATGCACGTGGTAGTGCAGTATGCTTTGCTGTGGATGCAGTCCATCAAGGAATCTAGCTGAAGCCCTTGTATGATGGCTCACAAATGGGAACATGCATTGATGCAGTATCATTTCTGCATCAGGAAGTCCAACTGAAATCTACTCTTTTTCCTGTTTTCTGGCTACAATTTGTAAGCTTTTGAACAAACACTGTTGCGTGGTGGAAGCTAATTCTGATCCTCTGGAACTCTTGAAAAATCAATGTCAGCTGCAAGGATTCATATTGAAAATAAAGCTGCTTTTGGGAGTTTATGAGGGTTCTGTGTGAGTTCAGCACTGAAGGCTGAAAGCGTTAGCATTTAACTTCATCACACACTGGATAACTCATTTGTATACTTGAAATATTTTTTCATCTTTGTATGGCATGAATTGAGGTGTACACAATTTTTTTGTTTTGTATCTATTTACAAGATACTGAGTCTGAGTGTTCACTTTAAGCATTGTTGTATCTTCTGTTATAATGTATACTATGTTTAGAAAAAATATAGTTTATCAGTAACTTTATTGTATTTGTTTTTATTTCTTACAGCTAGGAAAACAGCTGTGTTCTTTCTCATCGGTCACCTTGGAACTACTGAACTCTCAATTAGTAGTGCTAAGTAAAAGCATTGTAATATGCAGAATCCATAGATTTTTAGAGCACTTATGTTTGGAACGGATACTGCCAAGGAAGATATATTTTCATAAAGGAAAGAGAAAAAGAGTATGTTGTGATAAGATGTTGAACAAGGCTGCTTATCTAGAAAACTTGCAGTGGTTACTAAAGAGAGGTATGACGCCTACACTGGGTGAACTCTCTCTGAATTAATAATTAAGCTGATAGCAAAAGCTGGATAATTGCATGTACACTGTAAAGATTCTGCTAGACTTTTAATTTTATTCCATTATACCTTTCTCGTATTCCCACACTAGACCTGCTCTCCCTTCATGTTGTGATTTTTGGTTTTTTTTTTTCTTTTTTTTTTCTGCCACCTATACCTGCAGGATGTATGGTGTATAGATATGGCCCTTTCCACCCATTTTAGGTTCAGGAAGATGTCCAAACTTGTGCGTTCTTTTCATTCCTACAGCATTAACTGTGTGCACACTAACTGTTCTCCAGCAGCAAAGGTACAGTGCTCCAGGAGCCTTTAGTTTTCCTGTGAGGCCGGCTGCGGGGTATCACCAAAAAGAGTGACAGAATCCAGTTGCCTTATTCACTACATGCACTTCCCTGTGATCTTTGGATGAGAGTGCAAAATGAAGTTTTGAGCTGTCCTTTGGAAGACTATTGTAAAGAACAGGGTAGTCAGCATGGCCCCAGGTGTTTGCTTGGAAGCATTTGTGCAGAAATGCTCAAATTCTCTTCTTCCTGAACTACTGTGGTATACTGCAGAGCTGCAACTTAAGTCAATGCAGTATCAGGTTCAAGGAACCTCATTTTTCAGTTTTAAACTGACTGCCTCCCCCACTTGCAAGTCAAGCTGTGAGCAAGTGGAAAAAATGTAAATTCTGCCTTATGGTAGTGTAAATTGTGGTAATACTGTTGACATGTGGCCACACAGCTGAAAATTATCAGGCACAGCAGAATTGTTTAAGCAAGGTCAGAGAGAGTGCATGGCATTTATAGTAACTTAAAGATCAGTCTGCTTCTGTAGTTTTTGCAGCGTATTTTGTTCTCCCATCCATGAAGAAGTGATTTGTTATTTATAACTAATTTTAACACATTTTGTAAGTCTTAAGTTTTGGGTCAGTATTGGACGGTGGGTCAGAACACTATGAAATGAGGACTTGGGCTTGTTTTTCTTGTGACAGTACTGTATTTCCTGGCCTCTTGGCTCAGCTAGCCCTGTTTGCCTGGCTATGGTGAGTTACAGCTTTAGCTGGGTGGGAAGGGTATGCATCTACTGGGCAGATAGGCTGAACGTAAGGAGCAATGAGAATAATTTATTTGGGTAAGGTAGACTTCACTTCGTAAGCATGTATCTTGGCCGGTGGTGTGGGATTGTCTCTATTTTATAAAGAACTGATGCAAGCAGAGGCTGATAGACATGAAAAAGCTCCTTTATATCATCTGGTGGTGGTGGGAAGGAAATCAAAGAGCCAGGCAGACTTGCTAGTTGGTTGGATCTCTGTATTTTACCTTCATAAAATAACGATTCTTGATTTCAAAGAGAAATAATTGGGATAAAAAATTTAGTTCCTTTCGGCTGCATCTTTCAACTTGAGAAGAATGTAGTACTGCGTGAGATAGGTGTGCAACTTTATGCATCTACATAAAGGTGCTTTTTTTTTTTTTTTTTTTGAAGAGTTTGTTTCAAAATTATGCAATACTTAGTTTGAGAATGCTTTTTTGTCCTCTGTGGATAATCAGATGTTCATATTTTTGACATAGACACAAATCACAGCTATAAGATTCTTAACAGGAAGAGCAGGGATAAGAAAAAAATGGTCACCTAAATCTTTACAATAGCTATGAGATTTTCTTTCGTGTTTCATGCCTAATATATGTGAGCATCCTCCTGTCTGCTCAAAATTCAGATCGTTCTCGATCCTGTGAATAGTTCAATAGATTTTGGTTTAGATCCTAATTCCCTGAAGCTGAGGAGTCCATCGGCTCAGTAAGTACATCTGTAATTGCTTCTTCTCTAATCATTAGAAAGTACCTACCATCTCGCGGTCGGAGGTGGTACTGCAGATGCTTCATTTCTCTTGAAAATGGAGCAACACAGTGGAAATGAGCACACTTGCAGCTGTGAAGACTCAGTGGGGAGATCCAAAGGTAACTGCAGTGAGGATGACGGTGTAGCTAAATGTGAAGGTGTAGCCCTGGGGATCTTGGGTTTGATCATGCTCTGGTTTGGTGAATATAACAAAAGTTCTCTGCTTTGCACAGATGTATGATATTTGTCACCTGCCTAGGGTAGGAATTGAGGCGTTATGTTTTGGTAGACCTTAGTACAATCACCTGTTGGGAAGAGCAGACAGAACAGGCATAGGTATGGGTTTGCTGTACTATCCATTGCGGTGAGAAAGATAATTATGCTGATTATGTATCAGAAGCTCATGTAAAAGCTTCTTACTATCAGGCAGGTTGTGATTGTATCAAAGAATCCAGTTTAGCTGCTAACAGACTTGTAGTTGGTGAGCATTGTGTTTATCTGAACTAAGAATTTTATTGTCACTATTAGATTGAACTACATATGTCCAAAAGCTCTGTTCTAATTATTGAATTGTATTCTGACAATGCTGCTTGAATGTTACATCAGTCTCTTCTCCAAAGTGGAAAAGGAAAAAAGAATACATTGTAAATGAAAGCTAAATATGTAGAGAGAGAGTTTGTAGGGATACTTGAATCCTCCTTCAGATGGTAACTCTTGGCCAGGGACAGCTGTTAAATTTGCCTTAGCTGAAATAGTCTTGAGAAAGTACGTCTGTTTCTCCCGCAAGCAAAAATCTGCTGGAATATGTGAAGACAGACTGTGCTAGCTGTGTGCTAGTAACACAGTCCCAGCAATGGTTGTGTGCTTGGGAATTCAGAGGAACTGTAGTTTTGAAGGCAAATGTTTGAATTAGAACTCCAACTGTGAATATGAGGGAAGATCTTGTGATTTGCCATCACAACCACCAGCAGTAAGTGGTGATAAAAGCAGCAATCAGAGGGAATCAGCAGAGAGATAGCAGTCTATGAACTAGACAGCTGTACTGCAGTGCAAGGTTGCTCCAGCTGAACCCCGAGTGTCTCACATGTCAAAGGCATATTAGCTCTGAGAGCTGAAAAAGGATTTTTCTGCAAATTCTATGAACTGCCTCTGACTCAGCCTTCAAAGAAATGATCAGCACATTAATTGAACTGTTCCGCTTCAACAGAGAACTGGTACATACTTCAAATCCATTTATTTCCTTTGGATTGCTTCTTCTCAAATGGAAAAGAGCCCTGGGTCAGAAGTGGGAGCAGAATTTTATTTTGCGGATTTTCTAGAAATACCTCAGCTTACTGCCCCTTTCCCATATCGCTGTGTTTTCACTGCAACCCTCAAGTGTCTCCACTGTCTCTGAGATGGAGTTTCAAATCTACTTTGAGATTGCTTTAAAATATGGAGAAGTGAGGGGGTTTCCACAAGCTTGTGTTAGTCTGGGTTGTCAAAACTATGTACTCTTCAAACTGGAGCGTCTTGGAATAATAGCTTCAAATGGAAGGTCAGTGCTAGTTTAGGCTCTGAGTCTTCATTCTCCTTCAGCTGCACTGGAGTTATGTAGAATGTTTCATAGCAGCTTTCTGCTACTGTCTATTTACAGACAACAGTTATTGGTCTTCTCTTGAAGCCCTCTGTGATCCTAAATGAAGCACCTTTCCCCAAGCCATTGGCTTTGCTACTCTTTCATCTTTGTTATCTGTGGTTCTGCTCAGAAGAAATGTCCTTGTCATACCTTTCTGCAAATGAATCCTTTGATGCAGGTGAGCTGATGTATCCTTGAAGCAGCTATCCTACAGCTATTACGTATGGTGTGCAATGTATTTTCTGCTTCTCTGCCGATGTGCTAGTTAAATGTGGAATGCGGAAAACTTTGCTGTTATTACTTGCTGTGACACATGCGCATTGTGTGGGGCACAGGGCAGTGCTCAGAACGGGGAAGGAGGGAGAAGATAGTGAAGGCTTTGGAGGGCAGGAGGTGTGAGAAGTAGCTGAGGCCCCTGGGTGTGCTCATAGCAGAGGAGCTGAGGGGAGGCCCGATGGCGGCTGCAGCTCCTCGCAGGGAGCAGAGGGGCAGCGCTGAGCTCTGCTCTGTGTGACAGCGGCAGGGCCCGAGGGAACGGCATGGAGCTGCGTCAGGGGAGGGGCTGAGGGTTGGGGACAGGTGCTGCACCACAGGGCGGTGGGCACAGCCCCGAGTGCTTCAGGGAACGTTTGGGCGTCGCTGTCGGACGTGGGATTTTGGTGTTGCTGCGTGGTGCCGGGATTTGGACTCGACGATCCCTTCCAAGTCGGGGTATTCCGCAACTCCGGACCTGCCGTCGCCGCGCCACACCCCACCCGCCCTCAGTCTCTCCGCCGGCCACAACGGCGCGGTGACGTCACGGGCGGACGTTGGCAGCGGCCGGAGGACGGCTCGCAGCTGCGGCGGTGACGCGTCGGGGCGGGGCGATGTGTGCGCGGGTCGGGCTGGGCCCCGCGGTGTCGGGAGGCGGCCGGGCGCTGAGGTGAGTGTCGGGCGGTCCTTGGGGGGAAGAGTGGCGATAAGCCCGCGTCTGTCCGTGTGGGGACTGTGGGGAGACCGGCCGAGGTTTAAGGCTTCCACTAGTGATGAAGCCGGTTCCGGTTGCTCCGTGGCTCTGATGTCGATAGCTTGTTGTCCTGCCGGGTTTTTAGCTGGTTGGGGATCGTGGCCCTGGTTGAAGTATCTTTTGTTTTTCTTTGCTTTTTACTTTTTTTTTTTTTTCCTTTTCCTCAGAAACCCCGTGTGCCCCGGTATAAAATCCTGCTGTAGTTACTGCCCCGAGCCTGGCTTGTCCTCCTGAAAGACGTTTTCTGTGTGCCGTAAGGTGCGGGTGCCATAGCCATTGGCCTTTCTGACTCCTTGTTTCTCACCGAACGGGCTTTAACTGCTTTGCAGTCCGTGAGATAGCAGTCCAGCACGCACATCTGCATCAATTCTAGACACGTAGGCAGTAACCTTGTCTTAGCGTTGCAAGCTCAGAATTTGCTGTCGCATTTCCAGGCAGCAGTTCTGTGGTGGAAGATGACACAGGACCTGGCAGTTCTGTGCCCATCTCCTGTTTAGCTACATGGAGCCTGACTTGTGGCTTCCCCTCCTTGCTGTCACCTTTCCCATAAAACTGCCAAACCAGTCACTTGGCCATATTGCCACCTAGCGTGCCAGGATTGATGTCTTTAAGAGTTCAGCTGTATGGCACTAAATTGTGGCTGTGGTTCTGTTCTTTGCTCTTGTCAGGGAGACCTATTTGCATGCCAAGGAAAGCACAGCGAGCAGGCTGTTGTTCAGCAGGCTTTAGATCTGGGAGTTGTTTCTTTGATTTGCTGTTGGGCTTGACAGTGTTATACTCAGAACTACTTCTTGTGCTGCCTCAAGTACCTTACTTTAAAAGCAAAAATAGTGGGATTTTCCTGCTTTATCACGTTCCTGTTGTGAATTTGTAGTGATATCCTTTCAGAAGATCAAAGGGGCAAAACAGGTGCACAGGGTAGGCCAGACATACAACATTGATGTTCCCTAAAATGCGTTTTAGACGCTGGTCCTGAGTAGGAGAGATAATGCCCTTCTGGCCCAAATTTCCCTCAAGATAAGCCAGATGTTGCAATGGGTCATGCCACTGATGAGTCATTGCAGAAGGTCACAGACTATTTATTTAGTGCCTAGCAGTTTCACACAATAAAACTTCTTCCTTTCTCTTTTTCCTTGCCTGCCACTCTTCACCACACAGTTTGCTTGTTAACTTAAGATGTTTCTCCAGAATGTGCATGGAAGAACAACCATGGTTTTGAGGTTGGCTCGTGAGCTTTGATCGCTTTCTTAGAAGATGTGCTAAAGAAATGATAATGTAGCTGGATATTCTTACAAGCTATTTTTTCTTTTCTTATTAGTTCTTTATATTTAATGCATGTTTTGCAGAGTTCTGTAGTTAGTTCTGTAGTTATTTGTAGAATTTAGGAACTGTGTGTGTTGGGAGAAGAAACGCCCTTTACTTCCTGCTGTGTCTTTGGCCAGTATCCCTTAGCTTCATGTAAGGTAAAACTGAAAAAAAGAAGTTCATCCCCTAGCACTTATTGCCAGGTTACTCAAGGGTAACAGCACCAAATGAAAAATAGCTGTTTATTTTGGGAAAACACATTTGTACTGTGGATCTTTTCCTAGGCTGCAAGCAGGTGTCAGATGGAGAGTAGTGAAGGCCTATCTGAGGGTTATCCGTGTTGCCCTGTGCAATACTGATTTTTATACAGGATTCTGTCTCAGTATACATAATCTCAGGAAGCAGCTGATAAAACTGTGTACCTGTGTGCATTGTCCCTTGCTAGGATGGCATGTTACTTTAACGAAGCCTTTAGTTTTGATGTTTCAAAACTTGACCAAACTTATTGGAAAGATATTTAAAAATATACTTTGGAGAATTTAACTTCATGTAGTGCCATTTTTGTTTTTCTGATTAAAACTTTTGGCTTTTCAAAGGTATCCACGCTTTGGTGCAGCCAGATCAGTGAACCTCTGAATACGCTCTGAGAGAGGTCACACAGGACTGACAGACTTGAACTGGAGGAGGGAAGATGATGTCCTTGGATGGACCGCAGAAGAAAATCAGTAACCCGGTAACTCTTATGTCAACAACTCCTCCCCTGGAAGTGGAACTCTGCTCTTTAATGTCAGTGGTTAGCAGAGCATTCCTATGGTTGGGAGTGTTACTGAGCGCTCTTGGTGTTGCTCGGGTGTTCGAGGAAGGTCCTAATAGGTTCTGGAATTTCTTTAGTTGTGCTCTGCAGCAGTAGCCTTGCAATGGCATGAGCAATGGGCTGGAGCTATACTTCTCATTTTCTCTTTAAAAGCAATTCTTTTAAGCCTTCAGGGAATAGATATTTGTCATAGTTCTAGCACAGAATGTTAAGAAACACTGGTTCTATATAGAATCTCTGTGAAAGGTCTGGTGTCACACACCTGTACAGGACTTCCTTATCTCTTATAGTTTTGCACTGATACAGTTCATTGCCCTCACATGCAACTGATTGTTCAATTCCACCGCTTGTTCATTGCTTGTGAAGTGGATAGAAGTGGGTGATGGGGAAATGGCTTTGGCTTTCTTCACAAGAATCTATCTGGGAGAAAAAGTGAGGCTGTGTGGAGATGGAACTAGAGCTGCAAGGACTGAATTGCAAAAAGGGGGGATGAAGATAGGGGTTTTGGAGCCTGATTTTGATGGAGAAGGAGAGGAGATGTGAAGAGGAAGATTAGTAAATGTACAGGTGGAGTTCGCTATGTAAGGAGAAGAGGAAGAGTTCAGCAAAACTGGATGGCTGGAAGGGAGGTGATCAGTATGGTGGGTGACAAGACCAAGCTGGAGAACATAAAGAGGTAAAACTGGGGCTTAGGTATCAAGAGCCTAGCGAGGGAATAAGAAGAATTGTTTGGGATTGGAAAATAGAAACAGAGGTGTGAAAGGGTGTTCCAATAAACTCAGGAGAGCCTCCAGACAAAGTCTGCAAATTGATCTTTTGGGGCCTTTTAAACTGAGTGTTGGCTTTGTGGGGAACTTCTGGAGGCTTGTAAGAGAGTTGGGATGAAGGAAAATCAAATAGTGTAACAAGCATTATATTCTCAATGGTGATTTAAAATTAGCAACACTTCTTGAGAAGTGAGGAAATAACAGGCATGCTCTGTAATGATGGAGCCTCGTTAAGTCTGTAGTATTATGCCCAGGAAATGCTCTATTAGCACCATGCAAATTCCAAGACAAAAGATGGCTAACCTTTTTCTATTAAATATATCCTTCTGGATGTAAGAGAGTTTTCTAGCTGCAGTGTCTCCTCCAAGTATAAATAATTTTGACCCACTGGAGTATTCAAATTCCAGCATCCCTGGGCTGTGTCTGCATGTTTCTTATTGGTTCATCTTTTGGAGACTGAACCAGTAACTTACACCCTGTTGTGATTCTCAAAGCTACTGTCCCTCTCAGGAACAGTGTGCTTAAACTGCATTACGCACAGAAAATACACAGAATGTATTTATTCTTATTTGGATAAAATTGAGCATTTTTGTACAACTTGTAGACTAAGGAACTAAGCTACTACACTGCTGTAAGTGAACAAATGAATTCCATCAGTCTGTTTGTTCTTTCACTTGTAACATCTAATTCCATGTTTTCCTCTTCCTCTACTGCAGCAAGCTAAGCCAGTAAAATCCACAAGACTTTTAAGAATTTGGTCAGTTGTGAGCTTATAATACTTGTGAAGCAAGTCTGTGATATCTCTAATGTAGAAGATGACTGCGAAGAGAGGTTTTGTGCAACATGTGGGTAGCAGAGAAGGGAAGGAGAGAGACAGAAGATGGAAATGAACAACAGTTTGGATTTCAGAGATTTTTTTGCTGCCATTCCCACTCTGCCAGAGTCCTTTTCTTTCCAATCTCTGTTTTTCAAGAAAGAACAAGCAAAAAGGCAGCAGCTGTAGTCTAGTGTTTTTTTTTTTTAAAAAAAAAAAAAACAAAAAACAACCAAACTTGTGTGAGATAACTCCTTCAAGCACCAAAGGACAATAGCTAGTCCTTGACAATGACCTAATTTGAAGAGGAGTTCTTTATCAAAAGTGAGGCAGTAAAGTATTGCTGTTATTTTTTTGAGAGCTAGGTGTGAAGGCTGTAAATGTTTAGCTTTAATTTATCTGGGAAGGCTGATCTTCAGTGATGAAAGTCTTGGTTTTTCCATCTGTTCGTGGCAGATATTTAATGCTTTACTAGTGTTTCACTTAAATGGAATACTAGTTGTCTTCCTTTTAATGTGCTAGAGCACCACTTAAATTTAAAATTAAAATTTTAAAAAATATTTAAATTTAAAAATATTGTTTAAAAAACTATGTATTTTGCCTCCATGACAAACTGTTATTTCTGTCTCTTTTCCCTCCCTCTAGGTCATTCCCTATGTTGGGACAATTCATGGTGGCCTTGTTCCTGGAGAGCTGATTGTGATACATGGGAGTGTTCCTGATGATGCAGACAGGTAGTAACTACAGTATCTCTTTGTGAATTATCATCAGGTGAACAAACCTGTAATGAATAAAATGTTTCTAGATGTTTTATGTGGGATGGCAGACGATGACTTCATCTGTAGTTGAAGTGGTAGTGTCACAGAGAATACAAGCTTAAGCCATTTATGAAAGTTTTGTGATGAAAATTGGAGGATAAAATGACTTTTGTTTTCCATAGATCCTCTCTTCTCTGGTTTTGCTTGTCTGCTTTGACATCATTTCTGTGATGTCGTTCCACCTGACATGTGTATACTTCTCTGAAGAGGTTATCAGTTGAACTTGTACATGATTTCTTGACACACTGAGTTAAACACAGTTTGCCTTATTTTTATGTTTAGGTTCCAGGTGGATTTGCAGTGTGGCAGTAGCATAAAGCCTCGAGCTGATGTGGCCTTTCATTTTAACCCCCGCTTCAAATGGTCTGGCTGTGTTGTTTGCAACACCCTGGAGAGAGAAAAATGGGGCTGGGAGGAAATCACTTATGAGATGCCTTTTCAAAAAGGGAGACCATTTGAGATTGTCATCATGATTTTGAAGGATAAATTCCAGGTGAGTTTGGGTTGATTTTTGTTCCAGTTGTCAGATCAGTAAAAGAGAGGCATATGATTGGAAGCATTGGTTTCTTTGTTACCTGGTATGGTCTAATTGTAGGAAAGTTCAGGAGTTTTTGTTTGAAGAGATGCTAAGTAAATCACACCTCATTTTGCCCGGTTCCCTTCAAAGTTGCATGAGTAGGCAAGTAACTTTCTGCCATGTCTAATGATTTTTCCACTTTTCTGTTCTCGTCTGTAAAAGATCATACAATAAACCTGTTTTGTGAGTAGCATAGGACAGTCCTCTTGATAGAAATATGTGGTGCATTTTCTTGCTTTGTTAGACTGCTAGCAGAGCAATTAGGTTATGGTGACCACATATTATGACCACAGTCATAAGTGATCAAGCAATGAAAGCTAAAGGTATGAAATGCAAATAAATCAAATATCCCTCACAGTAATGGAAAGAGAGACTGAATTGTGGATGAGCTGAACTTAGTTGGTTTGAAATTTCCAGGATGCTCTCTGCTTATGTACCATAGCACTGAAAATAGAGATATGTAAGTATAATTTGATTCACAGACTGTTTAATGTGACTTTTCCTATTCTTTTTCCTTGTCTCCTTAGGTGTCTATAAACAAGAAGCACTTGCTGCTCTACAATCACAGAATTAGCCTTGAAAGGATAGATACTCTTGGAATATATGGCAAAGTGCAGATCAGAAGTGTAGAGTTTGTTTCTAACGTAAGTTTTATAAACAGCTGACTTTTAAGATCCATTTCTGTCTCGCTAAACTTTAGAGTAGGATTTTATGGTGAAAAGATAATAAAAAAGCAGCTACTTAGTGTATCTTCTGTAATAAGGAAGGTCCCTGCCTCTCAACTGCTATCTCTATTGGAGAAAGTAAACCAACAGAGAAGAAGTGCAGAAAGAGCGAGTGATCCTTTGATCTGGAAGGATGAGAGAGCAGAAAGGGGAGGTTGTAAATACCAGGGAGGTAAAGAAGACAAATGCCTTCCCTTCCTTCTAGCTGCTCATTGAGGCAGCCTATATTTCTATATAATACGCTTGGTCTGTTCTGCCCTGCCTTCACTGCATTAGGGCAAAGCTTGAGTTTCCTGCTGCCAAACACCGTGTCTATTTCAGGTCATCAGACTAATAACCTCCTCTAAAGGAAAGTGAACATTTGGGCCTGGCCAAAGCAGAGCCTGAGCTTTAAAGAGAAGTCTATTCATTGACCATTTGTAAAGCATATGTACAGACTTTTTTATAAGCCCTGCCACTTGGCCTCGGGTATGTTGCTAGAGAAATGATGCATCAAAGCTGTCTTGGAGGGCCAGTTCTAAGAAGAGCCTGGGGACAAGCAGGTGCAGTACGTTCATTTCTGTCCTAAGCACAAAACAAAGAGTTTCTTTAGTCTGTGGTACTGATTCTATATCCTTTGAGGAAGAGAGGAGGGAACAAAGATGATTATTTCCTTTCTGTCTTTGCTTCTAGTGTGTGCTTTTCTGAGGAGGAAGAGTGAGTGCTTATCCTGAAATAAACTGTATGCAATATGCTGTGGATAGGCTGGAATTTTATCTGTGTGTGCCTATATTGTATAAACAAGATATATATTGTTTATACAATACACAGTGGAAAGGGACAGAGATATGGGAAGTGGACAGGAGTTCCAAATACACTCCCACCCTTCCACTCCCCATAGCATCTGTCTGTCTGCCCTGCTGTTACTCCTACACCAGCCAGGGAAGCTGAGTAGGTATCCTCAGATACTAATGGGTTAGGAGTGCTCTGTTAAATAAGGATTCAAACTGTAAAGAGGTAGTCTTTTGTTGTGGTTCAACCCAGCAAGCAGCTAAACATCACACAGTCCACTTGTCCCTCAGTGGGGTGGAAGAGAGAATTGGAAAAAACAAACAACGAAAAAAAAACCCAGCAAAACAAAAAACTAATTAGAACTCTGGTTGACATAAAACCTGTTCAGTAAGACAGAACAGGAAGAGGAAAAAATATAATAGTGATGCTATGTATTTTATACAAAAGAAGATGCAGAAGCAATTGCTCACCAGTTACCCACCAATGCCCTCAGCCATACCCTAATCAGCTGTTGCCTGCCCAGTCAGCTTCTTGGTCATTTTGTAAGTTTTTTTTGGTTGGTTGGTTTTTTTTTTTTTTTTTTGTGTGTGTGTGTGATATTATATAGTATGGGATGTCTCTTTGGCCAGCTTAGGTCACCTGTCTAAGTTCTGTCCCCTCTCAGCACCTTGTGCACTTCCAGCCCCTCACAGGTAGTAGGAGAAGCTGGGAAACTGAAATGTCCTTGGCTCTGTGCAGTGCTGCTCAGCAAAAACTAGAAACGCTGTGTTATCAACATTGTTTTTCTCCTGAAGCCAAAATGTAGCATCATACTAAGAAAGAAAAATCAGCTTTGCCCAGCTGAATCCAGGGCATCTTTTAATGTCTTGATTTGGCATCAGCAATTGATTTTTTTTAAGACTTTTCCTTTGTGGGGGGGGAGCATTTCTGGAGGCTTGGCAGTCTTTTTGTTCCATAACCCCTAATTTCTACATTAACAATTCAACCTTCAAAGCAACACAGAGCCATTATGTTTCTAAAACACCTTTATGTTCTATGGTGTTAGCAATGACATGTAAATATCTCTCTTTCTGCAGTCTGTACAAGGCTCTCAGCCATCATCTGTAGGAGTAACAAAGATAAACACAGAAAATGTACGTATGTTTGTAAAAGAATGAATGAGTCTCCCTGTTGTCTGATAAGTTACTTAACGTTTTCTGTTTTGTTTTGTAGGGGGAAGTGCCAGATGGTTTGCAATTTGTAAGTATCTCATGTAGACTTAGGCATGTGAGGAGTGAAAATGAACAAAACCCTTGATTATTCAAGGGGAAAAAAGAAAATCACAGAACAAGGGAATTGAGAATCACCTGGGAAATGCTCATCAGTGAGGTTTTAGAGCGATTCACTTTGTTAGTACTAGTAAATACGAAGCTATTTGGTAAACCATGCAGAAAACCCAAAGAACAACCATACCAAACACGGTATTCGTAGCCCTAAGTAGAGGAATAAACTGTAGAGTGCCTTAAACTTTAAAGAAAGGATCAAGTCATACCAAAACCTTTGTTCAAATAAACATGCTTAGTTTCTTCACATTAGTGATTACTGCAGAACAGTCCTACCAATTCAGATGAACTTAGGTTAATATGTGCATCTCAGGACTGCTCTTGTTACATATCCCTCCTAGTGACTGATCTGTGCTTAGCCTGGATATGCCTCAGGTGGCTGGATGGTAAGCATTGCAGCTTAGGGTTGGTTTTAGCTACCACCCAGCTGGCAAGGAGCATAGGCAGAGTGAGTGCTCATCTTTTTGCAAAAAATTGTACAGGAGGATAGCATGCAGGCTAGAGTAAAAGCCACATTCAAAATGAAAAGGGATTGGAAGTCAGCAGTAGATACAAACAGAATTATGGAGAAAGTGGTTTTGCAGGCAGTGCTTTAGTTGCTTTGTCATTTAACAGTGCCTTCCTTAGTATTCTTAAACCAAATTCTAGGCGGTGTTGTTATTTGCAAGTGGTGGACTTGAAAGAAGAAAAACACCAAGTACTTACTTTATTTTTGCCATTCATTCCTTTTCCCTCTTATTGCACAGTGGAAAAGTTGGAAGGGGGGGAAGTAAGCATTGTTTTGTTTGTCTTTGCGTAACTTCATCACTGTAGTGTTAATATCCTGGAATGTATCAATGGGAGTAGCTTTAGCTGTGAGCACAGATGTGAAACTGTAGGCTGGACTTTCTCCTCCTGAGTAAAACTCAGCATGTATGTTAAAAAAAAAAAAAAGTCATATTTTCACTGGTGCTCTATTTCCAGGGAGTTCCTTATGTTGGGAAACTTGTTTCTGCGCTTCATCCAGGATGCACAGTTGCTATTAAAGGAGAAGTGAATAAAAACCCCAAGAGGTAAATCTTAGTGATTTTTCTGTTGTTAACTGACCTGCTCTTGAGAAGGAATAAGCTTTTCTATTGCCTTGGTATATCCTTACTGACTTGCCATTTTGCATCTGAAATCATTTGAAACTACAATGCAGTTTTCTCAGGAACCTGCAGGATGCTGCTTTAGAAAAGGCTTAACAGCTCCACTGAGGAAAAGTGTAGGTAAAATCTGATTGTCTTTCCTGCTCAACATGCATCATTTATGAGGTTCTGTGTCTGTTCTAATTTTCCATTGTACAAGGCATGTGAGCACACATGCAGTACAAAGACAGCTTTTATTCTTCAGAGATCTGAGAGTGAGGAGAGTGTCAAAATTGGACAAAAAATGAATGACTGAAATGAGTTGCTAATGTGCTTAAATGCTGCACGTTATAAGATTTCTCTGAATACTTTTTGTTGACCTTGGGGATGAGAGATGGAAGGTGCCTAGCTGACAACAATTCATTGTAAAAGCTGATAGGGAAGTATGAGTTATCATTTTGATAGGAAATGAGAAACAACAGATTGCAAAGATGTTACTTTCCCGTGTAATTTAAAGAAAGAAAAGGGAGCACAATGTGGTCAAAATAAAGGTGAGGAAATGGCACACTGAAGCATGGACTTTCACTTTAAAGGTGGTTTGGGCTCTGTAGAAACATGCCTAAAAATGAAGCACTAAGTGCAAATGACAAGGAACGTGCTTTTTTGCTTTGTGTATGCATCCCACTTCTGCTTCCTCAGAACATCTGTCACCTTTCCTGCAGCTGTATGGCCCTAACAGTTTACCTTATTACTGGGACACAAGATCTAGAGATCTCATCTGCAAGTCTGAATGGACTTGGAATTGAATAGGAGAATAGATACTGACATAGAAGCATTTGTTCTTTTGGCTTGAAAAGCTTATTGGCACATTTTAAACGCTGTCTTATGTGTAAAGAGGCTATTGGGAGTTAAAGTATTGTTGGGTTGTCTGCTCTTTGCATTCATGCTTTGGCTGTGTAGATTTTTACAGAATTTTTAAGCTATTTAATGCCTTTCACTCAAGTCACACAACCGTAAGCATTCCTTGTTCTCTGTGAAAGAGAGGACTTGATAGCTCCCAAGTGTGGCAGTTGCTACATTTCATATCTATACTAAGTGGCTCAAGGCTTTCCAAAAGGAGGAAAATGACCCGACTGCTGGAGTTAATTTGGTGATAGGAATATTCTTCAAATGCAGTGAGGTCAGTGCAGCATGTTGAAGCATTTCTTTGACATATTGGTTGTTTTTTTCCCCCTGGCCCCTCCTCTCCTGAGCTATCCTCACAGGAGCCTTTTGCTGTGGAGATCATGTCAGATTGCAGGATGTTTTGGTCAGCCTGGGCAGAGCTACTCTGTCTATGGAGTAATGCTTTGTATGCGTGCTGTCCCACTGATGTTGCACATGCAGAGAGTCCTCAAACTTTTTCTTAGAGTCCATCCAGTTTGTTGGAAGTACAAGTATAATGTCTTCTGGTAAAAGAGAGCCTCCCACTCTCCATTGCACAAGTATATGGAGGAGAGATAGTGGAACAAGTAGCACAGTGTGTTTCTGCCTAGTGCTGTAGGGACAGCACTTGGCTCAGAATCTCTTTGCTGAGAGATGAGCAGAAAGCTGTGAGCGATGAAGCAGATGGAGCAGAGTTATGGTCCTATATCTGTTTCTTTAGAAAAGGTTGTGCCAGAGACAACCTGGTTGGTTCTTAGGTGGATTTCAGCCCTGGCTCCAGAGCAGACCTGAGTATTGCCTAAGGGCTTGGTAAATAGCAAGGACTGCTTCATGTTTATTAACTCTTGGTCTAATAAACTTATTTTTAAAAATGTCTTCCAGCTTTACAATAAATCTGAAATCAAGTGACTCAAAAGACATTGCATTACATCTGAATCCCCGACTGAAGAATAAAATCTTTGTAAGAAATTCTTACCTTCATGACAGCTGGGGAGAAGAAGAAAAGGAAATCGCTAATTTCCCTTTCAGTCCAGGGATGTACTTTGAGGTAAGGTTAACTGAAATGCAGTGTCAGAGTTGTAATTTTGCTAAAAGAACAGTAGCACTGGTGTAAAAATGCCATGCTAATGCAGATTGGAATGAAACTGCTATTCTTGCATTTCAGATGCCTTAATGTTAGGATTTAATAGGATTGTGGGAAGCAAAGATTTGAGTTTGTTTTAATGACAGCCATTTCCTTGTGTTTTCTTCTATATAATTGCAAGAACTCAGTGCATGCTCAGGACAAAGTTTTAATTTAATGTTATTCATGTTTCACTTTTTTTGTTTCTTTTGCATGAAAGTAATATATCAGAATTTATATCAGAAGCAGGACTTGCCCAACTCCATGGTAGAGTGTCAGCTTGTTTTTCATGTCTTAACTGAACTGTTCTTTCTTTTCAGCTGATCATTTTCTGTGATGCCCACCAGTTCAAAGTTGCTGTCAATGGTGTTCACACCCTGGAGTACAAGCATCGTTTTAAACAACTTGAAAAGATCAACCTACTGGAAGTCATAGGAGATGTTCAGTTATTAGATGTGAGGAGCTGGTAGTTCATTTCAGTACTAAATGAATTAAACCCCATTCTTACAACAGTTCTTCTGTCAAATACAAACCAACTCATGCTGAGCCTGCCTTTATCCAGGCTTCTGTGTCAGTCTGAGTTAGGCGAGTACCAGAACTGCTGTGAGATTAAATCCTCCACTAGTTTCCAGTATCCTGGCAAGATAAATGTCTGCTCAGATAAATCACCTGCATTACTGAACCTAGCAATATGAAATGGTGCATCGTACTGTGTCTTAACAATTGTGCTCAGTATGATTAACTATGACTAGTCATTCCTTAACAGTGTGCATTCAAAGTGAAGTAGAAATTAGATTGAAATAGAATATGAAGATATGCCTATCCTGAAAGGGTGATTATAAAATATATCCTGCTTGATTTATATTAGTGATTATAACTTTTTTGCCATGACTGGTTTTAAAAGAAGCTGACTCATCAGCTCTCATGGAAGGCAAGGAAGTATGTGATCAACTTCTTAGCCTGCTGCTGCAATAGTACCTTCTCTGACTCCTCAGTATGTCATCTCCTGCTTGTAAGTGGCTTAAATCAAATGCAGATCAGCATTTCTAGCTTACAGTTTTCCAAAGTGAAACAAATGAAAATAATTTAGCTGGTTCTAATGTATGGACTTTGGAATGCTTGTTTGATCAGAAATGGCTCCCAGCTGTGCTGAGATTGCTCAGGGACTAAAGTAGATGTATCTGTTTTTCACTGTAAAAATGTATGAACCTAGATACCCTGAGTTGAGACTCAGATTCTCATCAGTAGAACAGAGAACAAATCCTTTTGGAGTCTTGCATTAAAACGCTATTTAAAAAAAGCAGTTCCTACTCAATCAGTTTTCCTTACAACTGTCAGTCTTAATTTTTATATATGCTTATTTTTAAAAATAAGTAAGTTGCTGCTGGCTGTCAGTGCTTGCCTGAGGGTTGTTTCTATTTATTTTAACAGCTACTGAAGGAGTGAAAATTTTGAGAATAAAATGTACCTGAAAAGCTGTTAAACTACTACATTAAGTGTACAAAAAGCATAAATAAAAATAACATTTGTGAACTATGCTTTTCTCCAAATGTAGTTAAATAGTTACACAATCCCTCTTTGCCTTGTTTTGTGTCATTTTGCTTACTGACTTATCCTTTTCTCCAAGGGGGCCCTGACTTGAGGCCCATTTCCACTCCGAGTTACAGATCTGCGGAGCAGACACTGTGAGTAGGCCTGCATCTTAGCTGTGCCACACGTGGCCTGGCCTTCATGTGCTGTCCTCTAAGGATAAACTGAGCTGGCTGACTGGAACAGAGAAGCCTGTAGGCAGCTCCCACTTGGTAAGGGCTGCTATACCACCTGTACATTTTTGTCTTTATCTTTCTAAAAGTTGTGAAATGTTCTCATGTGAACATCAGCATGAGTAGAATTGCTTTCTTTCAGGACTTTCTTGTAGCTTTCTGTTCAGAATCTTCAGTAGGTTCATTTTTCACTTCATAAAAATAATACAAATGTACATTATCAGAACTGCAGGGTATGTGTTCAGTGATTACTGATGTAGCAGGATGGCCCTGACATACAGCAAGTGCAGATCCCAGCCACAGGATATTCACAGACAGTCCCAAACGTTGTCTGTCAGTGAATGGTATCTGGCTATAGCTTACTCTGGTTTCCTAATGTTAAGGGAAGTCATCTGATGACAAAAAAAGTGAACCCCAGATCATCCAGAAGTGATAAAGCCATGTTCTTATGATATTTTTTTATTAAAAAGTTAAGATCTTAGATCAGATAAAAATCACTACAACAATTTGTCTGTAACACAGGGCACATGTGAAGTTAACACAATTCAGACAAAGTATAAAAACAAAGGGGATAAACTTAGAAGTAGCTTTGGAGTGGTTCTCCCAAAATGACTTCCAATTGCTGAATTGTTTTCTGACACTGCTGTTCAACTTCTTCACATTCATCTAGAAAAAGAAGGAAGGCAGGGAATAAATGGAAGAGTGATTACAAAGCTACCCTAGAAGAACTCATCCCTCAAGGTTTGAAACGGTCTTCAAACACCAGGTCTGAAATTGTTCAGAAGTATTTTGTCATTACCTCAGGAGGTAGGCAATTCATTTGTACTGTAACAGTGATCTAAAATATGCAACCTGGGAGGCTCTAACACTGAGCAAGTGACAGTAATTTAGCTAACTGAACTTTAGGAAGGGGGTGGATATGACCCATTCCAGTTTGCAGCTTGCATAGTTTAAGTGACAGTATACTAATGCATGTAACTTACAGCTACAGCAGTTATCTTGTCTGAATCTTTGAATTATATGGACTGTATTTGTTTTGGTCACAGGCCAGTTGCCTGCCTTCACTAAGGTCATTTTAAAATATTACCTTCCATAAGCTCAGCTAAAAATGGAATAGATTCTGGTAGCAGGACCAGGTAGTTCTCCTTCAGTTTTTCTGCAACTTCAAGCAAAGCAAGCAGAGCAGCAAATCGGACCTAAAACAAAACAATCTGTGTGAGGAAACAAACATCTCCGACTTCTTTCCATCTCCTGGAAACACACCTAGCTTTTAAATAAACTTTTCCCAACTGAAGGAGACTATTCTAAGCTAACTTAAATCTCAGCGTCTGGATTAAGGTATTATACAAGGAAAGTGTTGCAAGAGGCAGCTATGTTTCTTAGCTGACAAAAGTCTTCAACTTCCCTTTACAATGCCACTTTTTCACAATGTTCCACTGTTTTACAATGTCTTAGCTTAGCACAAGGTTAAAAACCTTGTTTTTAATCATTCCCCATGATATAACCAGTCATAGGCAGGTCATGCCAAACCTTTATAAAAAAGAAAACAGCTCTGATGTTACTTAAATAACTATCTTCCATTTTCCCCTCTGAAGTACCTTTTTTTCCTTACAATAAACAGGTTAGTTCTTATTCAAACAGCTACCAAGTAAAATGAACAACAATCTCCTACCCACACAAGCCAACTATACTGAAGATCTTCAATAAGAGTAGAAGCCTAAGTTGTGTACATCTCTGGAATTTGGTGGTAGCATAGTAGTGATTTGGCTAACCCACTTGTTTTTGGGGGACACTTAGTGTTTTGTAATGCAACAGAGAAAAATACTTTCTGATAGCTCCCAACCTTAGAAGAAGTGTGCCTCATTTTCAGCAGGATGTGGTAATTCAGTGGTTTCCAAAGAGAATCATCTGCCATTGCCACTGAGAACTGAGCTATGCAGGGTACCAGGTGTGCTGTCACTCTTTCCTGGAACTTCTCATCTCCTCCAAGCATGTTCTCCAGCTGTGGAAGTAAGATGTTTGTCATAGAGCTCCAGGCTCAGATAAATCTAGTTCAAAGTACTTCTTCTAGCATAGGCTTTCAAGTACTGAAGGGATGGGTCAAAGAGTGTACAGCAGTAGGAATGTGCTGAACAACATGCATAAACTTTGAGGACTGAAAAAGTTCAGAAAGGGGATAAAAGAATTAGTAATCCAAAGCTTTAAGTGTAACAATATCATCAGTAGCTGAAAGGCAATGAATGTTTTCTGACACTGCTATGTCAGAAAACTCCTTTTGTATGAAGGGGGAGAATTGAAGCCTGAGAGGTGGCTTTTTTTTTTTTTTTTTTTAAATCCTTCAGACAGAAAAAAATAGCTGACACAGATTGCTCTTCTGAGTTTGTAAATACCTGATCAACTAGAGGCATCATCAAGGTTTCTGCTCTTTCCTTACTCAGGAACTTCTGGGTATCAAACAAGAACAGCTTATGCAGACAGTCCAGGGTGAACTGTAGCAGCAAACAGCTCTTCTCAGTGCTGTTTTCGGAGTCAAAGAAAGCTTCGTCTGTGTATCAACAGAGGAGCAGAGAAAGAAAAGTCACAAAAATGAGAAATGTATAAGCTAGAAATATTGTGAGTTGTAAACACAGCTAAATGTTGTACAATATAGCAATTATGTAGTCACCACTTACAGTAATGAAAGTGGATGCAGTATATTATCTGGCCTTTAGTTAATTCCCTAGTAGGTCTGTTTTGCAATGCACAACCAGCTGGTTGATAAAAGGAAATATTCAGAGGCTACAGGAAAACTTCATGGCTGTACCTGTAGCTATGGAGAATTTATGTAGGTTACTACAAACAGGATAAGGAAACAGTTCCCCATACCAAAAAAAAAGGTGTGGTATTGATTTTTGCTAGTAGGTAGAAGAGTCTAAGTGCAACAAGTAACAGTAGGCTGGCACATCAAGTGAACAAATGGAAAAAAACAAAGAAACAGAAGGGCAAGTGCCTGAAGCAAGTCGCCTTCTTTCTACTCAGTTTCATTCTCATGGAACTCCCTGGGACTGACACTGAAAGTTTTCCTGTGTTTCAACTTGGTAACTGGCAGCCCAGAGTCTGTCACAATACAAAAGATGCTCCATTTATGAGAGAAAGAGAAAATAAGTGAAAGGTAAGTGCTGTGAAGTTAATTTCAACAGTTGTCTGTCAGTGCTTCTCTGTAGACAGTAACTGAAGACTTACCAGTTTTTGAAACGTTGAGCTGGTTCAGCGTCTCAGCAAATGGCTTCACTAAGTGACCAGCAAACAGGGTAAAGAGACCCTTGAGCTTGTCTGCAATGCAGTCTGCTAACCGGTGGAATGTCAGCAGTCTGTCCTTTAGGGCACTTTCAGTTTTGGACCAGTCAAAAAGCTGAAAGTGAATGGCAGGTTAGCTTGTTCCTGTATTTGTGTGCTGGAGAATACAAAGATGCTGATACTGACCATATTTAATCTCCTTACCTTGAAGAAAAGGGGTCTAAAAGATGCCTCAGAAAGTTTCATAACCATACTTATTAGACAATCAATAATGTACATCTCTGTTCTACCAACTTCATCCAAGTCATCCTAGAAAAATTAGAAAGCACAATTCCAAGTCTGAAATGTAAGAATGAGAGCTTCCAAAACATTTTCCAACTCAGGCAAAAAACCTACACACACTCTCTACCCTCGAGAATAATTTCAGAACACAATATTTACAGCTCTAAGAAAACCCAGCAGAATTGGCACATACAAGCTGAGCTGCCTCTGTTCATTCCCCTAACCAAGCTACCTGGGCATGATCTGTTCGGTAATCCAGGGCTTTCATGAAAAATGCTGTCAGCTCTGCCTGATGGGATATTAGGTGCTCCTTCTCCATCACGATGATGTGCTCCTTCAGAACATTCATAAGGGGACCCAGGCAGTTCTGCTGAAACAAAAGCAAGGCAAAGACAAATGTCACACTGACACAAGAAACAAAAATAAGGTGATCCGATTTTGCACTGCTTGCGTTTACTCATGAGAATACTAACAATAAAATCATTTTTTACTGTACTGTTTTGGGGGAGCAGTTACATTAGTAATACTTCTGCAGAGAATCTGCTCTCCCTACCCCCTCCCTGGAGATACACTAGTCAAGTCTGAAAGGGTTGCACCTCCAGAAACAGCATCAAAGCTTAAATGAAAGTGACTCCTAACTCACGTTCAAGGCATTTACAAATGGGATTATCTCTGATGCATTAATCATTTAACAAGAGAGTTTTTCAAAAGGAAGCCATTTCTTGGGACTGCCTGGACATCCATCTTGCCTGTGCAAATGACTGCTTTTGCACCGCTTGTTTCTTTTACACAAGTTAAACTGTCTTTAAATCAACCTGTTTTTCCCCCACTCTTTTGCTCTGCCAGTTCTCTTCCCCACCCCCACCATAGGCAAAGGTGAGCAAGTTACAGTAAGTTACAGTGCAAAAGAATGAAAAAATTCTCACCTTCCTGGTATTCGCCACTTCACTGTAACACTTAGTAACTGCAGGCAGGAGTATTCTGGGAGCAAGCTTTGTAGCTAGGATAGTTTTCAATGATGTTACACGTAGGCTTAGCTGGGAAGAAGGACCAAACTCAACTGCAATCCTTTCCAAGCGGACAACCTGTCAGGAGATCCAGCAGAAGTCAGGCAACTAAGACAACTTAAAGAATTTATGTAACAACTTATTTTTACAAATTTTACAAGGGTAAGCATTTTGGAATTGCTGCCTGTATCACCTGCATCACATTACAGTGATGTAGTATCTGTGTACAGTCTTGTTTTCAGAAAACAGACTGAAAAAATGCATGTGTCAGTGGCAGATGGTCAGAATCGCTTCAACTAGAGAATCAGGTGCGTTGATGAAATAATGGACACAACAAAATGATCCTTCAGGATTCAGCTCTGCTCCCAAAGAGGCAAACTACAACTAATGAGAGGGAAGAGCAGACTCATATTCAGTATCTTAGTGATGTGGGTATGAACATGAGCGGAAAAAGTAACAGGTAATGAACTGCCACTTAAATGGATGGCACGGACTCCTACTTCAGTTTCAAAGGGAGAAAGAAAATAATAATCTCTTCAGCTTCTAGGAACTGGAACCATTTTGTAGGAGCCATACATATCTGCACAAGTCAGATGGCTCACCTGCAGCAAACAATCTGTGAGGTAAGGACTGAGGAAGTGTGGTAATGTTTCTGCAACCTTCAGCAGAGCAGTCACGGCACTCAGCAAGTAAATCTCATTGGAGATCAGCTCCTTCTTATTTTTTAAAGTCTTCAACAGTGCTGGCATAAGCCTGTGAAAAACCAAGTGTAAATCCAGAACAGTGAAACCCCTGACCATTTGGAGGCACATTTAATATCTCAAAAGACAACCTTCAAGCCATTAGGGACAACTTTCACATCCATTTTTGCATGTGCAATCGGGAAAAATCAAAATTCTGTACTGTTCTTTTTCCACAGATAGTGAAGGTGTTAAGATTTACTGAAAGATTTAATGACATTTAAGAAATTTCTATTCGTCTCAAGAACAGCAGGTTAGATGCTTGAATTCCTCTTGAGCAGGCAGAACAAAATAATAGCATGCAGTGTTTTCAATGGTACTGGTTCTTGTGTTTTTAAATATAAGCAATTCCAGTAGGGTAACAGAATCCCTAACAACTATTGTAAAAGTCTCCTACAATTTGCCTGCTAACTTAGTTCCATGGGTAGGACGTGCTTCGAGCACTACAAATGCCTTTGCTTTTATCTACACAAAAACACGCATGGGCAGACTGCTGCTGTTCAAAAGAACCCAACAATACCTTGGAAGCTGAGGGATTGCTTGGGCCTTCAGTGTACAGGTGACCTCAGCTATACAGAGCAAAGCACTTCCCATCACGTTCTTTTCCTCCTTCTCTGAAGAAACCAGATCAATGGCAGTTTTCAGAACAGGTACAAATGGCAGTGGATTTTCTGTGCCAAAACCTTTGCAGAGCAGCTTGAGGCTGAATAGAGCAGTCTGCCTGTTGATGACTTGCTCCTCCTCCTCTTCCTTTCTTTTACACTGCACAATAGCAATGAGCTCAGGAACTAGTTCCAAAAGCTGCCGGACCTGAGACCACAAGAGAAAACACACTTCAAGCATGCAGTTAGAACTCAGATCCTGTAAGGTAATAATTAATTATGGGCAGGTAGCTTGCATCTCACTGCCTCTCTCAAGGGCTGCCTGACAGCCTTGGTACTTGATGTTACACAATACAAACCATTCTACAACAATCTCTCTGTTTTTCTGCAAAAGGAACTGATTTAATCCCTTCATCTCACCTGGCTCTTCTGCCACTTTGTGCGCTGCTGCACCTTGTTGTTCAAAAGGTCCATTGCCTTACGTCTCACAGATGGGAGCTGATTTGTCATTAGGCCCCTAATTACAGGGATGAAGGTTTCTGTTGGCAATAAGGCATTGACCTGTAGGAGAACACAAAACAGAACAATGCTATGCATTCAAGTAAGGCAGACAAACTCTCAACTTTCTACATGGGTTTCAGAATGAAAGAAGAGGATAGGCCAGCAATGCTGTATCTAAGACAAGCAAAAAAACAAAGGAGGTTCCAGTTACAGCACTTAAACATGCTTTTACTGGTTGCTAACTAGCCAATACCCAAGAGCTTCAACATTTTCTCAGCAATTTCTTTGTTCTTATATCTATCCTGGACATTTATCCTTCCTTCCCTTAAAAAACTTTCAGTGATGCCCTGTGAATATATCTCATGAAAACTCTACATACTTCACAGGTAAGCTAAATAATCCAATCTGTTCATAGGAAGTCTGAAACATTTATTCACAGCACTGTTAATGCTACTGGACAGTTAGTCCAATTCTACAACTACAATTCCTATCAGAAAAAGATGAGAAAGAAAAACATACTGAATATTTCTCCATTTAAATTCCGTGTGGAAATGTACAGCAATTCTTTAAGCATTAGTTAAAATCACTTTATGAGTTAACAGTGAGAAATACTGCCAAAAGGCCACTGTTCTCCACCAGACAGGCACTAAAATGACTGCTTCCAGCCAGCAGAATACAAACTAGATGAAATAGGCATTCCTGATTTCATTTTCTGCTTGTTCTGCCTAAGCTGTCATAGGTAGCTGTTAAAGCTCTTAGATGAATTCAAACAACGATACATCATACAATGAAGATTATTATTAATACAGCAAAAATATTCCTGTGACAGTTATAACTGTGTTAAATAAAAGCAGGGATGTCCTACTGCTAACAAAGGCCAACAAGACATACTTTATCCAGCATATCATAGGACTTGCTAAGCAGAACCCTCCAAAATTTAGCTGTTGGTTTGTCTGCGTTTCCTTCCACTGAGGATGCCACTGTGTTTATATAGTGAAGTACATCTTCTAACAGCCTAGACAGAAAGGAACAATCTTTCAGTAAATAACAAGGACGCTTAGGGAATCAACTTTGTTCCTGGAAAGCATAAAATTTCACAAACAAAACAGCAACAATAAAGGAAAATGAAACATCCACTGGAGACTGGCAGATCACATATACATATTGACAAAAAACCTATGGCAATAAGGAAAATTATACATGCATGTTAAACAAATCTACCAAATTAGCATCTACCTACAACAGTAGTTCTATTTGAGAATATGAAAACAAAAATAAGCTGGGAATATACCATGTTTAAAAAAGCATTTCAAATGCATCCTACATCCCTTTTCACTTAGAATAAACATAAAATGTCAGGCTCCTCAAAAGAAACCCTCAATTTTGTATCATTGGCTGTTATAATCCAATAATTACAATTGTAATCTGCATTTACTAGTAATTTTATTTTTTTTTTTACACCAACGCAGGGACATTCATTAATTTTATTTTTTTTTTTTTAAGAAATGAAGCAGCACATCTTTCTGAAAAATCTCAAATTCTTCATCATCAACAACAAAACATTTGTAGCCAAGTGTGTAAATAAGCACAATCAGAAATACAGAGAGAGTATCTTTCTTATCAGAAGAAAATACGCCACGTAAAAAAAAATAAAAATGTAATCTTTCTGTAATAAATACTGCTTGCTGAGTGCAGTATTAAAAGTACCCTCAAAAATATTTGGGAAAGAAATAATACATTGAAAAAATATTGCAGGAAAGGATAAGAACAGCAGGAGTGGAGCAGATGTAAAGCATACCTCTGTTCCATCTTCTGTAGCTCTTCTGTTTCTTCACATTCAACCACCTTGTTTAAAAAGGAAGAATGAAAATGTTAACTATGAAAACTGAGTTCTCCACATTTGCAGTTTAGACTGTTTTAAAAGAAAATCAGAGAACTGCAGGCAATTTAGTCATAGAAGTAAACCTGTGTTGCACGTTGGTGACTAACACTCAGTTGAAATAGTGGGACCCACTTCCAGCTAGATCCACAGACTAATTCTTAACATTAATTTTGTCTTTTTGGAGTTCATAGTGTGAGTCCCAGACTAAACCTGGAATTACACAGACTGTGAGTGAAACTTCAGACTCCATAAAGCCAGTGGGAATTCACTGGGTCCCTTCTTTTTTTACCTACACAATTGTTTTTTTTTAATCAATTGCACAAACCAAGTCTATTCTGCAAAGGCCCTATTAAAACATAATGAAAATAACTGAGATGTTTCAGAGCTGTGTAAATTAAGGTGTCAGCAATATACACTGAACAGTATATTTTTTCCACCTCTGAATACAAAATCATACTAAAAAGCAAATTAAATCTCATCAATTATAGCATGGCACAGTTATTTAATGTGATCAGTTTAAAAGCAGTCTGCCAGTATTACCTTTTTCACCAAACTCTGAGAAGTTAGAAGTTGTGACATGAAGGAGACTGACAAGTATTTGAAATGTCGAAGTTGTTTGTCCGAGTGAGACTCTACATTAAAAAGCTGCCCATCCTGGTTTTTTAGCTTTGTCTTGCATGTTCTTGATTTTTTTGGCCCAGGATCATCTATTGAAAACATTCCCAAAACAAATTACAGACAGGAAAAAAGGACGTCTGATTTCTGATTACAGAAACAGAGGAAAATAACAACCAAGTGGCAATCAAGGACAGTTATTCTGCACCACCCCAAATCATGGTAAAGTTCCAAAAAAGATGTTCTGAGAGCAGCAGTGCCATCTGATCATTTTACACTAACTGATTTTACATTAACTAAGCTAAAGCTACAGCACACTGACCACAAACAAGAGAGGCTTCTGAGGAAGGAAGACAAATGCACAATGTAACATATTTGTAAAAATTGCTTCCACTGTCATTAGCAGATCCTTCCTGGCTAGTAAAACATACTCAAACAACAAAAATACCAAATCCTCCCTCCAAAAAAAAAAAAAAAGCAATCAATCTTCACCTCCTTCTTTATGCTTAAGCAAAATAAAAACCAAAAAACCACAATAGACCAATCGGCCCACAATCATGATCATGTCTGCTATAAATAACAGCTTATTTCAGCTGAATGATTTACTGTACCTTCTAACTGAGTACCATTTGATTTTAAGTCCTCAAATGAATCTATGATTAAACAAACCAAACCAAAACAACTCATATCATAACCATTGAAAAAAAAAAAAAAAAGGAAGAAATCAGAGCAATTCTGTGTTGCCCAGTTTTCTATCTAGAAGAGTAAAAGGAGGTTCATATGCATCTGCTGGCTGTTCTGTGGTTACCTTCTTTATTCTCTGGTAGCTCTGTCAAGTATTGGATTATTTTCATCATGCTTTGGAACTGACAGCGTACACTGAATTCACAACAGATGGAAATCCAAAATTCAGTGTCTGCTTCCAGCACAGCATCCTGTTTACAGTTTAAAGAGATAAAAGTGATTATTTCAATAATTTATAAAAGCTAAAAAGACCCCACGCTCTTCAGTCAGTTTGTGAACATGCCATAATGAGCTACACACTGTGAGGGCTGGCACAAGGGGTAACAGCAGCAAGTTGCTGGAGAATCTAGTTTCAGAGAGCAGGGAGAAAGCATCAGCTCCCTCCATCTGCATGGCAGTATCAGCTTGCCCATAGAGGATAACACCTCATCTGCTGGCATAAGTTCCTTGTCCTAAACCCCAGCTGGTGACTAATGTTAAAATAATGCATGTTTTATCAAAGATGTCTCCAGTCACTTAATGCCCTGGCTGAAAAATTACTTAGAGAGAGAAAAGTTGTATTTCCTCACTATTTTTATCAAGTGTAAACTAGACAAAACTTAATCTTCTCTAGGCAATTTTCAGTGAATAACTCAAGATATCCTACACGACAGCAAGGACTGACGTATCTCAGTAGTGTCACAACCAAAGTTCAACAAATAAGATGATAGTAATAGGGTGCTTCACCATCAGTTTCTGCTAAAGCACAAGCTCAGAGCTCACTAATTATTTTAGTGAAAACTAGGCTCTTATCTTGCAAAAGTGAACAGGAAGGAAGAGATCTGTCTTTGAGGAAGAAGTTGACCCCAGTGGTCTTCTAACCTTATCTGTGCTTGCTGTCACAGTCACAGTTTTGGTCACATACTGCTCAAATAGCAGCACCAGGAGAACCCAGAGGAATCTGTCTCCTCCCACTGTAGTGATCAGCTGGGCCAGGATGGGCAGGCGCCGGTGCTCTGGCACATGGGGCAAGGCATCCACAAACACACGGATGATTTTTATCACCACCTCTTCCACACCTCTCGGGGACTCTGACAAATCACTGTCTTCAGCCTATTGACAAACAGTAGGGCAGTTCAAGCAGATTACCAAACACAAGTTCTCTCTTGTAAATTCAGCAGGTAAGAGAAAGCACATACAGTTCACTTTTTTCCAAGTCCTTTCCATTAAGAGGACAAATCTACTGTATAAATACCTGTATGAGAGCAGGAATAACCATCTGCACTGTCTTATTTATTACTTGGAATGTGTACGTGTCATCCAGACGCAAGACATTTGCTCCCATGAATGTAAAAATGGGCATGATGTTATGGAGAACTTTATCCTGGAAAAAAAAAAAAGAAAGATGAGATTAGTTTCTTTGAAGTGCTGCTCCATATGTTATACCATAAGGTATCTCTTGCTCCTAAAGATGTCACTTGATTTCTATAAAATAAAATGAGAATCACTGCTATCTTCCCAAAATTGGCAATTAACTGATTTTAAATGTATAATATGGGACTATTCAGTTCTTAATGCTATTTAGAGACCAAGACACACTTCCAAGCAAATCATTTAAGAATAGAAATTAAGTTCAGTTTCATAAAATTATCTTTACTACTGAACTCAGTCTTATGGTAGCATGACAAGCAAAATCAGCTATGAGGAGACCTGCAGAGACCTCCTCTCTGCCCTTTTTATACTTCTGAAACACCTACAGTGATACAACAGAAAGCTCAATTTGAATGTTGGCTCTTTTTAGCTACACTGCAATCACAATATTACTTCAATAAGTGAGCTGGAGTGGTTCTGTCACTTTGCTCAAGAATTAGATTCCTACACTTTGTCTCAACTTAGAGCAAGAAGGTGTGGCAACATTTCTCTTTTGGGTTTTGTGAGCTGAAAGTGTTTTAGATTTAAAAAGAAAGGTAAGATTGATGCAAAATATTTGTTCTTATTCTGAACTTGGAAATCCTGTCAGAATCAATATTAATGCATAAGACAGGCTCGGCTTTATAGCAGGTAATAGTAGTAAGATGGTGACAAAGAAAAGTAACTCCAAAAACAAAAAAGGCAAACTCAAAGTGAAACCCAAAATTCTTCCAATAAAAAAGCTCTATCTCTTCAGGTACTACTTACAGGAAACATGCCAGCAACAGCACCAAGGAGAAGCAGTGCATGGTGATGTGTCTGGGGCATTTTAGATATTCTGATGCACTGAACTATCAGTTCCACGTTGAATTTTTCTTTGTCAAGGATATCTGTGAGCAAATAATTCATTAATATAAGCTCTAATGGTCAACCATGCTAGAATAAACATGAGTACAAGCAATGGTTTCGAACTGCAGACCGTACCTACAGAATCTACAAAAACACAAAACCAAGTAACCAAACAAAAAAAACACACAAAAAACAATGCAGGCCCCTTGACAACACTGTAGACTCCAAGAACAAAAAATATAGAAGCCATTATTTAAACGCTGTACTGTTGAAGGTACCAATAAATGTATTTGGTATATTTGGCAACTTTTACCTGCGGGGATCTTGCTGCCATCTGGTGACAGTTTCTGGCAGATGTTTAACAGGCAGCTGAGAATCAACTGCTTTGTATATTCCATATTTTCTTCTTCTGATGCCAGAGGTTCCAGACACCTATGCATTCAAGAACAAATTCACAGATTGAAAAGAGGAGATAGGAAAATAAGTGATCAAATAACATATTAAAATGCGGATGAGAAACTGCAATCTTTATTCTACGGAAGTTTTAAACTGAGGCTTCTAGAAAGTGGCCACTGGGTATATTGTTGCAACCAGTTTCTCATCCATTAAACAGTCTACCCATCAAATCCATATTTTTCCAATTTGGAGAGAAAGAAGTCATGGGTGACTGTGTACAAGTCCTTAATGAAGTCCAGATAGATGACATCAGTAGCTTCCTTGTCCACTGACCCAGTTAGGCCATCAAACAAGGCCACTAGGTTGATCAGGTAGGACCTGCCCTTGGTGAAGCCCTGCTGGCTGTCTCATATCATCTCCTCCTCTTCCACATGCCTTAGCTTCTAGGAGGACCTATTTCATCATCCCTCACACAGAGGTGAGGGTGACATGTAGTCATCCTGGGTCATCCTTTCTACCTTTCTTCAAAATGAATGCGATGTTGCCTTTCTTCCAGGGACTTCACCTGACAGCCATGTCTTTTCAAATATTGAGAGTGGCTTGGCAACTACGTCAGCCAGCTCCCTTGAGGCTCTGGGATGGATCTCATCGGGACCCACTGACATGTGGATGTTCAAACCTGATCTTCACTTACAGCAGGAGGGATTTACCTATTCCATGTACCTAGAAGAAATTTTATGTAAAAAAGGCAAACTACAGAACCTGGCAACACACTAGAGAAAAGTACCTCATACTTTCATGCTTTACAAAGTCTGCTGCAGAAGAGAATGTTTTATAGAGACAAAATTACCGGCTCAGCAGGTTAAAAAGTGCAGGTACCAGTGCCTGCGGACGTTTAAGTTTTTTCTTGTGCTGTAGTAATTCCAGAACAAGCATAACCCTCTGCCAGCTGAAGTTGCTTGTTTCTGGTGCCAATTCTGCATCCGGAGGCTTTCTAAGAAGAGAAGACAAACAATCAGGATATAGAATTCCAAAGAAGATAGTACAATGTTTCAGAAAATAGAGACATAAGCTAAAAAAATATAGGTGTATATACATTTTCTTTCACAAAATTAGTAATATCCTTTACTTTTTCTTCTGGAAAGATGACAATATTTGTACTAAAACATTCTAATAAGTGATGTTTGTTAAATAAGGCCAACTGAGATAAAGAAGATAAGAACAGCCATTCCAGCCAAACCAAGAAAACCAACACAACATCCTGTTCTAACAGCAGCCAACAGCCAACACTTATAGTGTTTAGATAGCTGCTTCTTTATGAGAACAGAGAGAACATAATAGATGAAGCTGTCTAAAAATTAATGATCATACTTCCATTTTAACTAAAAGAAAATGCTGTCTTTCATTCACTAACCAACATTTTGATGAACACTGTTAAGCTCCAGCCACTTGTACAGGAGTCTGTCCATACAACTTTAATACGAAGGAAGTTTAATACCAACAAAACCAAGGGCAAATGCCAACATTAAAACTTCAGTAAGAGGGATTTTTTTTTTAAATTTAATTAAATTAGGACTACAGTTTTATCTGCTTTATAACAGCAACACTGGTTTGCTTTATGCTGCTGAAAGTAGCTCAGAGTTATTTTACTGAACAGGGGAAATGAAGAAAAAGATATTCATGCTTTCAATACAAACTGTGAAACATAATTAAATTAGCCACATTTTCTAACTTTTTCAAAACGCATTTCTATTTCTAGTTATTTTACTTTTGTTGCTGCATTTTCTGCCTTCTAGTTTGCTGAACAGTGGCCAGACTTTTGGTTTTCTCAGGAGGCTCAATTTCTGTAACGATCTGCTCAGCACACACAGAAATCTGAAACAAAAACAATAATGTAATTGCACACGAGCAATGTGTCGTACCATACCACACACCTACGGCCCCTCCTTTCTCTTTTTGAATGTGCCCTTTTCATGCACATATGGGTATATAACCCACGTATTCATACATTTAAGTTAGATCACAGTAATATCTGAATATCTCTCCTTCTTTTAATTCTTGTAGCATAGAAAGTGAGTGATTTCAAGTGCAAGTAATACAATAAATTACTGTGTGAAAGCTACAATTAATGTATTTTGGGAAAAGTCTTCTAGTAACAATAAAAAACAAACAAACAAAACAAAACCAGTTTTTACCCAGAAGATGATCATCAGTGCAATACAAAGTGACTTCTACTGAAGTCATTCATTCACATAATGTAATGAATGACTGATACATTATTTCTACAGAAATACCTTCTAAAAGTAACTATTTAAATTTGTATGCCTAACACAATTATATAACAAGTAGTTCTGATTCCTTTAGTGCTATAAATGATATAAACAATGGGCATTCAGTGTTGCAACAGGGAACCACTGCCATACATTCAAACAAAATTCTGTGTACAGGAATTTACCACTTACCCCTTTAAACACACTGCTAATCGTCTGGGCACAAAGTGGGTTCTTACAATTTAACAGTAAGTCAAACAATACTTTCAGCAGCTTTTGTTGCACCCTCCCATCTGAGAGAGCTGCAAAGAATGGCTTAGTAATCTACAAAGGAAGAAATGAAAAGACAGAAAAGGTTTACTGTAAGAAGGCAACAGAATAAAAAGCAATGAAACTTGGGCACACTAGATTATCACCTATCACCTATCACACAAACAGATTTACTTATTAGCCACGTATTTGTATACATAAAAAAAATCCTTAAATTAAAACACGTTTCTGAAATACCAAAATATATTTGTTCCTAAAATTTTCTTAAATGCTTTTGCTGATGGAGGGAGTAAACTGCTGTTGCCTGGCATTTATTTCTTAAAATACAGGGTAGTACTACAGACAGAAGGTCTGACTCTATAGATGTCCTTCAAATAAGACTTTTTAAACTATTATATTTTCACTTTTTTTTTTTTTAAATCAGGAAAAAAAGCAGGAATTTCCTACACCACTGACAAAAAGTAGCCTAAGGAACACGAACACCAGCATCTGCAGGGAATCATACAGGCATTCACATGCATGCAAATACAATAATATTTCAACACTCTGTACTTGTCCAAGTCCACAAATGAAGCCAGCAGCAACATCTCCTTCCAGAAAATTTGAAAGCTTTGCAGCCTGTTTAGCTGCTTCAAAGACACAACAGACACTTTGTAAACTTGTAATGAAACAAAGACAGGTCAAAAGCTACGGACTCCTTAACACAGTGTTCTTGTAAAATCCAATTCTAAACACTACTTCCTTAAGCACAAAAATAGATTAAAAGTCTTTCAGAAAGCCAGACCTGCCCAAGTGCTGTGATCTGGAAAGGTGGAACTTCTTCATAGATTTTTGTGGCAGCATGTAGACTTTTGATAAATAAATCCAGACTCTGCTGATTCTTGCACAAGAGGGCTGCTGAGTGTTCATTAAACTTTCCAAGTATGAGATGCAGGAGAACAACTTCATCTTTCAACACTGTCTCAGGTTCCTTCAAGACCTTCTCAAGCAACCGGTCTAGGGCAGGCAGAAGATGAGTGAGAATCATCTGCCAACAGAGGAGACTTGTAAGAATAGTTTGGCTTTTAATGCATTCTTCTTTTAACAAACTTCCAATAGCACAGCTTCATTTTACTGCAACATCTGCTCCCTGTCTGATGTGACATTATATATTCTATTTTATTCAACAGCTATTAAAGAGGAAAAATACGTCTTGTGGTCAGGTTACCAGGAACATTTCCTCAATCGCTCCTTTGCTGTTACATCTGCAAAGGATGTTTCATGCTTTTGAAGAACTGAGGGCATTTTTAAATGTAGTTTATGACTAATGTCTCCTGTAAACTCAGAACTGGGGGAGGAACACTCATCTCTATGCAGTGTACAATCCCTTCAAGAAACAGACAACTGAATAGAATGTAAAAATTCATAATTCCATTCATTTTCTTGAACAGTAAACTCATATTTTCCAGCATTTAGAAAGGAGGAATTCTGAATATACTTGGCATATAATTAAGTTAATACGCACTAATAAAATTAAATAAATAGTACTTCCTATGTTACAATTCTGTACAGAAAACTCTACATTCACTGATACCTAACCAAGGAAACAACCTTCTTCTGAATTAGTTGTTTTCAGTAACTTCAAAGGAGCTTCCTTAACAACTCCAACACAAAATACTGCATCCCATGCATTCCTGGATAGAGCATGAAAATATTTTATTAAATCATACTTTGCAGCACTACTGCCTATTATCAGAGTGCCAATTTAATGCCCAATAATCTACAAATTATGAAGTTATTTAACAGCATTGCTATTACATGAAATTTGAATTAAATTAAATGATTGTTCTGTGTTTTGGTTAGATAAAATAATGACAGAAGAAGTGTGGAACTATCAAGGCTGCACTCACCTCACCATGGACTTCATGAAGAATTTTCATTAAGTTTTTTGCAACATACGATGGAGCAGTAGGGTTTTGTACACAATCAACTATGCTTTCCAAGGCTTCAGACAGTTTTTTCTTCTGGGATTTCTGCTTTGGTTGTGTCTGAAGTTCCTCAAATAGGATTGCCATAATCTAGTTCAGTAACGAAGTGAAAATTAAGTAATCTCCCTGCCATAAAAATGCCTTAAAACAACATTTATTCAATGCTTTTGTAATAACACAATTCAGATACAAGCTGAATTATTCATCTGTAAATAAACCACAGGTTACCATCTCTTGACTGATATTCTCAATTTTCTGTATGTGACACATTATTTGAATATTCTTACAGTCCTTTAAGGTAAACAAATAAGAAGCACATCAAAGCTCTTGCTACATTTCCTTTTTTGCAGTGCTAGTGGCTATATCAATTCTCATCAGGTATTCAAGTGAAATCCACTGCTTTTTGTTTTTTCTTCAAAGCAAATTTGGCTGACATACACAGTCTTTTTCCATTTCTCTTGATAGCCCACAGTCTAAGCCATCTGTAAGAATCACATTCCTTCAAAGCTGGCAACTTGACAGAAACAATGAACATTTCCAGTTAACTTGATTCCTCTGGAAAAAAACAGAAGCTCACAGCCACAGACCAAACTTGTACCAATGCACACCTTATTAGCAAAAATACCTGTGTTATGTACGTAGGGTCAGATATGATCTCCTCTGTCTTTTGCCCAAGATGCTGAAGAACAGGGTGAAACAGAGACTCTTTCATACTGCTCAAGGAATGAAAGCAATTGAGAGCAGCCCTTCGAACTTCACTCACAGGACTACCCAAATTAATCAGCAGAGATATCACCACTGCAAAAAGAGGGAAGAAAGGAGGAAAAGCTAGGAGAATTGCACGATCAGAATTTTATTTAACTGTCTCTGAAGAGGCACTGATATTACTTTGGAATTAAAAGAGTTGTCTTTTCACTATAAACCTCCAGACTACAAGACAGCACAGCTCTGAACTCCTTCACCACACCTCTTACATCCAAGTTTAAGCTCACAGAATTCATATATTGCTACTGACTGTGACATCCTTTTTCTAAACAGAAAGTAAGGTGCTGTAACTGACTTCTTCAGCATATGATCTTGTGTCTTTAATACCTTAAAGATTTAAAAATACCCTTCATGGTATAAAACACAGGAAAATGACATGAAATTTAAAAGTACTGTGATTAAGACTTAAGATGAGATAGGTACACCATTTTACTTACCTGGAGATGATAGTGATAACAGTTGTTTCTTCTTTTGGTAAGTCTGAGATACAAGCACTGCATAGCCAATATACAGAGCTCGAGTCTGTAGCATTGCATTGACTTCATAATTCAGATGATTTGAAAGGCTAAAGCTGTAAGTCCATAAAACGGAAAGGAATTTGAAGAGAACCTCTGAATCTTTTAGATGCACCTTAAATGTAATGGGAATAAAAAAAAAAAAGAGAAAAAAAGAAGAGCATTTGTTTGAAAGCTTTAATTTATTTGGCCAAATATTATTCAAAACATCCAGTAAACCACCTAAATCAAAGGAGTACAAAGAAATAAAATCAAAGAGTCAGGTATGTAAATATAATATATTTTTCCTTCTCATTGCAGACTAAAACCACATCCACAAGAATATTTGTATAAATGTGTTAACTAAGGGAGGTTTTTAATGTGAAAAATAAACCAAAATTAAGAACTTCTGATCTCCTCTTTCGAACAGCAGAAACATTTATATTGCAAGTGCTCTAAGGAAGGAGCTCCTGGCTTTTTCATCTGTCACATAAAATGATTTTCAGAAATCCATAAGCCAGTATTTAAGGACTGACAGTTTATCTCCCTTGTGTGGCGCAGTTGTCTCTATTGAATATTCACAGTAAATGTTACTCTTAGAATTTTTTTGTGGGTTTTCCGTGTGTTTTTATAGAGCCAAAGTAAACCCTGAATCACACATGTATTGCTGACCTTCTCAGATACAAGTCAGAGCACACCTGCCTCCTTCCCCCTTCAGTAGGTAGCTGCTCCAGAAGATTTGATTCAGTTTTTCACACACCCACATCCAATTATTTCAGCTCCACTTTAGGACCATCCTGTCAAAGCTCAATGAGGACAACTACTGATTTTGAAGCAGTCTCCCAAGTGAATTTACGGTTCTTGTTTACTATGTAGTCTGACAACAGCTAATACTCCTCCTGTCTGCAGACTGCCCCTGGACTCCTCACAGGTCTCCATTCGTTGAACAGGAGAGCCCACTCAGCATCCAGCAGACTGAACAGAGCTTACTGGAACAAAGCGATAAAGCCTTTGACATACTCTTCCCTATTGTCTTTCCCAGGATTCCACCAAAATCTAGCTTCTACTTACAGAAACTACACTGCAGCAGGAAAAAATAATTTTCTTGACCTTTAAACACTCTCAAAATCAGAGGTCAGCACTAATCCAGAAGTGAAAGAAACAAATTATTACTGCTGCTGTTGCCTTCATTACGCTCCAAGGCCATTACTAAATCCATTCCTTAAATTCTGTGGAGTCTCCTCTCCCATCTTCTTTACTCATCTCTCTTCTTCAAAAACTTCTAAAAGTCCTCCTTTTAATTTTTGTGTTTTAAAAGCTACCAAAGCTGAAAGAACAACTGCTTGGCAGGACCAGGAGCTCTAACTCAAACTTAAGTTAGCACTGAAGCAAATAATTATTATGTATTCACCTTTGCCTCAGCTTGTCCATTGTTTTTTCACTCCAGTTTTTTAGTACATTCAATCCTGAAGCTTAGGACTGTAATTTGCTCACAGCACTAGCATGCCACAAGCAGCACTGCACGATCAATTCTCAATTTTCTCACTTTTCTTTAAAAATATCTGCTTCTGTGTAATATTTACAAAATACTCTACATAATAACTCAGAAGAATAACTAAGGAAATAGATCTAAAAATCATACCTTGAATAAGAGATTCATCAATGCTCGGTACTGAACAGCATCGCTCCCCTCACTAGCTCCGCAAACAAGTAGGTCAAATAGCCCCAAAAGGAGGTGCAGGTAGTCCTTGCAATCTTGATTTAGAGATTCAGGATTCCACCAAGTTTCTTCTAAAAAACATAGGTTATAACTCTGTTACAGTGGCTGCATATAACAGCTTCAGGAATAATGAGGAAATAAACAGTTAAAATAAGACAACGCATCAACAGATTTCATACTCATTTCAAACTGATGTGTAAAAGACAAGTGTCAAAACCTTAATGCTTACCTTTTGGAAAGGATGGAGGAGGTTTTAGGTCATTAATGAAGCTTCTCAATAGAAACACAAATATAGCTGACTCCTCTGCATCAATACTTCGGTCACTATTGAGCTTTTCTATATACGTAGTTAATAAGCCCACTGGCACCAAACTTTCCTGTATTGTTTCAACAGACCAATTTGAGGGAGTTTCCTGTGAATGAAAAGTTATTTAAATGGACACTGTCACACTCTCATCCAACAGAAAATAGAATTTAGCACTAATGTCCAGCAATATTTCACTTCTAACTTCAAAATGGATATTCGTAATAACTGAATTACATTTCTGATTTTAGACTTAAATTTGCATCTGCAGTTTTAAAACCCGAATCTGCTCTTACTACCATGACTAAGAGTGTACACAAGCAAGATAACAAAAGGGTGAAAATATAACTCTCTACAAAATATCTCTTCAAAGATGCTGGGAGTTACAGCATTCTGTGGACACCCAGTTCAGTTTCATTCTTACATCTACGTCTGCTTGGGAATCATTTGAGGTAAGAAAAGCTAATTACCATGTATTGCTACATGATGGATGCAGGGGAGGTGTACACTAAGAAACACGGCCCTGCTCAAGTGGGTTTCTTATCTCAAGTGGGTTTTGGTCTTTCAAGTATCTCAAGTAGGTTTTGGTCTTCTTCAGACCAAAAAAGAACAAACTGTTTCAATATTAAAATAAATAAACAACATCAGCAATAAACCTGCTGGGAAATATTAATAGAAACAAAGACAGGTGAAAGATGCAGAAATACTGTTTCTCCAAGGATGTGCATGAAGCTGTAATTAATATAAGCTCTTTTTCATATTTTGCTGTATTTCCTTCCTTCCCATATCAAGACACCAAACCCTGTACTCAGCAACTAAAAAAAACTTGCATTCCTAAGCTGAATAATGATACCACGTAATACCACAAAGTAGCTGGAAAAAACGGTCCTGACGTGGTGCTGAGCTGACAGCACTGATACACTGAATCATTTGGTGGAGCATAAGGCAAGAGCTCTTCACGTATATATATTCTTTTTGAACAAGGACTCACTGGAGTGGTACAACGTAACAGCAATTCCTAATGGTAGCTTCTATTACTGCTGCCAAGTGAAAGATTTTGCTTTGAAAATAAATGAAGGCAAGACTTTCAGTCCTCTTCAAGGTTTCTGAATTTTATGCTCTTAGGATCTAATACATTTCCTCTGCTACTAAGAAAATGCTTTCTCCAAACTGTTTGCATCTTACCTCTTCAGGGTGACAAGCTCTGAGGTTTCGTATCTTTTCATCCAAGAAATGAAAGACCCTGAGAGCCACTGAAAAATAGTTTTCCTTCATCGGTAAATTGCAGCAGCATTGAACAAGCATGGAACCAATTACATGTGCAGTTACTTTCTGTCTCACACTGTCAGATTCCATTTCAGCAACAAGTATCAGATCATCAACCTTGGAAACGGGAGGGAAGGAAAAAACAATGAGTCTGTAAGACAGCATGACTTCACTATGACTTTCACAGAATCACAGAATCATAGGGGTTGGAAAGGATCTAAAGGAGGTTCCCTTGTGTGTTCTCCATTACTGAGGCACCCACCTCATACAGCAGCACACCCACATTTTCCCTGGCCTTCCATTTACTACTGACATACTTTAAGAAGCCTTTCTTGTCACTGACCTCCCTTGCCAGATTTAATTCCAACTGGGCCTTAGTCTTCCTCATCACATCCCTTCATGCCCTGACAACGTTCCTATATTCCTCCCAAGTGGCCAGATCCCTTTTCCACATTCCTTAGACTTGCTTCTTTCATTTGAGCTTCTTGATGAGCTCCTTACTCATCCATGTGTCTCCACCTTTGCGTGATTTCTTACTCTTAGGGATGCGCCAGCCTTGAAAGCACCTCGGAAGGAGCAGTGCTTGAATGTCAATCAACTCTCTTGGGCTCCCTTACCTTCTGATGCTCTAGCCCATGGGATACCTGTAAGCAGGTCCTTGAAGAGGTCAAAATTGGCTTCCCTGAGGAGCTGGGTTGCAACAACTTTATGGCATGCTTCATTTGCAAGCCTAAATAAGTTGCTGTTACAAATTATTGTCTGCTGTAATGGTATTCTTTGGAACCTGGGAATGTACATGCATTTGTGTGTACTTCTACCCACAGGTAAACTTGTTAATTATCTAGATATTTTTTTTCTAGGAAATAAAAATTAAACCAAGTTTAATTAGAAAAATAATTTGTCCAAATAGACAATAGCTTCATTTCTTCTTTTCCTTATGTTAAGACAGAAACCTGTTTTATCTAGAGTGTACTTGAGTTTGCTATGCAGTATACATGTATCTCCCTAGAAGCTTGAAAATTCTTCTATGCCACATCTGTTTTACTATAGTGATCATCCAGAAATTCAGGTTAGAAAAGCATGGTACACATACCATTTGCAATAGTAAGGAAGAGTCCCCTGAAGTCATGTTTTTAGAAAACAGCAGAATCATCTTCTTGTTGACCATTCCAACCAGTTCTGCAGACTTGCTAGATTTAATTGCCTCCTGAAGAACTACTCCATAAGAAAAACAAGTCAGAGGACACAGGTATACAAATCAGATATTAAAACATTGATAGCTCAATAATAAGAATTAGTCAGAAAAATACAACTTCATTTTTAAAATGAGCTTTTTAGGAACTCTAATCACACTCCTAGTATGACAGCCTGTTAAAAACAGCCAATCTCCCTCATTAAGCATTCAGTTTCAGTAAGTACCAAGTCCTAAACTGTCACAATTCTTTTTTCATCAAATTAGTTACACTGAATACATTACCTTCTGGCCAGTCTTTCAGCAAAGGGTGTAAGGAGCAGAGATCAGATTCTGATAAACAAATGGCCATTTTCCATTCTGAAGATTTTGAATTTGCATTAGTGATCACCATAAAGGGCAACAACTGCATTACTGCTTCATCCAGCAGTTCTTTCTTCTCTTTTAAAATCTCTTCTTTGACTAAAATTTGTATTGCTCTCTCCAGAACCTTATACCTAAGAGAAAAAAGTGATGTTGATAAGCCATTTTTCTAGCATGTCTACTACACTTTGTTTTATTCACCATTTTCCACAATGTTTCTGATGTTGGTTTTCTTTTTTTTTTTTTTTTTCTCCAGAATGCAATTAGCAGTGAGAATAAACAAGGAACACAATGGAAACAGCATACAACTGAAAAATTATCCTATAATTCAGCATAGATAAAGCATAAGAAAAAGTATTTAAAGTGGAAATTATTTTAAGCATTCTTTGAAATTACTTTTCTATTTAATTTATACAGAAAGAAAATAGCCTGAAAAAAGACACAAATGTACCACTTTCCATCCTTTGAAAGATCGGCTCTCTGGAAGATGCTCAGAAGGCTTGAAACCACTACTTCTGGATTTACTTCTTTCCTGAAAATCTGGAAGATAATCAAGAAAAAGAAATGTAAGTATAATAAAATGAAGAACAGTTTACTGTTCACAACGGATGACATAACTGCTATACAAAGTAGAAACACAGATCAAACAGCTCTAACGAAACTCCTATTGATGACAGTGTAATAAAAATATAATTGGGGTAATGTTATAAGGCTGCCCGGTGTGGCCTATGGATATGATAAAGTATGGAGAATTTATTAAATGCAGAAATGTTAGGTGAAACTGATAAACAAAGAGACAAGCAAAGCACTCTGGATAAGACCTGCTTTTACTTTACATCTTATCTTCATGACAAAAATATAAGATGCATTAATAAAAGACATTCAAGTTTAAACACAGTCACTCACTTCTATTCCCATGTTTTAGTAAGGATGAATGAACACAAAAGGCCAATTATACTACTGCTAATAATACGTCCCACTACTTCTAGTAGAAGCAACAAAGACAGACCGTTACCCTTGTTGGAAACAATCACTACAATGCATACCAGAGTTCCTATCCAGCGAACCTGAGCTGGTGCTCAGTACTTAGCTAATACCAACTGACCAAATGACTCCCATATGGAAAAACTCAGCTGAATATTTCTCACTAACGTAATGAGTTCTCATTGCGTCATTTTCCATACGAAAGTCACTTGACATGGCTTGCATTTTTATAGACATACAGACTGGACAAGCAGGAGGCACACTTCATAATTAACGATTCAAATATGCTTTAATAGCTATATAAGGAAACATATAAATCCAAGCTAACTACAAACTTTGAGAAAGATGAGAATGCAGAAAACTGCAGCACAGGAGTATGTGTGACAAAGTAAACTGTAGCCTCCCAAGTCTGTGCTGTTTCATCTTGCTAAAAACGCCATACACCAAAGACAGGAGTAGAAGAAGAGCAATGAAAGACAAAAGCCATATACCAAAAAGACAAGTAGAAGGACAATTACAAAGAATACAATCCAGACACATATTCGGAAGCTGCTAAAATACCACCTAACTTATCAAAAGAAATACACACACCTCCAAAGCACTGAAAGCAGACATGACAACATCTCTGTTGTCATCCTTGAGGCGCCCAAAAATTGCTTCTTCTATGAATGACTGATCAAAGCCTTCCTGAAGAAACTAAAGAAAGAGCCAAGAAAAAAAATACGTTAGCACAATTTAATGAATTATTAGAATTGGCTTTTAATGAAGTACTGGAACCGTAGAACAAGAGAAGCAGTAACATTTAGGTTAAATCACACATAACTGAGAGACTAAATTTCAACAAAAAGAAGAAAAATAAAAGTAATGTTGACTTAGACTGTTTATCTCAGTCTTCAAGCATCTTAATAAATGAGAACTACATACAGACTCCAGAACAAAGGAAAAAGCTGCCAGAAGCCTTCTGAAAATATCATGTCAGGATAACACTTGAATGGTCTAACATATCACTGGTCTTTAACCAGTACTTCTGGCAAACAGCTTTTAGATGTTACATTTTATATGTTAAATAAGTTCTCTAAGTGAGAGAATCGTGACACAAACCTTTGATGTTTCAATAACATCTTTCAAATGCTGAAGAGCCAGGACTCGCACAGCTGGCTGAGGATGATTCAAACTAAGCAGAAGCGAAGTGTCAGAGTCTTCCAGAAACTGAAACACAGATTTCAGAGTCACTCACCAGATGTTAAAAATACTTACAGTGCATGTCAGGATAATGGAGGAGAGTCTTTCTGCAATTTTTTGGAAAAGAAGAGAACCTGAACAAAAAACTGCAGAACAATGATGTTGTGTAACTGCTTCAGATTTGGTCTTCCTCACTTTGGAAGACAGTTTTCAGAATGCAACCTGAATAGTACAGTAAATCAGAGATACCTTTTTGTCCTAGAAAAACGTTACTCTTATCTAAGGATTCTGAGAAAGCTCTAACGACAATGTCAGTGTGACAGACCACAGATAGAAACTGTTAAAAAAGGCATCCCTGCCAGTATAATTGCCTGCCCTTATCTCACAAAGCTTAAAGGCCTCAAGTGAGTCATATGCCTTCATTCTGTGTGCCTTGTTTTTTTTGCTTAATCCAAGTGGTGCTTCATGACATAAACTGTGAGTTCAGAAAATCAGTGTAAAAAAAAAATACACTAAGCACTTCTTTTCCAAAGTGACTTCACTCTTTCAATCATTAGAAACAAGGTTCAGCATGCTAACCATCTCTTAGTGATACAAAATAACTCAAATTACTTAAACAAAACTGTTGCAACCGTAGTTAACTGTCTGTCAGTCTGAGTTTCAATTACTCTCCAGAAATGGCACAGGAAGCATTCTGTAGATACTTCATTCTTTCTTGTTACTTAATACAAGCATTCATAAAAAGCAGTGCAACAAATGGGTCCAGCCACCTTTTCTGACATGCGGTGAAGTTGTCACCCTCCCTCAGGAAGTCATAGATGACATTGACAAAATCTTTCAGAATGATGAGACCTTGCTGGGCACAGCCATATTATCAGCATCAGCAAAAACACTGTACGTAGTGGCTATGTTCATAAGGAAAAAAAGTTAATTATAATAGGCAGGTGGAAATATATAAATTTTAAACATGAAAAAAGCCAATACTCATGACTGTTCATAATGAACATGGACTTAAAAAAAAATCCAACAGCTTCTGGTTTTATCACATTTTTTAATCAACCACCTTCCCCCACTTAAGTAAGGTCGTGGGCTTTTGTGGGAATGGCAGAGATAGAGTTCAAAAAGAGGAAGAGAGATTTAGAACTTTGCCACAACATCACTGTTCTGACAGTATAACAAAGTAGGAGGTAGGATGAAGAATTATGCTTCTACCTACCTTGTATTTGCCACAGCTTAATGAAAGAGAAATAAACTGGTGAAAAATATTTTGGTTGGTCTGATCCATAGCACTTTCCAGATGCTCCTCCAACACAGAGTCTAAAGCTTTGGGATACCTGCCAAAGACAAAATCCCAAATGTTTTCCACAGGGCATTGCAGAAGAGCACGTATTTTTTATAGACATGCGTGGAAATGCAAGGAAAATGAATGCACATGCACTTTTCCAAACCATTTAGGAAACTTTGTGAAGGCAATCAACCACTGTGTCGTAACTTAGATAGAGGATATGCAGCCCACTTTGAGTAGATAATGATCAGAAATAAAAATAATGAGCCAGTAGGTATGGCACTGATGATAAAACATGTAAGGACAGATCAGTAAAATAAAATTTAGACAATGATCAAGTGTCTGCTGTTTTTACCACATTTTTTTAGGCAAGAATATAGTGTTTACAACACCCAGTAAGCTAAGATTGTAGTTGACATCACCAGTCTACAGGCTGTAGGTCTGTCATAGGAAAACTGAACTTACTTTCTCTCAAGAAGTCTGATAAGAGGAAGCAGCTTTTGACTGATTGTAGCCATTTTGGTAGGATTAGATTCAATCTCAGTACCATAGCAGACAAACTCTTCAAGAAACTTGCTAAAATAACAAATAAAAGAAAAAGTCATTATTTTCAAGACATGGCAGTTTTCACTAAAAACACAGTGTTAAACAGGTAACAATTAATATGCATTACATACTGGAAGTACAGATTTGCTCCTGGACTAAAGTTTCACTCTGTTCTATATTCCCACAAGTGCTAAAAGCATGGTAAAAACATGGATCGTTTGGATTACTATTATCCAGTTATCATTCAGATTATCAGTTTTGAAATCTAAGCTTGGAGTTAAACGTGCAAGTAGAAAAACATGACACTAAAAGAGAGTTGTTATTAAACCAGAAATGACTGTAGTACTCCAGGGAAAAAAATAAAAATAAAAAAAAAAATCAATCTAAGTTAACTTACGAAGCCAAAAGGTGATCCAAATCCTTTTCCAGTGGTATACTTTGAAGAATACCTTCAAGATGTTTGATATAAATATGATCTTCTCTGTCCTCAGAATCTTCTTGGTCCTCTAAGAACAATGAGTAATCATTGATGATGAACAACAGTCTGAATGCAACCTTCTCATACTGACTAAAACAAATCACTTGTATAGGCAATATCACCTGGTGAACCAAGTGCACAATTTAAAACCACAACGTCCACTGATTACTTGCACTAACTCCCTGTGAGCTACTAGCAGTGCTTTCCACCAATTTCACACAAATGCCAACAGCTCTGTTGCTACCAATAAGCTCAGGTATGCTATGGAGCATTTCAGCTCTGTTACCGCAATCGATGCCATCAACTTGTACAAGCTTTCCCTGTCATGAACTAAAGTGTAGTGCTTTTCAACTAAAAAGCCCTTCCAAACACTATTTGGCAGTTACAACAGTTAACAAAACAAGTAGACTTACTAGTACAGACACAGGCTACTGCACACTAATCAGCTTCATTGTCCAGGAACACTTCCATGCACATTTAATTTACTGGGCAAACAAACAACTCCATCATTTGAATTACATACAGAGCACTTGTAATCTATCTAAAAACGACCTATGCAGAGGATTCAAAACACAGATTTTGTGACACTACACTACCTCTAACAGTCAGAAATTCAGAACGTCAAAATTAAGTTACTGCTGAATACTGAAAATCAACATTTAAGTCAAAGTGACACAGATAGAACAATACCTAAAACAGCACCTACTGTAAGACCTGTTTTTCCAGGTCTTACAGAAAAACAGGCAACACCCAGACACACAAGCTCAGCAACAACTTCACATGCACTGGTGCAGTTTTAGAAGCAGAAACAAAAGGAAAATGATGTAGCTACAACATTTAGAACAGCTATTTATCTGTTTGTGAGACTCAGAGAACTGTAAATACACGTGCTAACTTACCTGCATCACTTTTCACGATGCTGCAGATAAAGTGAGGCAACAAGTAACGCAGAAGAGGAGAGATATCATAACCTTCTGAAAGGCCTTGCAAAAGTGTCACCAGTTCTGGGTTCTTGCAGAGATGATTAAATGGCCTGCACAACAGAATGGGAGATGGGAGGAAACAAATGCATGCTTATCTGGCTTACCAGCACCTTCAAACCATTCCTGAGGATTCGGTTCTTAGAATCAAGTAACAGCATCTTTGTAAATAAATGCTGAAAAGATTGTAAGGGTTTCACTTTCAGAGCAGCCCTTGCACGTGAAGCAAATACCTTCCACAGAACGGACAGGATTTCTTTTTTCTTTAAATGGCCCCAAACTTGTGCTGACATTATTATGCCACCATCACTTCCACGATTCCCACTTTAATGAAAACCTTACTGACAGGCTTAAATTTTGCACACTGACAGCAATTCTGGAAGTGTCAGGAGAGAGACCAAACAATGACGGACTTGGACCACTAAGACTCTTCAGCTGTAGTGACCATAAGCATTTTTGAAGAACCAAATATACCTCCAAACCTTCGCACACATCAACTACTCACATCTCTGACATGGAAGCACCCCTTTAATGAGTAAGATGAAAAGCTGAAGTGCTACCTCAGCTCTTAAATGGAGAATTTCAATTGATGCAGACTTACTTTTTCCCAAGACCGTCTCCTTTCTGAGTTTGCAGAAGTAGGTTCAGGCAAGCAATCCCTTCCCTGGCTAATGAGGGCACTTTAGATAATGTCTTGCTTATCTGTAACATCAAGGAATGCACCAAGGAGGAATCCACTGCCACTTTTACTGTCATCTGGCATATTATCATATATGTTGCAGCCCTATAATCCTGTACAGAGGACTTCAAGCCCTTGGAAAAGAGAAAAACGAAGATGTACTATGTCTGACATGCACATTTGTTTAAAAAAGAGTACATTAATATACAATTTCTTTCCATCCTTACACCTATGGAACTACACTACCTTTTTCTCCATGTGTTTTAAGTAGCTATAAACATAACTTTCAAGACAAAAAAGGTGCTGTGCAGGGTCTAAACACAAAGGAAGAGAGAAACATAAGAGTCCTTAGAAGTGCTTATCCGGGCTGTGAGAAAGCATGATTAGACTAGGAACTTCACCTACCTAATGTTTCAAACCATCTTGAATATTAGCAGCAGAAAAATTAGCAGAACACAGTACACTTCATCACACAGAAAGGAAAACAAAACTTTGGGTACCTTTTGGATGTAGGGGAGAAGCATGGAGACTATACTGTCTGTTATCTTCTCTGCAGCTCCAAGAGCTGATACAATGGTGGAGGCATAAAATGCAAGAAGAACTCTCAGCTGAGCAGAGTTGCTAGCATATTCTGAAAAGACCTGGACCATAGAAGAATTAGTTATTGAGACACCAAGAGAAGTGGAAAGAAGCATACAGCTTCCCAAAAATGCCCAAGATCTCAGAGCTTCAGCACATAAATTCTAACAGCTCCTGCTGCAACAACTGAAGGCATCATCTCTTCCTAGCAGTAAACTTGGCCAGAGGTAACTGCTCCCTGTTGCAGAGAAGGCACAAAGATATGGATGCTTTTCTTCAGCTATTATACTTGATCATAAAAAGGTAACCTAGACCATTTACTTTGTGTAGTGCTCATGACTGTGAACTGGACAGCCAAAATGCTGCCATGAATGACTGATTCTCAGCCAATTCCTCATAAGAATTTCTATAAAGTGTAATCTATAAAGACAATGATAATTTTTCATATTGCAAATGAGTTTTTTAAAATATTCGATACACCAAATGTTAATAAACATCATAATACTAACATGAAGATGGAAAAAATCAAGTGACAACACACAAGTATTGTTCTAGAATAAAGGAACAACCTTCACAGATTTTGCCACCAGTCTGCAGATGAAATCCATGAAATCCAGGTCTTTGTAGCAGTGTGTAATCAGAGTACCTCTTGCCAGAGGGACACCAGGTTTCTTCCCAGAGTGAAAAAAATAAAGTTAGAACACTCCAAGGTAAAGTAAAATGCCCAAAGTAAATAATAAATATAACCCTATTAAATTAATCCTATAGATGAGTTAACATCACTTAAATTGCACATCCCTACAATTTTTTTTATATCTACCTTAAGAGAGACTATGAATTACATATACACTATATGTATATCATCATTACATATTCACCATTAATTCAAATAAACACATATTCTAGTAACTGCATACCCTCTTAGCAGTTGCAAATACCTACACATTAAAAGCATACTTGAACTTTGTCAAAGAAAAAGTAATTATGATTGAAGCATTCTGTAACTGCACTTAAAGAAAAGCAACAAACAAGTGGGCATTCAGGCTCCATTCCTACAATTAAATCTTTCAGTACAGTCCTACAACTAATATATGATCACACGGACCATATTCTTAAATCCAGAAATGAGTCAGCATATTATGAATTAAGTTCTTCACATTTCTCCCACCACACATCTGTTAAGTACTTTACCCTTATTGGATCCAGCCAGTGCCATTTATGAGTTGGGCTTTTTATGTTTAAAAGCTGAATAACTCTCACAAATAGTTTGGTCTCGTGATATGGCAGAACACAACCAATCAAACTATCTTGATTGTAGAGGTGGATGTGAAATCTAAGATAGAAACAAACACACACATAAACAGTTAAAAAGTAATTGGAAGTCCAAAACAAAGGCCCAGCCATGTACTTCTCAGAACATCTGGTTACTTGCTTTTATGCAAGACCAGAGGAAACTGTCACACTGGCTCAGGCATCCGATCTGCCTACAGTCAAGAACCCAAAAGACACACAGTCCATACATGTAGGAAGACATAAGGAAAGTACTTCATATGATGATTTTAAGTCCCTAAGTTTCTTCTGTATTAATATTAGTATTAAGTCAAGTTACAGTAATATAGCACAAATTTCAGCACTATACATGTACATACATTTAATTGTGATTCAAGCTTATGCCAACAGCAACCACCCACTCTTTCATGATACGAAACATTACACTTTGCAACTTGATAGGTCAATTTATATAAATAAGGACAACACCTCATAAAAGTACTTGGCTCACTTTTTCTTCACACCTTCTTAAATAACCCTGAAATAAGATGACTTCTTATTATAATACAATACATATAATATCATTCACAGTTCACAGTTTAAACTGAAAATTTGCTATGTTACACAGCTCGTTATCTCGAAGTATTTTACATAAACATCTCTCCAGGTCCTCTGTAAGAGGATTAGAGTTGTGCAATTTGGTTGATTGCCAGACAAATAAGTAATTACATTTTATACAGATTATCATGGTGTACCAAAGCTTCCACAGAAATTTATCAAATGACATAAATCTAACTGGCAATGAATAACATCTGGCTCCACACAGACTAAACTCAAATGTATATATATTTTTATATATATAAATACAAATAACATTTCAACTTGTACTTCCAGAAAACTAAGTTATAATTATTCAAAATTATTCTTATGAGAAAAAAAAATCTTACATTTCTGAAAATCTGATCTACTGACACGTAGGGTTTTCAGTGGATTACCTGTGAATGAGCCATTCCAGGCACTTCTGTGCAGGCTTCAGCATAAAGTAAGGGGACAGGTGAATCAGGAACAATGAAATATTCTCATTGAGCTGCTGATTTACTGATTTAGTCTGAACACTGCGTTCCAAGCCTTTGGACATGGAACTAAACAAGCTGGACTGGAACACTTCAAAGGAAGGATCGATCACCATCAACTCCTCTAAGCCAGTGCATCCTGTGGAAAAACAATGGAAGAATGCTTTAAACGCAACATCTGTAACCACAGTCCCTCATCACACTATTGTATCCAACCTCTTTACTATGGTGGTGCATACAAAACAAGGCAAATCAAATAATAAGACCAAAACTTTTGCTACACTTGAGGTACTTCCTGATGAAGAAAATTTTCATTTGGTAGTGTACTCGTCAAACAGTGGAGGCCCACAGCATCCTGGGCTGTGTGTGCAAGAGTGTAGCCAATGCTCTATGGGAGCTGAACTTCCCCTTCCACTTCACTTTTGTGACACTGCATCTGGAGGAGTAGCTACAAGGTTGAGCAAATGAGCAAAATGTTGACAACCATACACAAGCCCAGTAAAGGACCACTAAGATGTCTGAGTCTGAAAAATGACGTGCAAAGCAAATGATAAGAACTGTGTTTGCTCAGCCTTGCAAAGACATCACCAAAAGGAAATCTTACTATCTTACTACTGCCTGCAACTCCTTAATGGAGTAGCATAGGTTATCAAGAAGATGGAGCCAGACTCTTCACAGAGATGTACAATGGAAAGATAGGATAGAACAATTCCAGTTGGAAGGGGTGTACAAAGATCATTGAGTCCAACTATCTGACTACTTTGGTGCTAACTCAAAGTTAAAACACCATTTAGAACTTTATCCAAATGCCTTAAAAACACAGATGGGCACAAAGCATTGACCACTTCTCTAGGGAGCTTGTTCATGTGCCTAGCAAGCCTCCTGGTAAAGAAATTTGGATGGGATAGAAAGATGTAACCTGGAACACAGGAAATTCCAAGTTAAAATATGGATATATTTATTTATTTAACTTGAGGATGGTCAAACACAGACCAGAGGCCTAGTATCAGATCAGAGATTGTGAAACTCCTGTTAACTACAACTGCATCTGAGATTCCAACTAGTTTTTTATCCATCTGTCCATCTTCTGAATTGAATGAAACATCATAGCGTTGACACAAAAATGTTATGGAAGACAGTCCAAAAAACAAAAAAACCCTCAAAACATATAACATGTGCTGCTCCCTCCTTGCTGCAAGCCTACAGTTAACACTATCTCAGCAGGCATCCACAGCAGGCATGCAAAGAATCATAGAATATCCTAGATTAGAAGAGACCCAACTCCAAGTTCCACACAAGACCACCCAAAATCCAAACCCTATGTCTGAGAGTGAAGTCCAGAGGCTCCCTGAGCTCCAGCACTCGGGGCCGTGTCCACAGCCCTGTGCAGCCCGTTCCGTGCCCACTGCCCTGTGGTGCAGCACCTGTCCCCAGCCCCACAGCCCCTCCCCTGACGCAGCTCCACGCCAGTTCCCTCGGGCCCTGCCGCTGTCACACAGAGCAGAGCTCAGCGCTGCCCCTCCGCTCCCCGTGAGGAGCTGCAACCGCCATCAGGCCTCCTCCTCCCCAGTCTCCATTTCACTGGGCTGAAAAACCCAGGCACTTCAGCTGCTCCTCACACGCTTTGCCGTCTACTGTCACAACCCTCCTCTGGACACTGTCTAAAAGTTTTATGTACTTTTTGTATTGATGGAAGGACATGCCAAGGGGCTTCTGCTCATAGATAGTTCTTAGGAAGAATACAAAGTATGGTCTTCCCTCTCCCAGAAGCATGATTTACACACAACAAATCCATGCTGACTGTTCCCAATTACCTTACTTTCCACGTGTCCAGAAATGTGCTTCAACACAGCCTATTCCATGACTGGAACATACTGATTGGAGTGATGCTCACTAGGCCATATTGCACTGAATTCCTGTTTTGGCCTCTTTTGAATCAAGTTCACCTTTACTATTTAATCTTCTCCAGCTGTTTTTTTAGATGATTTTTAGAATCCCTGACATGTGAAGAGCCAAACTTACCAATAGCAAAAAACGTGTCCCTGTCAATAGCAGCGGCTTCCTTGCAACTGAACAGCAGCGAGGCTGCCTCAGAGCGGTTCAGGAGGCTGGGATCGCTCTGGGGAAGGGCGAGCCGCTTCAGCTGCTCCGCGAGGGACGTCATAGCTTCACCTTCCGAGGACACACACCTCAAAGGAAACCCTGCACGAAGAAACCCACAGATAAAGCCAGCATCCCACACTTCTCTCCCACGAAGTAGCTCCTGAAGCCCACCCTCACCCATTCCCACCATGAGCGGCTTGTGACCGCAGCGGCCTTAGGGACACGGACACGCACACCCCACCCCCTTCCTTTCGCCCCCTTCCACAGCGGCCGAGGCCTCGCTGCCAGCTGCCACTTAAAGGCGCACCCAGGTAGGAGCTAACCGGAGCCAGACCAGGAGAAGCGCGGGAGGGGCAGCAGCAGGCGGTGACGCAGCCCGATCCCCCCCCCACTCAACCTCGGTACCCACCGGGCCGCGCACCGCGCCGCTCCCCACGTGCGCTGCGCGCGCCGCTAACCCGGAAACAGCCGCCGCAGCGGCACAGGAAGCTCCGCCCCCTGATGCGAGACCACGCCCCTTTCCTCTCCCGTTTTCGGCGCGTGGGCGTGGACTGCACAGAGCATGCGCGGGGGTCGGCCGCTTCTTTGGTGCGGGGAGGGCGCGTGGTTGGGGGCGGCCATTTGCTGCTGTTGACGGCCGCCGGGGGCCCGCGTGTGCGGATGCGTGGGGGTGGGCTGGGGCCATAGGTGGGTCAGGCTGTGGGAGGAGGTGCGAAGACTAAGTGCGAGCGAGTGAGAGGGCTTGACGAAGTCTTGTTGTCGTGGAGTGCTGCTGTTGTTCTGCTGAGCCCAGCACGACCTTTGAGAGCACAGCCCCGTCGAGATCTGCTAGTCAGGGCTGGCATGTATCACCAGTCAGGGTGCGCAGCGCTTCTGTTGTCCCGCATCAGGGTCTCTGCATGTCTGAAGTGATTCATACTGGGGAAAATCTAAGAATTCTGAGAAAAGAAACTTAAAAGCTACTGCAGCTGCTGTGGATGAGATTCCAGCTGCAGAACCATGAAGTAATATGGGTTGGAAGAGTGCTGGAGAAGTCATCTAATTATCCCTGAGACAAGGCCAGTTTGCAGCATGTTGCTCAAAGCTCGTCCGCTTGTGTTTGGAGCACCTTGAGGATGGAAATTCCAGAGCTTCCTTCAGCCTCTCATTTAAGGTTTGGTTATCCTCAGGTTAAAAACATGTTCCTAACATTTAAAAAAAACAAAACAAAACAAAAAAACAATATTGTCCCCTACCAGTTTGTATTCAGTATTTCAGGCTGCAGCGTTTGCGCCTTGAAATGAAAGCCAGAAAGAGAATGTGTGTAGTTACAGTCCAGGAGAAGCCTGGAAAATTTTTGATGTGAGCAGTTGTAAAAAATTATGCCAAATATAACAATTCCAGCACTGAGTGTGGAGGATTATTCCAAATATTGTTGAGAAACTGTATGCCAAGGTCAGAAATAACAAATGATAAAGCTGCCCTATGTGGCAATCATTTAGCACGCAGAAGAAATAGTATATATAAGTATAAATTCAGCTTTGCAAAACGTTTACGTGCTTGATGTTATCCGTTTATTGTTCTCTTTCTGCCTTCTGTAATGACGTAGCAGTTGCTCTTTGCATTTGGACTGCATCGTGAAATGATCAGACAGTGCCCTTCGGCAGCATGTACGTTGGTAAGGCCTTGAGGCCCCTCGTCCCTTGGCCTTCGTTAGGAGCAAGGAGATTGGAGTCACTGTATTATGTATGAATGCGAATATATCAAACTAGAGAGTTAAGATTTGCTTACTCCATCTCTTCAGCTATAGGCTTAGTTTTTTTTTTTTTTGTTTTTTAATACTTAAACTTGTAAAACTCAGGAGTAACTGTTGTGATGTCAGTGGAGTTGTGCAATTGTGCAGCTGATGTAATTTGGAGGCAGAAACAACCAAGTGCGATTCAGTTTTGGTTGAGGTTCTTGTTGCTGGAACAGGATTGAAGTGAAAATAATTTTTCAGTTGGACTTGAACGGCTGGGAGAAATTTGCTTGCTAGGCATGATATCAGGCGTATCATCGACTTACTGACCACTGTGGCAGGCGGTATCATGTTTCCTTGTCTTTTCTTGGAAAATGTACTGCAGCTTCCCCCAGCCATAAATTCTCATGTGTAGCTGCATTCCAGATCTAAAAATAAATAGAAACCCTCTGGATGGGCAGAGAGAAGCTATTTTGGGGATTTTACTATGTTAACAGCTTTGTGATATGGTACTACCAAGTAAAGGCTTCTAATCAAAATTATTGTAGAGGAGGCTTTAGCATGTTTGCTCTAGAAGTGCTTCACCTAGGCACACGCAAAGAAGACGTAGGTTTGAAAGCAGTAGGCAAGGGCCACCTCTGTGTTTCCAAATTTATTTAGCTGAGATAGGTCTACCCTGTCTCAAAAACATCAGGGAGAGTAGAGTTTTTAAAAATTGAAGAAAATAAGCTGTTCTTTCATTGCTGAGCTGCTGACAAATTGTGGTGTTTTTGATGTGTGTTGTGTGTATTGTCGTAAAAATCAGCTAGAAAGTTGGATTTTCATGACTGCACAATTGTTGTCAGACAAAACAGGAGATATCTCGTGGTTGCTGTGACTATGATAGTTTGTTGTCAGGATTTTACATTTATCAGGCTGAAAAAAAATATTATGTTTTTGTATGTTAGCTACCTACTGCTACAAAAAATATATGTGCCAGGTACTACTGAGGGAGAAGATGTTGTGTATCTGCAATGTAATAGTTCTGGATTCTGTTGTTTAATGCATGGGGAGAACTTGGAAATCAGAGTGTGGCAGTGTGGCCCTTTGGGTCTTGGATGTAGTAAGCAACAAGGAGATTGTTGTGTACCATTCATGTAACAGGGCTATAAATCATAGAAAAGAAATGGAAGGTTGGGAGAAGGTAAAAGTGATTACTAAGAAACCTGCTTTTGAATGCAGCATGCTTTTCTTACTGCAGAATACTGTCTTGCTGTTACCACTCTCAATTGCCTCTGTTATTTAAGCAAGTGGCAAGTGTTGGAATAACAGCAGATCTTGTATGGTGCAACAAGCCATTCCTGACCTGCAGCTGTTCAAATCTCTATTTACTTGCCAGCCCAGCCAGTTGCTGTTTTATTGGTTGTGTGATTTCATTTTTAATTTTTTTTTTTATACGCTGAGATGAATCACGTCTTTTTCCCTGAAGAAGAAACAGTTTAATTATTACCCAGACACATTAAATAGAAATTTCAGCCTTTCCCCAGGCCAGCTGTTGAAGCCATTGCCACTTTCACTCCTTCATTTGCCCCAGTCTACACACCAGCCTACACACCGTTTCCATATCTGATGAACATATTGTTTAATCTAGAATGAGCTTGCAACTTTACATGATAATATCTGAAAACAGTAGGATCCATGTTCAGTAGCAGAGGGCAGAAAGCATACGTGTTGTTTTTGCTGCTTGATTATATTCAGTATTCTACATTGTAGAATCACAGGATGGCTTGGTTTTAAAAGGACCTTGAAGATCATCTAGTTCCAAAACCTCTGTCATGGGCAGGGCTGCCACCCACCAGCTCAGGCTGCTCAAGACCCCATGCAACCTGGTCTTGAATGCCTCCCGGGATGGGGCATCCACAGCTTCTCTGAGTAACCTATGCCAGCCACCCTCTGAGCTAAAATTTTCCTCCTAACATCTAGCCTAAGTCTCTCCTCGCACAGATTAAAGCCATTCCCCCTTGTCCTATCACTGTAAGATTGTGTAAAAAGTCAGTCTCCTTCCTGTTAATAAGGTCCCCTCAAGTACTGGAGGACTGCAGTGAGGTCTCCCTGGAGCCTTCTCTTCTTCAAGCTGAAGAGGCCCAGCTGCTCTCCCACCTTGGGACAGGTGCTCTGATCATCTCCATACGTTTACTGTGCTGGAACTCCAAGCCTGGATGCAGTACTCCAGGTGAGGTCTCCAGGACAGAGCAGAGGGGCAATCACATCCCTCTCTGTGCTGGCCACCCCTCTTCTGATGCAGCCCAGGATATTGCTGGGCTTCTGGGCAGCAAGTGCATGCTGCTGGCTCATGTCCAGCTTTTTGTCCATTGGGTCCCCTCAGGTTGTTCTCTCTAGGGCTGCTCTCCAGGAGTTCTTCTCCCAGTCTGTACATATAATCTGGGATTGCCCCAAACCAAGTGCAACATCTTGCACTTGGCCTTGTTGAACCTTGTTAGGTTTACGTGCTTCCACTTTTCAAACCTGGCTAGGTCTCTCTGGATGACATACCTTCCTTAATGTATATATTTAGTTATCCACTTTGTAAGCTTTGTTTATGTTATGCATCTTTGTGCAGGAATGAATTACATGCCTAACACAGGGCCGCTGTGAACACTGGCAACAACTGAACATTTTTGTTTTTAAATATATGTATGCGTATTTACGTATATGTGAGAGAAATTAATATTAGAATATCTAGAAATTATTGAAAAAAATATATATAAGTATCTGCAATTACAGGAAATGCCCCCAAACTTGCTTTGTGTTTCATACAGTTTTAAAAATTTTTGGGTTTTGTATTTGCATTCCTTGTGCCTTGGAAACTGTTGATGATATTATGTGCTTTGGGAATTTCTGGCAGGGGGAAACAAACTGTTGTTAAAAGAAATACTGTGTTTGTTTTGAGTGTCAAGAGCGTGCAACTGAGTGTTACTGATAAGCTCAGATCTCTCAATCTGTTGATTGGCTAGAGGTACCATGGTTTTAGGGTTTAAATAGTGACCCTTTTGTCTCGAGTTGATGCAAAGACTCAGTGCTGCTTTTCATGACTTGAGAAGTGGAAATAAACTTGGTAACGGCTAATAATTTAGTTACATAAGCTTTTTCTCAGTACTTTCTCCAATGCATTTCTTATTCTCTAGAATTCTGTGTGTTTTGTGTATGCCAGTGCTTGAAGAGAGTTCTCTGCAGAGAAACTGCTTGAGCTTCTTGAGTAGAAGCCGCAGTGCTTATATTAATATTAAGCTGCACTGGAAACATTTTCTGCTTTCCTTAAGATGTTGTCTGAGCTTTCTTCCAATTCAGGATTTATTTGTAATCATTTTCTCAATTTATAATGAATTTATAATCAGTTACAGAGCTGATGGCTTAAAAAAAATCATTAAGATCACAAGGGTGATGCATATAATGGGGATTGGTGAGCCACGGCGAATGAATGAAAGAGTGCCTTGGTGTTGCAGATGCTCATTCATAACTCAGTGGTCTCCCCTAGAGGAGTCCAAGGTATACTTGAATCTGTGCATTTGTTCTGCAAGACAAGCTTTCTTCTGAATGCGAAGAGCCAGAGTAAAGCTTTGTTGGGCTGGATGTAAGGACAGATTCTGGAAAAGGAAAACTTGTGTTTTACGTGTTGCAGGATGAACACGTTACCCATGTTTGGCAGTAATGCGTGTTGAACTCGATGCTGTCTCATACAGGACTTGAATTTGCCCCATGTTTGTAAGGAGGTAGTATTCATTTTTACCAACTAGCAATTCATTCAAACACATTGTCGTCTGGTGTGCGTGATTTCACTGCTGTGAGTGAAATTGCACTGGTGTATCTGGAAGGAGAAATGAGGGCACAGTTACTGCAACTTGTCTGAGGTCATTTGGTGAATCTGTACCAATGCTGAGATTAGAGCACAGCAGTGTCTGATATCGAGTGCCCATATCCTGTGACCATCATCTCTACTTCATACCTCAACCATTTAAAACCTGCCAGGTCTCCTCTGTGCCTCCATGATAATTGTTGTCTGGAAACTCTGACTTTGTTGACAGCCTTTCTTTCTAGATAAATAAAGGCATGTTGTGTGTCTATCCCTTATCTCACATGTACATCCAAGTGCTTTTTATCCCCAGTGTGATTAAAACTAATGCTGAATAATGTCATGCTTTAAAAAAAAATAATTCTCAAATCAGTTCTGGGTCAAAGGTTGGCTCACTGAGGGATTTTTTTGTGCTGATAATATTAATGAAGTGCAAACTCTGTAGTCAGCTGCATAGCCCAAGTCTCCTGATTTCTCCCTTGCTTAGTATCTTTGTGTTCTGAGGCTAAGCCAATGTAAAATAGGAATGCAGGCAGGATTCTGAGAACACGATGGTTTTTCTGGAGGTTTGTAATAGGCCGTGCTACCCTCCTAGACCTGCTCTTATATTCTCACCACTGAGCCATTTTTAAAATCCTGGCTGTGCCTTGCCATTTTTTCCAATCCTATGCCAGCACTATTTGTAGTTTCCCCACCTGTCACCCTGAGTATTACGTGGTAACCGTCTGCGTATTGCTCTACGAATTCCATCTGCTAACAGACTGACTTGCAGCACTGCAAATAAATTACCATATTTCCCAGTTTTTTGTTTGGTGTTACATTTTTTAATCTATGCAAAAGATCTATGAAAGCTTGTGGGTTTTTTTTTTTTTTTGCTCATTATCTAGTCTGCTTTTTTGAGTTGTGCCTGTCCATACAGGATCCATTACACAACAGAGGCTCAAAAGATAAGGCAGTTCAGGTATCATGGGTTTTGTGTGTGTGTGGAATATTTAATAGAGAAGATAAGGGCTAAGGCTTAATGAGGGCTCTCCTCATCCCTGAAAGGTATGATTTTATGTAGTGCTGCCTGGCAATAGTTGTCACTAGAGGATTTGTCCTCTGCTGTGCCTTATCTTTCAAAGCTGACTTTGGAGTTTGTGATTATTATGTCCCATATACTACTGACAGAGGCCAGATTTTGAATATTCCTACTGATATTTGTCTTGTAGCGTTTCTGGGAGCCAACTATCTGCTGCACCAACTACAAGACTGGAAATGTAACTCTAGGAATTGTAGGGACATCCTCTCCAGTTTGTAAGGGACCCTGGAATGCCTGATGAAGCCTGACATACTAGCTTCCCCTCAGGCATATTTGGGTGCAGGCTAAACACAGACCTCTGAGACAAAAATGGAGGTGAGGTAGATGAAGCACATGGCAATTAGACTTGTTTGGTAGGCTCATCAGGGCTTTTTGAGATAGAAAGCCTCTGCTCCAAAGAATTTGTGATTAAGGTAGACATGAAGAACCAAAGCAAGCATCGCTGACTGTTTTAGAGATGGGAGAGTGCAGCACGACAAGCTTGTTTCTCTTTCAGTTGGTGGGATCAGGCTGAAGGGCCAAGTCTTAGCTTTTGGGGAAAAAATTACTGGAAGTGATTTGCTCAACGTTATGTAGAACATTTTAAACTGGGGTAGATCACACAGTGTGTCAGCCTCGTGACTTTCCTTCCACACAAAGACTTGGCAGCAGTCTGTGGCCCCAGTACAGTCAGCATTTTCTCCATACTCCTGAAGCCCTTGTGCTTTAGTAGTATCTGTCCCTCCTATAAATGTTTCTTGCTACACTTTATCCATGGCTGCATTTCAGGGGCAGAGTAAGTTGTTCCTATATATAGATGGCGAAGCACTTTGAAATCTTTTGAAGTCAGCAGTGCATTTTTTCAGTTATTTCTCCATTTGTATTTCCAATAGTTAGAAAAGAAATATATAGTGCACACTTAGCTTCTATATAATTAATATTTCCATGCATGAGTAGGGGAACAATTTTTCAGAGTGAAAGCCTGTCTCTTTTGGTGCTGGGTTGTGGCAGGGCTACATTCTGTGTCCACAGTGCTGCTCTGACTGAGATCAGGCAGAATCAGAAGTTTGGTTCCCACATATATGCTTCTCTTTGCTCTTTCCTCCTTCTGCAGATGTTCTTTTCACTTGCTATATGTAAAAGGACTTCTTAAAAAATAGATATGACGTGCTTTGAAAACAACAGTGCTTTACAATCCATTTAAGCTTCTATTAGCAGATTATGTAGGAGAGCACTCTGATTTTATTTTTTAATTTTTCATTGTTGCCTCTTTTGGAAAGTCATCCTATTGGGTTTGTGTTTTTTTTTTTTCTTCTTCTTTAACAGAGAAATAGGCTGTGTCTCTAGATAGATAATTACATACCTACTTCTGATTTATAGAGCACTCATAAGGTCTTTTATCATCCTGTGGCACGTGTGAGATAATTTTCGCAGGTGTGGGTTATCGTGTTTTTTGCAGAGAAACATTAAAACTGGCAACTAATGGTGATCACTTTCACATGAGCTGATGGTTCCGCAGATGATTATTTAGGCAGAGAAATCTGGCTTGTTTCTAAAGCTCGCTCGGTTCAAATAGAAGAATGATGTGGAGAAACATTGTTGAAATTTTCAACATTTTTGAAGTTTTTATTTAAAAGTTGAGGTTTTATCTTCTGAGAGTTTGTGAGAGGGAAGAATAAGAAATAGGCCAAAGGGATTGAAAGTCTGATGAACACTGGGGATACAGGAGAGCGATTTCTTGAAAGAATTTTCTGACAGCTTTGGTGGAGCAAATGGAAGTTAAAAATAAACTGTGAAACGAATTCTTTTTCATTAAAAAAGGTGTGAAAGGCCGACACAGGAGGTGAAAGCCATGCTTTGATTAGTTAGAAAAGCCCTTGGATTCTCAAGGAGCTTAATGCAACTTGTGCCAGGAGACTTTTGCTTTGCTAAGTTGGAGCTGTGGTAAGAAATACTGAGTGAGTTCGCACAGACCCGTTGCTCCTGTTTGGAAAGCTCTGGCTTTGTGCTCCTCATACATGGAAAGCACAAATCATACCTTATGGCCCTGGTGTTTTCTGGGGTAAGACCTTATGAAAATTGATGTTGACATGAGCTACTGCTGTATGTGAAACAAAAGGTAAGAATAGTTGACAATTCAGCACTGCTGTCTCCATTGCTGATCACCTAGAGCCATCTTATTTATATTAATCTCTTTGAAAAACACGAATATTCCTTTTTATCTTCCCTTGTCTGTGTTATTTGTACCTCAAATCTATCTGGATCTCAGAATGTCTTGCCATGGCAGTTTAAGATGCTTATGTGGGTCACAGTGTTCCTTTTTTCTTGCTTATTTCTGTTTTCTTTTTCCTTGGAGACATGCAGTTTCTAGCTGTGCAACTCTGCCAGCTTTAGTGGAGGTAGTCTTAACCTACCCGTATGTGGGGATAAGCTGACTGAGAGCATTACTGCCTGTCCATGTCTGTTTAATTTGTACTACTCTGCTGGGCTCAGCTTTCCTTTCTCTAGGTGATCTGGAATGGGCAACTCCCTTTCCACTTTGAATTTGGCCTCATAATTCCATTTTGGCTCTCTTTCCACAGTGGACCTTCATTCATATGCTTCTCATTACCATCTGCACAGTTCATTTATGAAATTAAATTAAAGTAGTAAACAAAATACCAGATACTCCTCCTAATGCTCTGTCTATAAATATCTTCTCTGCCTACTCATGTTGTCTGATTAAAGGGTAGTAAGTAGTTATTTAGAGAACCTAAGACAGGCCAGATTCCATTGAAGTAGGTTGTTCTTTTAAAATCAGAATATTGCATTTAGCTGCCTGTTTCAAGCTCGTCTGTCTAAAAATGCGTATTGTTAAAGCTGAAGCTCCTTCTTTTGACGTTTTCCCACAGCATCACAGAATGGCCCAGGTTGGAAGGAACATAAAGGAATCTCCAACCCCTCCCGCCAAAGGCAGGGTCACCAACCTCCCCATTTAATACTAGAAACTTTCAGAAAGGAGAAAAAAATTAATTATGCAACCCTGTCCATAGCAAGGGCTTGGAGCTAGATGATCTTTGAAGTCCCTTCCGACCCAAGCCATTCTATGGTTCGATGGTTTTCTACAACAAAAACTCTGAAATATGTATTTTTTTTCATTGAGAACATACTAACATAACCTGCCCGATGTGGATTTTGAGTATTTCTCCCTTACATAAAATGTATGATCTTGAACTTTTGGTACTCTCAGACTACCTGAGAGATTTTGTGGTTCTGGGTCTCAGTTGCTTCATACGATGATGATTTTTTGTTGGTTTTGTTATTAAAGTGATGCAGTTTCCTAAGTACAGAGCAAACAAGAAAATAGGTCATATCTTTGCAGCAGTGGCTAGCAGTATTCTGAGAAAAATTCAGTTATTAATATACATGTATCCCTCTTTCAGAATTCTAGGAATTAAGGATAGATTTCCCTTTGATATCCAGAAGTCTAGTGCTAATCCACAGATGATGGGATACTCATTGTCATCATATCTCCATTTGTATTTCATGACACAGGCACTCCAGCCCATGTTAAATGATGAGGACCAGAAGATGAACTGTGGTTCCGCTTTGTACAAAGCCATCAGTGACTGCAGGGCTCACCTGTACTACACAGGGAGGGGGTGCAGAACCATTTGATATCATCTACTTTGATTTTCAGACAAAAGAGTGCCAAGGAAAGGCTCACCTCGAATGCACTAACGCATTGAAAGGTCACAGGTCTTGTCAGCACAGGAGACAGCTCTGGGCTGGAGCATTATAGGATGTATTCTTCCATTACTTTTTTTTTTTTTTTTTAATTCTTACTTTTCCTCCAGAAGTTTTTCCTGTGCTGTGCACAGTGAATAAGAAGGAATGGTTTTGCTCACTTCAGAGGCTTTAACAGTCCTTTAGGCAACAGGAGCATGCCTCACAAAGCACAGATCTCATCCATAAGCTGCACAAATTACATCAGCATAGGCAGAATGTGTATATATATATATACACATATATATATATATATGTGAACATTCTGCTTATAATCACTATTAGACATAGGCTGAGAGTTTCCTAAGAGGTAAATCATCTGCATGTAAACAAAAGCCTGCACTCAGCATTCATCAACATTTGCTTCATTTTAGAGGGAAATACTATAGCAAATCTGAGAATATTTATATTGAGCAGGTGAAAAGCATGCATTTCTGACCCTGAATTTTATTTTTAAACTGCTTATTGCATGGTAAGTACACCAAACTTAGGAAGTTGAGTTTGAGTTGATGTCATGAAACAGTTGTGTTGCAGTCTTCTTCTGAATTCAAATTTGCAACCTTAGTGCTGCATCTGTCAAGTTTTTTGAGCTGATGGGTAGTTGTTAGCTGTGTATATGTGTATGTATGATCATCTATATTGCATGGGCTTACAGGATAGAAGGCAACTTGGCAGGAAGCAGAGCTTTACCTAGTAAAACAAAGTGTGAAACGTATGCTGTCTAGCTGTTACTTATTCATATTGGTTTAGACATCTCTGGTTGCCTTTACTGAACATACTTCTCCTCTTGTACCTGGCTTTGTCTTTCAGGGCTTCTAAAAGCTCAGCTTTGGTGAGCTTTTTTTTCTTTGTAAGTAAGTTTCAAACTGTATCCAGCACAGACACTTCTGGAAAGAACGACCTTGGCTGATGGTGCAGGATGCAATGTAGTGAACTTGCCAGTACCCAAGGAAACATTCAGTTGTCACCAGGGGAAGAAGGGGGAGGAGGGGAAGAGGAAATAAGCTTGCCAGTATGTTTGATCTCAGTGCTGTCTTCTCAGATTTTACCCCGTGGAAAACACAGATAGTTGGTTGCTGTCACAAATTTCTGAAGTTAATGGTTCCACAGATGTTTTTGTGCTCTTTTTGGTGTCTACATTTGGGATGCAAGGAGTGTCTTTCCTAGATGAAAGGGTGTGCATTGCTCTTCTAAGTTGTGCTTGCATACTTGTGCTCTAACTCCACACCCAGTCTCTGCTGTGTTTTATCTTCTGGGTGTCCCTTTCTGCGCTGGCTCTGCTGAGCTTTAATCTGAAAAGCGGCTGGCCACAGACTTCAGGTTGATGATAAATAATGTTGTACGACATCGGCAAGTCATACATGAGTCTTGAGCAGCAGTACATGACAGTAGATTTAAAAATAATAATAATAATTAGAAAGGCAGATGATTAGGCAGTGCGTTTTTGTCAGACTGCTTACGGGAGGCGAATCCCCCTGGTCAGCCTCCCCCTCTTGCCGTGACAGTCCGTGCTCCGCACAGCAGCAGCACGGCGGTGGGTTCCCCGGCCCCAGCGCGGACCAGCGGCGCTGCTGGGCGCCTCTGGGCGTCTGCCCCGGGGAGGGGGGGCGGTGCAAGCGCGGGCTCCTGCGGCCGCCTCTCGGAGCGGCGCTGGGCAGCCGCCGGCAGCCACGTGACGGCCCGGCGGGGATAATAAGCGGCCGCAATGAGCGGCGCTGGGCTTCTCCGGAGGGTCGGCCGCAAGGACCTGCAGCAGCAGCAGAGAGAGCGGGTGAGACAGAGGGAGAGCGAAAGGGGGAAGGAGGATCACCAGCCATCCGCCACTACCTGACAGTTAAAGCCTCAACTCTCGGCAGCTCATCGATATTAACATCCTGTCTCCTTGGGAAAGAAAAAAAAAATACACACGTTGCTATCTTCAACCCATCAGCAACCATACTGAGCTTAAATATATATACATATTTAACTGTTAATAGGCAAAGCGGTTGAAGCTGATCCCTGGGTAGAATGAACAGCATGAACCAGATAGAAACAAACATGCAGTACACCTACAACTATGAAGAAGATGAGTACATGACCCAAGAGGAAGAATGGGACAGGGACCTGCTCCTGGATCCAGCATGGGAGAAACAGCAAAGGAAGGTCTGGAAATAAAGTAATGTGTGTCTGTATATGTGCTTCTTTGTGGAATTCTGGCCTTGTAGCCGTGCTGCATCTGGAATTGCTGGGGCTATGCAGTAAAGTGTTCTTATTTTAGAAGAGGATGTAGATATAAGGTACATATTATGCAGTATTTTAAGGGAAAAGCACTCGCTTTTTGTATTCATCTATGTAAGATGGTAGTAATTAATGAGAGTCAGGAGTGTGTTTTTATATTTTACTAGGAATGTTCTGTCAGTAGCTCTACATTTGTGTGTTGTTGATAGCGATTCCAGTGTTTTGTTTTTTTTTTTTTTTTTTTTTTTTTTTTTTAACTTCATAGGTCTTCCTTTCACGAAGTAGTTTCTGAAATGTTGTATGTGCCTGATGGCTTCTCTAAAGCAGTACATCACAGTTATAACCTGGGCGTTGCATGAAGTGGTTCAAAACTGTGCCGAAAACCCATCAAAATTTACATGCAGTATTTCTGAGTTTTAGTAGAATTTACTCTCAAGATGGACTGAATAATTTTAGAAAGATGATGTTGCCTTGAAATATATTTAGCATAGGTTTGGAAAACTATTGAATGAGTTAAATTCCCATGTGCCATTCTGTGTCTGGGTGAAAAAACAAGTCTGTAAACTCCTTGGAATATGGTATTGTAGAGGAAACATTCCTCATCTTCTAGGTTTAGGAAAGCAATTGTGTCAACAAGTACTGCCTATACTCAATTTTTGAACATAGGCATAGGTTGTAGGCTCTTGTTCATTAAAGAACCGTGTGAATGTGGCACTGAAGAACATAGTCAGTGGGCATGGTGAGGATGGGCTGGTGTTTGGACTGGATGATCCTTGTGATCTTTTCCAACTGTAATGATTCTGTGACTTCTTAGTAGTTGCAACCCTACCAACAGCCTTGTTAGCAGTTCAGTACTTTAGTAGTTGCTGCTCCTATGATGCCTTTAAAATATGAGAGAAGAAATATCTGATTTCAGAACACTGAGTTTTAAGCAGCCTAAAGAGGGGAGGGATGAGAAATGTTGCAAAGGATTTGTTACTTCCTAATGTTGAAAGTGATGTTGAAATTGCAGCTGACAGATCTAGGATTACAAGGTTATCTACTGGTTACTGGAAGGAAAAAAGGAGAGAGGAGAAAGGAACATTAAACTGTAGGGCTGTATATGGTTTTTACTACAGGTGGGGAACTCCAGGAAGTTTGATTAGGGTAATTTTTAGCCTGTGTCAAATCAAGAAAAAAGTGTTGCAAGCACTTTATCTGAAGTCAGTGTCTGACCTGCTGTTATAGTCATGGCTTCTATATGACTGTCAAACTAAGAGCCATTAGAACTGCTAGGGCTGATGTGTTTGCTTTTCCATAGCAATTGGTAGAGCTGATATTTTCCTCTTGTTTTCACTTGTAGCTTTCTGCTTACTGTGAGTTTTACATGATTTTGCTCGCTTTCCTGCATTGATAGATCCTGTTATACAAGGATAGTGTGAGAAGTTCAGCAGCTGCAACTCCTAACCAATTCTATACAACAGTGGTGCTCAGTTTAGTTTGATGCTCTTTATATGGTGAAATATTCTTTTATGTTTTGCAGTGAGAATGACAGTGATTTCAGTGTTAATGATTAGAAACTGCTCAGCTGTAACAGGCTGTGGTTACATCTGATAAAGATTCAATTGCCCGGCATTTCATGGAATCCTGTGTTTTCAGAATAAAGAAATAATGGGCTGGTTACCAGGCAATCATCACTCTACTGCAATTTTCCTAGAATACAAATAAGTAATAAAAAGGATTTGGGTTCTGTAGGCTTTCTTATTTGCAGTAAATCTCTGGACTATTCCAGAAGAACGGAGAACAGTTGATATGAGGCATCACAGCAAATTTTTTGTTCCCATTCCTCCAAAGTAATAATGCTTCAGCAGAAAACCTGGTTTCTACATTCACAGATGAAAGCTTACTTCCACAATGCAGAGAGGTAGTACCTTTGCTACTTTGTGTGGTCTATTCCCAGTATTTGTTTTTAATATTTAAATGATATCACATTAAAATAAAATTTAAGAGGGTGATCCTCATTCCTTGCCTTGGAAAAGAGTCTGAATTTATTATGACAAGAAAGTAAGTAATTTCACATAAAGGGTCTGAAACTTTCAGGGCTTCTGTATTCTAAATAGCACTAAGACGGTTGCAGAAAGTGCATTCTCACTTTCCTTATTTATTAGGAAAAGATTGCAGATACATGGGCACAAATCTTTGTTCAAACTGGTAATATAATATAGAAAAATGATCTCAGTGAAGCCCTGGCAGTTGGCAGCATATATTTTCTATTAGACAGTCTTGGAACAAACCAGAAATAAATACCATTGTTTCTATTGTGGGCTGCCCTCTCCAGACTTGCCATTTCAGTGATATGCCTGGTATGAGATCTGTCAACAGATGCTGGTAACACATGATGACGTCCATAGGATTACAATGGCCGTGGCGCCTAATTATAACCATGGTTCACAGAGTATTATGGTCTGCTATTATCCAGTCTCCTTGGTGGCTGCAGGTGTCAGAATAAATATAAAGTATGTTGTATGAAGGGACTCTCGGTAGTAGCTTAGCTGTGACTCTCTGAATATGAACACCAATTTAAGTGCTTTGGTTAGGGTAAAATTTGGCTTGTGTCAAATCAAGAAAGTACAGCAATTTGGCTGCTGTGTTAGCTGCTAATGGTAGGAACTTAAGCAGGATCATATAGTCGGAAACTTCAAACGGCAGCTTTAAGCAAAGACAGAACAACAGGTCGGTTTGTCTTTGTTATATTTGGGACAGACATGCTGTCTTCAGCAGGAACTAGAGAACTACAGCCTTGGTGTCTTTTAAACATGCAGAAAGAAATGATAGATTAGAAACTTCTGAATTTTGCTGCTTTTCCCAGTACGGTTTGATTGACCGTGTGTGTTTAAATAGCAGTTGAAAGATCTGTGACAGTGGCCATTTGCTTCTTCAGTATTATGTAGAAAGCAGAAAGCAGAGTCTGGCTGAACAGAGGCGCTGCAATATTCTTCTTGACTCTTTTACCTTAATCAGAGTCAGTTTACCTCCTTAGACTTCAGTTTTCCTGCTGGCTAAAAAGAGGACAAAAATGATCATTTGTAACCAAATGATAGTTGTAGTTCATTTTATGGTATGTTAGACTAGTCATTAGCCCTGTTTCAATCACAGCTATGCTGTACTGGAATGGAATTAAAAATCATGCTATAGCTCATAGAGAAAAACTTAAAATCTGATATCTCTTCTCTCTGTTAAATTTCTCAATTTTCTAAAAAAGAAAACATTCAACAGATTCTGCAATTCTTTTAGTCTCTCCAGTCTCTATCTCAATATTTTTTGAAGGAACATGGAAAATTGCGATTCCCCTTAACTTAGGAAACCTAGGACAACTCTACTTAAAATGAAGATATGCTGTATTGTTCACAGCATGTTTGAACTCCCAAGATTGCTTAGTGAGCTGTGTGTTAAACAGTGCTTTTTCTTTTCCCTCTTCTCTTATTAATGCAAGAAAAAGAGTTATGATGGTACAGAGTACCATTGTATCATGCAAAAAGAAGTACAGGATTACAGAACAGAGACCAAATGGATGTTCTGACAGTGTTGAGCTTAAGAGAATACCTGACAAGCCTAAGAAAGGAAAGGAGTGCTTTTGAAGAACATCTAGAAACAACTATAAGCTCATAAAGAGAAAACTTACTTGACTTAGGAGGTTCCATGCAGAGACCCACGATGAAGTTTATACTCCTACTAAATGGAAACATCACTGTGCCGTAAGTAACAGACAGTAAAAGTTGTTTACTGGTACATTTTATTTTTAGACAACTGTTGTTATAAATAATTTATTATAGGAGTGTACTTCTTTAAACTTTGACATCAATTTTTTTTTTAAAGAAGTCTGAAATCTTCAGGACAGAGAAAAGATCTGAAGAATTATGAACAGGTGTGATTCCGTCTTCAGGACGGTTGTGTTGTAAAGGACTTAGCTGACTCCACATTGGTATCTCATGTTTCCTCCAGATGTTTGTGCATGTCTCTGACGCTATTGCATTAATGTATGTAAAGAAAGAACTGAAAACATGTTCCTGACCTTACTGATATTATTATAGAGGAGCGTTTACGTTCCAGCATGCTTTATGGTCCTGATACCATCACCTTGTTGATGCAGAAGAGTTTTATTGTAGGTGTCAGCACCATGAAGGCCAGTGGTATTGTGGTGTGCATTAGGAAAAGTGTTGCCAGCGGGTTGAGGGAGGTGATTCTCCTTCTCTTCCCAGCCCTGGTGAGGCCACATCTGCAGTGCTGTGTCCCGTTTTGGGCTCCACAGCACAAAATATATGCTAGTGGAGGGTTATGAAGATGATTAGGGGACTGGAACATCTGTGTTAAGAAGGAAGGCTGAGAGAGCTGGAGACAAAAACACTGAGAGACTATCTTCCCAATGCATTCAAATATCTTAAGTGTCAAGAGTATGGGACCACACTCTTTAGTGGTGCCCAGCAACAAAAGACAGCAGGCCTAAACTAAAACACAGGAAGTTCCACCTGAAAATGATGAAGAAACTTTATTACTGTGAGAGTGACAGAGAAGTTGTGGAGTTTCCTTCTCTGGAGATATTCTAAGGCCATCTGGGTATGATCCTGTGTTATGTGATCTAAGATGACCCTGGCTGAAGACAGGGGGTTGGACTGAGTGATTTCCAACATCAGCTATTCTGTGAGTGTGTGATGATCTTTTGCGATGGAATAGAATAAAGAAGACTTGGAGTATTTATTTAGCTTGCTATTGCGCTCTGTGGATACAAATCTTGATGACACTGAGCACTGTGCGTGAGTGATGACTTCAGGAAAGTTTCTCTAGAGTAGAAGTTGACTTTCCAGTTAGATTACATTTTTAGCATGACCTTAAGGACTTATCTGCATTACCTTATTTCACTGATAATACAGCTCCTGTTGTCCTTGTATGTCAAAGGAATGAATAAGTAAATAAAGCAACAACTGTAGCAAATTCTTTGGAAGGTGCTACCAGAACTGTGTATTACAGACAAAACGCTTCTTTTACTTGTGTTGGTGGAACTTAATAATGTTGAGCAAATTAAAGATGTTGATTGCGGCCTGAAAGAGAGATTGACCTTGTGTTCAGTCTGACTTCAGTGTCTATAAATAGAGTTACAGTCAACGTCCTGGATTCACTCTGAAGTCTGTGTGGTCTTCTGTGGATGGAATCTAAATCAGTGTCTTATCAGAAATCTTTTCTTGGAAAAAGTCTGCCTGTGAATGAAAAGACAGATAAACTTGTAGAAGCAAACAGCTACATTCCTCAAACCAGGAACAGGAGAGAAATGGCCATGCTTGAATGAGTGAAAAAGAAATGTAAAGCAGAAAAGTATTGGTAGGAGAGGCTGGATGCCACCAGGAATATTCAGTGCTGTAGAATCTGTGGATTTACAGGCTCTGAAATAGTTGTTATGAGGAATATGGCTCTATCTACAGTGTGTACAGTGCATTCCAGCCTGGATCCTGCTTTTTTGTGATGTTCTACGGAAATAATCAGTTGTGGAGTGTTCTGATTGTTTTTCTCAGACTGGAAAATTATTTCCTTGAACTAGAAGCCTTGGAGTTAAGATCTCACAGCACACAAAGAGTCCATCTCTTTTCATCTCTTGAGGTTTTTCAGTGAGGTGTCACTTCTTATGGAGAAGGATCTATGACAACCAGAAGTGAATGCAGGATTGTGAGGGAGGGAAATGGTGCACTCCGTTCTAACAAAGTACCAGCCTCTTATTACTCGTTCCTACTGCTTTCTATTATTAATTGGCCATTTCTTAGGAAGATTGGTGCTCTGGGTTGTGTAGCTCCAGAAATAATTTCAGAAAGGGGTTTCATTTGTAAGGAAGCAAGTCTACCTTGTACCAGTATTAAAAGCAGAATGACACTATGTGGAGAAATCATGATACACTGAGTCCAGTACTGCAATTCTCTGTGCGCTTTACCTTTTATCCAAATAGTTTCACATAAATGTCTTAGTATTTCTGCAGGTTAAGTACAGGGTTTTGTATTGCTAATAGCAGTTAGGAAAGCAAACTATTTCACAGAATCACAGAATTATAGGGGTTGGAATGGACCTCCAGAGATCATGAGTCCAACCCCCCTGCCAAAGCAGGTTCCCTACAGCAGGTCGCACAGGTAGGCATCCAGGCAGGTCTTGAACATCTCCAGAGAAGGAGACTCCACCACCTCCCTGGGCAGCCTTTTAAAAACACATCTTATTTTTACTTAGTAATCACTCAGCATTGTACCTGCCTTCTGTAGAAGTGCAATATGATTCCGTAGGTGCAGAGATTGTGCCTTTTGGTAACATTAAGTTTTAGCACTCCAAAGCCAAATGCTTCTCCAGGTTCATAAAGAATTTGTTCCTAAAGCAGCAATTGCCAAAAGCTCTAACATTAAGAATGCGCACACATAAAGCATACATTGTTTCCTTTTAAGCCCTGGGTGCTCTTTAAGTGACCTTCTTGGTGGTAGCTGACCCCATATAGGAGGCCATAGAACTTGGTAGTCGATGGACAGATTCCTTTTTTGCTACCAGTTTGTCCTGATTTTTCAGCATACACTGTGATTATATTAGATGCTGATGAAACAGAAGAATGTGTAGTTGCAGTGTCTCTGGTTCTATGGAGAGCTGTCCTGTTGGGAGCTGGACTCTGTAGAGAAATATGGGATGTGTTTAAGGCTTACCCTGTATGATTGGCCTCCTCGAGATTAGCACTTGTTAAAATAGTAACATGTTAAGTTCCTGTTGCTGATGTTATTTGCCAGGAATGGTGTTTGAGAAGAACGTGCTGAAAGGATAGTAGAATGATCATATTTTGTCAATGTGCCTCATAACCAATCTTGGAAGGTATCAATGAAGTGTTCAACTGAGAGAACTCTGAGTGCTGTAGTGCTTGTATATGAAGGAAAATTCAAGCAAAGCTATTATGAAATTCACTTAACGAGAAATGATTATGGAGGTTGAATGAAGATTTTCTTTATCAGTGGCAAATATGACAAATTGATTCAACTTTTTTTTTCCTGTTTAATCTCAACATCCTCCTTCCATGTTACATTCCCCATTGTAAGCTCTGTATGCTTTTGTTAGTGTTGTCAGATGGGTAATTCCTGCAGTTGCAGCTCAGCTATTGATTTCTACCAGCCCTCAAAGATCTGCCTGTAACAAAATAGTAAGCCTTACCAACCTCAGTGTGAAGAATTTCTTCATAATGTGTAATCTAAATCTGCCACCTTCATTGCTGCTTATCGTATCGCTATACATTGATAAAGAATCTCTCCCTATATTTTTTATAGGTCCCTTTTAAAAACTTGAAGGCCACTATTAAGGTCTCCCCAGAGCCTTCTCTATGCTGAACAACCTTAAATCTCTCAGGAACCGTTTTGTACCCAGAAGCAAAGGCTACTGCCTTCCTGCCTGCACTCACAGATAGGCAGTGCAGCTTTCTCTGAAACTCAAATAGCAAAATGTCTGCAGATACACCAATCCAATTAGTAAGACAATAAGGATTGGAAGAAAGTATGGATCTAAGTGGGTTTCCATAAGCTGCAACGCAGGTGCTTAAGAGCTAGAGGGAAGCTGTGTTTTAAGCAGTGGGCTTTACTATAACCTCTTGAGAGAAGGTCTGCATCCTTTGCTCTGGGTCATTGAAGAGCTAAGAGCTTAGTGGATAGGTATGGGAAGTTTGCTTGGAAGAGCACTAAAGGTCCTCAGCTCTGAGAATGCATTAAAGGAGTCCAGACTTGTAAAATTTTTAGCCCTGTTTAAGAAAAATGGGACTTATATATGTTTTGTAAATTAGTGAATCCCAATAAGAAAATATCCTGATTACATCACCAGTTCCCAAATCAAACTGAGATAGCTCTGCGGGCTGAATGTTGACTGCTTTTGTCAGTGGGACAACACAGTTCAAAATGTTTCACCAAAGTGTATTCATCCTCTTACAAGTAAGACAAAAAGGGATTCATCGCTGTGATGGAAAAAGTCAGATACTGAATGCCTAATATAAATCTAGTCACTGTTGCACAAATTCAGACACATTCAATGATGTTTAGTTTAAATGAGGCATAGCAACTGGATTTTCTTTAGTTATGAAAAGTGATTATGTAGGCAATAAATACTATACAAGTAAATTCTATATAGATGGTATTTACTTTTCATTAAGTGGTATATAAGTACTATGCTTTATATAGGTAGTATTTCAGAAATTGTACTGTAGAGCCTGCTTACAGGAGGATGCATTGGGTTATGGATCTGAAATGCAGGTGGATCAGTGAAATTTCACTTGTGAAAGTGGAATACAATCAGATAGAAGTTAGTGCTGCTGAGCTTTGTCCCACGTGAAAAGAAGTCTCTCCTGCATATTATTTTATATCGTTGCAAGTAGGAAAATATGAAAATGTTTTATACAGCTGGCAAAACAGAGTCATTTTGGATTGTTTTACTGCCAAGTACAATTTTTTTTCCTTGAGTCCTAATTCTCTGGGTGAACAATGTGTAACCAACATGGTATTCCTCTTGAGTGCGTAGTGAAATGTTGCTGACTCAAAGTAAATCTTTTATGTCTGCGTTATTTATCTCAGCTAGTTCCAGAAGAAAAATGTATTCACATCTAGTACTTCATTTCCTCCTAAGCTTTGTTAGAAACATGTAACATTTGTTCTTATAATATTACTGGATTTGTTGGGTATGCCTTGTGGTGAAAGGCTGAAGCATAAAGCTGATCGTAAATCTGTACAGGTGCTATACAGTGCTCTTTTTTCCACGTAATACAATGAGACATCTATTTGAAGATAGGAGTTACCTCTTTCCAGGTCATTTAACCAGCAAATACAATGTAATGGCCACTCTCTGTTACTGTTTCCATACATATTCTGTTGTAGCTCTTTGCCCTGGTGGTACAAGTACTTCTTCAGTACAAATTGGGATAACATGATCCCAGTAATCCTCAAACTACTGATGTGAGAGGGTTACAGGTTAGTTGTTATAGAAGTAATGGTTTTCCTCTGTTATTGTAAATACTGGAGCAGAGCTTCTGCAGAGATAAAGGCAGAAGCATTTGAATTAGTGTTCCATTTCACTGGAAGTACTTAATTGAAGTAGTAACTTAATTGAAGTAGTAACTCTAATTTGCAGAAATGCACTTGGTTCTTCAGAGGGTGGCAGCAGGAACTGCTAGTTAATAGTGGCTAATAATGTTTTGTATTTGGACCTTAAATGTCCATTCATGCTCCAAAATAGTGGTTGTGCTGTGTGCTGGTTTTTGCAGATGAAAAGTGCTAAGTGTTTCTTTTACTCAGTGTGAATAAGATGCTCTGTTCATGTCAAAAGCTTTCTCCCAACTGTCAACTCTTAATTGTCAGAATCTCTTCAACTTGCAATTCAATACCAGATCAGTCTGGCCACCCCTTACTTCGATAACAACTGAACCTAATGTAGGGTACATTGGTTCTACTCTGAGCTGCCTCCTATAAAAGCTTGTTCCTCACTACTACCATAGCAGGAGCCTGTGGGAAGTGGCTACCCTAGGCTAAAATTAGCATCTGTGTTTATTCCTTAAGTGTCTAAGGAAATGCTCGTATTTTTATAGGTGTCGAACACCCAGGCATTTCCAATGACATCAAGAGGAACCTCTGAAAAGCAGCCTGCTATTTTGGTACTCACAGAAAGGCCTAACCATCTAGCATTAAGTGATTTCTTTTTTTAAACTCAGTTTTATGTTTAATCTTGACAGCGGTGTAACTTTTCACTGCTGTGAGACTTAAGATATCGCATTCTGGCCTATGAGGCTAGGAGAAAATTGGTACCCAGCTGCATTAAATGCAAATAAAAAAAAAATTAAATAGTTGTGCAGTTCTGGAATTATTTTACCTAGACAGTTTCTTTAGCCTATGGAAAATATGTGTAATCAAAATTGATCTCCAGCTGTATTCCAGGATGTAGTTCTACCACACATTTTCTTCAATGGAGCCGCTGTCCACCCTTGACTCTACTCTTTGTAAATTTACAATCCCTTTTGTTTTCTGTTACAGTGATTTTAGTCTGCAGACCATATCTAATAATAGAATGGCTTGGGTTGAAAGAGACTTAAAGAGTATTTAGTTCCAACTCTCTGCCTTGTGGAGGGTGATGTTGAAATTATTGAAAGAAAAAAAAAAAAGCAGTAATTCTATTCACCTAGTTACCCCTTTTTAATGCTAAATCAGTAATGCAGTTTGTAATGCAACATGACAAGCAATTCTAGCTGTACATGTATATGCATTATGTATAATGCATGTGTCATCCACTTGGCATCATTATTAGAAGGCAAACAAAATGCCACAGTCGAGGCTGAAGATTTCTTGCTTTTCTTTTTCCTATGGTCTTCAATTCCGTACCCAAGCACAGGTATGAACGTGACTCCTTTAAGGACAGACATGCTGTAAACAAAGGACTGTGTTCTTAATTGACAAAGCATCTCACTTATCACAAAATTACCTGTCTAAACCAGTTTATGCTTTCAGCAATTTACAACTTCAATTGTTTGTTATTTACCCATCTATTCTTAGCTAAGCCATTGAGAACATGTTAGTTAAATTCTGTATCCATTTAGAATCAAGTTATCTAAAGAACCTGAGTAGTGTTTTGGGACTTAATCTGTTTGTATGACAATATCAGTAAAAATAATTTGGGAGCTCTGAAATTTTTCAGGAACTCATCTGGTTTACAGGATATTTTGAATGTTTTAGGAAATGTTACTCTATAGCTCATAAAAACATTCGAGTTTAAAACATAAGCCCAGTGTACTTAAGTAGTACCTTTAACTGCAGTCTTTTTAAAAATGTGTTCTTAAACAAAAATCAAAATTGAAGAGTGTTATTTCCTAGTCATTATGTATTGAAATTTTTGTGTAGATTACAAGCAAAACTAGATTTGTGAAACTAGATATCTACTACATAACAGTGCAAAGACACTATTTACTGTGTAAATATCTCAGGATCTGACTGTGACATCTTTTCTCCATCATGTGGTGATGTCAGAGCAATACAAAGATGTATCTGCTGGTGTATGTGCAATTCAAAAGTTTTTGAAACCTTTTGATTTTAACAAAAATATGAAAGATGTATTTTTATACTTATGGAAGTGTTTTAAAAATGAACATATTTATATCCCACTTGGATTGGTGATATTGGCCAGTTTATAATGGATTTACTTACCTGGCAATGTGGTATATAATTAGTGGGTAAAGATAGCATGGTGAAGTAAATCAACAGAAAAGCAAGGGAAAGACATTTGAAAATCCAGTCAACTAAATCCTAGATTAGCCTACTTTAATTAATCCTTCTATTTCCAGAGGGCATATCTTCAGTTCCTTCCACACTACATGGCTGTGTGAATGTTTTGTTCGTCTCATCCTAAATTGATTTAGTCATTTAAATATGCATTTGCTGAAACAAAAATGTTAACCATTACTACCTGTGATAGTTCAGGAACTTGTAGGAAACCAGGATGAGGACTCTGGGGCATAGTTGGTGAGAGAAGGAATGGAGTCTTGAATGGAGAATGGGAAGTACAGGCCATAAGAAGGCTAATTTAGCACTGATATTGCAGTAGTAATACATGTTCATTGCTTAATATGCTTAAGAGAAAGCCTCAAGCAAGATAAAGGACATACACCTCACCTTGAAAGCACGCCTGCAGATTTGTCATTGTAGATCCATCACAGTAGTCATGGTATTTTTTGGATTACCTGTGTTCCATTCTTAAATCTCACCAGGGAGTGGTAATAATAAGAGATTGTATTTTTGTTTCCTAATTAGTAAGGAATTGACCATTCTTAAAGCTGGAAAAGGAGAACAGAGGGAGAGAAAAAAACAAACAAGCAAACAGAAAATTGGCTGTCCTACAAGTTCTTACATTGCTGAAAAAGTTCCCTTCAGATCCACTGGCATTTTTACTGTGCATTACTTGCTCAACACTTATTGGATACTCTTGTTATACAGAGCATAGAACTCAGTGCTCCAGAATTAACTATTTCTGAACCATGTAGAAATGAACGAATTTCTGTTGACTCTGTAAACTGTTCAACTTTTACTTTGATATTTTGGTCCTTTGATGCGCTAAATACATTTTTCTTTCCTTCTGCTTCTGAACTTCTTAACAATTAGATCCAGAAAGTGTTCCCTACTGTAGCTGTTGTTTCTAACTAGTATTTACCTTTAAACTTGCAAAATATTACTTTGTTCAAAAGTGATACAGGAAGCACCAGAATGCAAATAGCTCATCACTCTATTAACTGTGAATGTTTTCAAGAGTGTCGGAGTTACCTTGATTGTTTTGTTCATCTGAGGTCTGTCTATGAAAACTTGTCGAGAACAAGAGAGTGAGTGCATGGAAGAGTGATGCTTTGCGAGCATGTATTGATTCAAAGTTGCAGTGTTTATTGCATGGATGATAAGAGAGTCCACTACAGCTTTTTTAGTAGAACGTTCATTTGCTGGATTCAACTTTTCGTGTTGTAAATACAGTGTCTGCGTCTGAAAATAAAAGCCACTGACCAAGAGTATTAAAAACTTTCAATTTGTACTGTTCCATTAGTCTTTTTTTCTTTTATCAGCTTTACTTCTGTTTGACAGCAGAAGGTCAGAATATGCTTGGTTCACAGATACATTTATTTTTCAGCATTTTTTTTTTTTTTTTTTTTTACTTGAAAAGTAAAAGTTCTTTTGCTAGCCAGTATCTTAAATTTGCAAAACGTAGATGAAGCTGTAAGACATTGCATAGTCACTTGATTTTAGAGGTGAAATTGGGCCCTCCTAATAATGTATTTGGAACTCTCAGTCCACAGGAATGCTTGTATTTCACCTCTACTGTGGGGTAAGGATTTTGGATGGAGGCATAAAGACATTTGACTTCTTTAAAAGAAGTTGTCCAAGAAAGCTGTGGATATGTAAGGATTCTCTGAATTCTTCAGTGTCTTTACTCGCTGTCTTACCCTCATTACAGAAAACAATTTAATACGAAGGCAGTGTAACTCAGGAATCTGTTAGTAATTTCAGAACTTCACAGAGGATACCGTTTATTTATCATTCTATAGTGCTAATCTTGTACCTTGAATATTTTAATACATTGAATTATGGTAGATAATTAAAAAAAACATTGGAGATATAAATTCTGTTATAACAAGAGTCAGCAGGGTAAATGAATGTATATTAATATACTCTTTCTTTACATAGAAGGCACAGAAAATAGAGTTATCAGAAAAGTATAACTGTAAATTATGTGATACGTATTTTTACTGAAGTAGGATGGAAATTGGAGAGGTAAAATCATTGCAAACAGCAAAGGATTTGCTCCTTATTACTCATTCTAGCTAGAATAAATTATCTGTAGCTACTACAGGACAGCAACTTGTTGCTCTTGGATGAAAAGCTTATCAAAGAGAGTGTTACTTGGATGCTGCTTGTGACCAGCTTTTTTCAAGAATTCCTGCATATTTGAATAAAGAAACTAAACTTCCAAGAAAAAACTGCCTTGCAAAATTCTGCCCCCTGGCACTGCTTAGGAAGGTGGTGAAAACATTAATTAAAAGTTTTCCAGTCTTGCAAACCTGTCTAGCTACAATATTCTGGTAGCTCCTGTATCCCAACTCATGTTAAAAAATAGCTTTGTACTGAAGTTGCACTTATAATTTATAGTGTTAGGTTGTATGGCTGGGGGAACCTTTCACTTTTAGGTCCCTCTTTTGAAACCAGGCCAGGTGAATAACTGACAAGGTTGCTAACACATGCATAGTGTCTATGAGATGAGTTGTAGTCCCAGTTTAGCTCTTGAGGGCACAGGTGTCCCCATCACTTAAATGACCAGAAATGGCAGCTTCATTGGAGATGCCCAAAACTGGTCTTATTAGAGAGAGGCTGGGGCAGTGACTTTTCATTCTGGAGGTGAAAGCTCAAACAATTTCTATTTGTAAAAATGTGCTCTCAAATTGCATCTGTGGGGTTATTCACAGTCATTGCTATTCTTAACAGTTCCCTGAGTGATATTTTTTTTTCTCCGTACCCAAATGGCTGGCACATTTTATAATTCAGGAACTGTTCAAGGAAGGAAAGATAACTGGCATGTAACTAGATTTACAGTAGTAGGTAATGGGTTTGTGCTAAACATCCAACTTTGATTTTTTTGAATGTAAAATTAACTTTGACTGAGAACAGATACTGAAGATGTGGCAATCTTTTATTTACATGACATAGCTCTATCAATTTGTTTTAATCTTTCTTACAATTCTTTCTTTACTGGGATTTTTTTCAGGGTAGCATTTGGGCACCTTAAAAGCTATGGTGAATTTTCACTGCAGTAGTGCTGTGGGATATGAAGAGTTTATGATTCTCATTATCCTTGAGACAGGAGACACTTAAAAGTACTCAACTATGTCTAACATCTGCTCCTATTGTTGTTAAGTGGTTTATGGTCCCGTATAAGAAATCATGGGTCATAAAATGCTCAGCTTTTATGTGTATATATATGTTAATTCATGTATGGTGTGATAAAGTTAGGAAGGCGATATAAGCGTCACAATTTCTTCTCGAGGATCATAATACAGACTTTGGGCACTGTATGTACACAAGGAACATGTCATTACATCCGCTTTCATTTTAATTTGCTTTGTGTTTAACTTTCTGTGACCACTCACCTGTCTACTGACTTTGATTCGTCTTTATTCTGTTGCATTTCCTCAGCTTTCTTTCTTGATTATTCTATCTTCGCCCTTCCACTTCCTTTTCTTCAATTTCTCTGCTGGATTTCCCCCAGTACTGTATATTTTTTCCTAAGCGAAATTATGGGGTAATAAAATAGGAGAGGAAAGGGAGGATCACTGCAGAAAAAAACACCCTGACAACATAGGTTTACAGCTATCTGTTACATGCCAAGTACTTGAATTACTGATTAGTAATTGTCATCTTCTAAATGATTTCTTATTTTGCAGTCTTAGGGCCCCTCTATCACAGAACCTGGAAGGAAAACAAGTTTTGGTTTTTCTCCTGTTTTAAGGCTGCAGTGTAGTTGTCAATTAGGATTGGAATCTTCCATGAATATTGTAGGAAATATGACTGGGTGAATCCAGGCAGGCATTTAGCCTATTCCTCTGCTTTCAGGCAGAAACAAGTATACTGTTCTTGACATATTTAACCAACTTGTTCTTGATAGCCTCCAAGAAGAAAGCTTCTACATTTACCCAACTGATCTCTTTCATTACTCTGCTTATAGAGTTAAAAAGTGATATAAATCTTTCTCATGCTTTCTCATGCTCGTGACTCTTCGCTAGCTTGAATGCAGAGAACTGATTTATTCTCTTCTCTGTTGTGACTTCTTAAATGGTTGAGACAAGACTTAGTCTTATTTTGAACTATTGATTAAAGATTTTTATTAGATTCTTGTCCCTTTTATTTCTATATCACTTTCTTGGGTGAGGTTTTCTTATTTGAGTGACCTGAAATTTCCAACATAGAAAATAGGTTTGGACCATAATTGCCCTACAGATTGGTCCTGAACAGTTTTTGGTTTCAAATGGGATTTTAAACATTACAAATACTCCTATTCTTAATGTCACTGTTTCTGATTGAAAATACATGTGAAATAAGCAGAATTATCTACAACCGATTAAAAAATACATGAGTAGACAACTCTATGGCATTGCTCATATTTTGAGAAGTCATATTCTCGAATCATTTAGGCACCTGCTGCTGTAAAACTTTCATAAATGATATCATCAATAGTAATGAAAAAGGAAGGAGCTTCCTGCAGGAAACAGAGCAGGAGAAGCATTATACCAGTGATCCATTGAAGTCCTGAATTCCATGAAGGCTTATCTAAATTTTCATGCTCAGAACTGATTATTCTGTTTCACACATTAAGGCTTTCATGCCTCAACATCTCTGTCTTTTCCAGACATCTTAGGTGATCTGATAAAGATATTGTCTGCCTGTTCCTAGTAAAGCAATATCGTAACTATTTTACCCCCTTCTAAAGGCCTTATGAAACCTCATCTTTATTCCTTTCATCTTTCTTGAGGACAGCGCATGCAGAAACCCGTGCTGAGTTTCCCTTTCATCTTGGTATCTCATGAGTTTTCTGTTTTATACTGCAGGATGATGTAACTTTTCTTTCAGAGGAGACAACGGAGAAAAGTCTATGATCACTTTGTAATTAATGGCTCAATAATCTTAACATTTCACAGGGTTCAGTCTTGCTGGATTATTCTTGAAGGGATATTTACATGCTCTGTTTGGTTTTGTTTGTTTTTTTAATAGCAAGCGCTGTAAAACAGACGTGCAATCGTTCAGTGCTAGGAGATAGTCACACCTTTTACAGGAAACCCTAGACTTACATAGGATTAGACCACCTGCTTTTTAAGGATTGAGGTTTCCCCAGGCCATTCCATGCAAACAGAACACAGAAGAACGCTAGCATGACTTGTACTGTATTCTGTGTGATGAATGCATCCCTTAGATGATGTCACTAATGGAAAATAAACTTAAGGAACTGGGACAATATCCCTTTAGGAGCTGATCTGCTGGTAGTGGAAAGTACATCATGCCATCTCTGACACTGTTTGTTCAGCTATATGGAGGGAGGTGCTGGAGCAGGGAGGGCTTTACTCAACTTGAGATTTGGGGATCTTGTGGTAAAGCTTCTACTAACTTTCCTTTTGAGATGGTTTAATGAGACGCTTTCTGTTGTTCCTAGGAATCTGGCTTTGAGATACTTACTGCCTGTGGTTTGACGATTTCTTTTTAATGGCTTTTTTGGAACATGCTAAGCATTTCCTTCACCTTAGACTTCTGGCATTCTTCACCAATACTTTCACTGTGCTTCATTTGGATTGTTACTGTGCTTGAGTCTATTTTAGTGCAATTGAACTGTACATGGTGAACTACCTCCCCTCTTACAGTTACTCTAGTTGTCCCGTGTTAGTAACATGTAACATATTACAAACATGTACCATCTATTGCAGTGGGAAACAAGGGGACAGTTAATGATTCAAGCCAGTAAGATGTAACATCTTAGTTGTTCTCAGTTCAGGGAAATATAGTTCTGCACTGAATGAGCAAAATGTTGAACTGCAGAAATATAATCAATGCCATATGTAGTCATTGGTTTACATAAAACTAGTTTACCAATGCTGAATGGTCTTCTGCTGTTTTGCACCTTTGTGCTCTTTTTTTGTGGGAGGGAGCAGAATTAAATATTTAAGAGAATGAGGGCCAACACAGACTGTATCTCAAGCCCAGGAAGAAACCCTGATCCTGAAGTCATTAGAATGCTGTGTGGACACAAGAGATAGGAGGTCATGTTGCAGGATCATGACTTGTTTTTTAAAACATGCATAGCAGACAGATGGGCAGCTCTTCAAGGGGGAAACCTCAGTCTTGCCTGTGGGAATGTTCTGGCAGAGCTCTCCCTAGTGCTCTTACCATGTGCTGTGAGCACAGTAATGTTCCATATAACTACAGAATGAATCACTGCATCCCATTTAGGCTGGAAGTAATGAAACCCCCCAGCTAGCACAAGCAGAGAGGAAAATTACTTTAGGAGAAGGGCTGTAAAGCACTGTCTTAAGAAACAACTCTATTAGACTGAGATAATTAGAGAGAGCGTGTGTGTATATATAAATATATTTATACATGTGCACAAACATGTTGAATGCTTATAACTGAAACAAATTGTCTACGGGTGTGGTTTCCTTCTCTGGGATTTAGAATTTAAGATCTACTTAAAATGAGTTATACTCTTCTTTTCTTAACAGATACAGAAATTATTAAGCTTCCTACTAATGCAATCTTTTTCATAAATTTCCTACATTAAAATTGGATTTTTTTTCTTGTGTTTTCTTATGTAAAGATTGCAGAAAGGCTAGACAAAAAAAAAAACCAAATGTCTTATTCAGACCAGTTGTCTTTCTGGTGCAAGGGCAAATAAGCAGGAATATGCATATTTTAGTTAATGTGATTTTTAAAACTTATGGTCACACACAGATTCGTTGGAGTTGGGAAGTGTGAAAAGTTGTGCTAACCTTTGTTAGGAGCTACATATACTATGAAGGTCATGTGTCTCTAACACTTTTTTGGGCCAGATCCACTTTTGAGTGCAAATGAGTAAATCAAATAAATCTTTCTGAAGTTGTAGGAATTATTTTCTGTGCATGTCCCCATGAAAGTTATGTGGTTATTTTGGTGATGTACATTTTAGACTGGTTGTCAGTGTCCAACTAGAAATTTACTGTGTATCTTCAGCACGTACAACAAATTGTCTCATGATCTCATGATACAGGATAACTGTATTGGAGAGGGTGGCAACCGGTGCTGTCTCAATTCTCTTTATCCCTGTAATCACAGACACATGTGAAGCTTCTTAGTGCAGTGTCTTTCTGCTTTTGCTGCTCTGAAGCATTTTCAAACATAAGTTGTCATTACACCACATGAAAATGCATGTGTGGACTTTCTCAGGAGTGTAGGACAGTTGAGCTCTCAGAGGTATCACTTTTTCTGTTAAAGCACATCCTTCATTGTGCTTGTACAGCAGTGTTTGTACCATGGAGCAGGCATGCCCTGTTATTTCTTGGCATTAGCTGCAATTGACTGATAGTTAATCGGGGTTATCTTCTTTTTCTGTCCTTTGATTGCAATTCTTCTTTTAAAGTGCTTGTAAAATTAAGTGGCCTGAGTAAATTGACAGATATATTTTTTTTCTCTGGTATTTTCTTCACAGTCACAGGTCCAAATGCTGGCAGTCTTCACAGTGAGAATATAGTTGGCACAGAATATAAACTATGCTTCCTCTTCTAGTTAGCTTTTCCAAAATGTTTCTGTGACGGAAATGGAGTTTTAATGCACTAAGAGGAAATTTGAGGGTCTGCAAATTTTTTGGCTTCCTGACTTACATCCCCTCCTCTGTAGTCTCTTACCCAATAATGTCAGCTAAGTTTCTCTGGTAGTAATAGATGTAGAAAGGAGGGATTTGTTTGTTTGTCTTTTGTAGAGTCATTCATGGTAAGTAAATTCTAAAAAGAAATATCTAGATATCTAGCTTTCTAATTACTTACGGTTTCTGGTATTCAACTTGGTGCCTCCAGTCCTGCCTTCTTTCTCTGAGCAATCTGATACTCTGAGATGCGTCCAGCAGAAAAAGGAATTTGCTTTGTGTAAGTCATTTAATAGCTTTTAAATCCCAATGGATTACAAAGTTGAAGGATCCTGTATGCTGGCTGTATCTTGATCTTCAGAACTTAAACGTGCTTTGAATTGCTTCTTAATAGCTATTAATAGAACTGTTAAAATCAAAGTGGTGAGAATTCAGGTTTGGAACAAGTGGTGTCACGATGAGAAGGGAAGGATGAGGTGTTAAATGAAATGTGAATTGTGGAAAGTGTTAAAATTTGTGAGTGAAATTTAGCGGTAGCTTTAATACTTAAGTCAACTGATTGCATCACTGAAACAAATGGTAAATGTTTCCTTAAGTAATATTCCTATAACTATCTTTAAGTAAAGAAAGTGAGCCAACGTGGAAGGTACCAGGCTCTGAAGCCATACACAGAAGAGTGCTGTAATGTTCTGCTTTACACTTTCCATGAGACACGAAGGGATAGCAGCATTTCAGAGGTAGGAGTGCACTGGGCAAACGATGAAGAACTGCAGTGTAGATAAAAGATCTAAATCTCTTATTGTAGATACAGAAAACAAATCTGGACTATACAAATACAGGTAGTCTAAATAAAGAACTTGTGTAGAGTGCTTCAGCAGAAGTTGATTTGTCTTGTGAATGGGGGCATAGTAGGTAACTCCAAGTTCATCATTCAGAATGCTACAGGTCGAATGATACACCCCAGTGTTGCTAAAAACAAATGTAAATAGCGTACAGATGTAAAATGGCAGCAAAAAAAAAAAAAAAAAAAGAGACTGATATAAAATTGTTTATTGAAAGCAGCTTGACTGAGCAGTGGTAGCATCTCTGTTTATATCATGGCAATGCTGGGTGTCTTCATAAAATGATCAATATTGAGGAAAAGTGTGGAATGTGCAGATCAGGAGAGAAGTAATGCTGTCCGGAGATTGTCTTATTACCTAGAGATTCCGCTGAGTGCTGGAACATCCAGTGTAAATTTTTAATTCTTCCACCAAGATTCAGTGAGCTTCTGTGACTCAATGCTCCTATTTTTCTGCACTAAATATGATGAGCAAATTTTCTATTCTGCTGTTGGGTGTGAAGTTGTGCTCATTCTTTCTGTCATGGTGATCTCAAAAGGCTTACTGCGATTATTTGAATTTGGCACTCTGCAGCCTATCCTTTTTGACTGCCTATATCCCCAGTATATTCATTACATCCTGCATTTTGCCTGTAAAATGTCATCACAAAATGACCGCAGTTCCCATCACGCTGGGGGAAAATATTGTATTTTGGTCACTTGGTAGGTGCCCAGCTGATCCTTTAAGTGGAATAAAGATTAGGAACCTGAAGAAAAAAAAAATGCAGAGATGAAGCTTCAGGTACCAGAACAATGCATGTGTCAGGCAAACTGTTCTGTATCACTGTGGGAGCTCTGAGACAAGCATCCAGCAAGCTGCAAGAATCCTCTGTCTGCACTGAATCAAAGAAAACAACAATGAAAATGTTATAGATAGAATGTTGCACTTTTAAGAGCAGACCAGTTTTGAATATTCTTTGTGTATCATAAATACCATAGTAAGTACGAAATCTGACCACTATATCATGATTTAGTTTCAAGGAAGGTTTTTGTGTTTGTTTATTGCTCTTTCCTGTTCTGTTTCTGGGATCAAAAATTAAATAGTCTCATCAGCAGATGAGAAGAAAGGAGGCCAAACAAAATTTTGCAGTGAAAATGGAGATTTAGGTTACCTTTTAATTTTTGAAGTAATTGCATTAGAAGTTCTTAAATTTGCAAACAATGCAGTGCAATATTGCTTCTTTTAATTAAGCAATTATTTGCATCTTCATGAAAATCTACAGGAAGGGTCATAAGGAGGATGCAGGAAACTACAGGCCTATCAGCCTGACTGAGGTGCCAGGGAAGCTTATAGAACAGATCATCTTGGGTGAGATCACATGGCATCCTGGCTTGTGTTAGAAACAGTGCAGCCAGCAAGAGCAGGAAAGTGATCATCCCCCTGTAGCTCTGGTGACACTGTACCTCGAGTACTGTGTTCAGTTTGCGGCACCTCACTGCAAGAAAGACACTGAGGCCCTGGAGCTTGTCCAGAGAAGGGCAAGAAAGCTGATGTAGGAACTAGAGCACAAGTCTTACCAAGTGTGGCTGAGGGAACTGGGATTGTTTGGTATGGTTAGGGGAGACCTTTATCACTCTCTACGACTCCCTGAAAATGGAAGTTGTAATGAAATGGGAGTTGTCCTTTTCTCCCATGTAAGTAGCAATAGGACTAGAGGGAATGGCCTCAGGGTGTGCCAGAGGAGATTCAGATTGGATGTTAGGAAAAATGTATTTTCTGAAAGAGTTGTCAGGTGCTGGAATGGATTGACCAGGGAGGTGGTTGAGTCACTGTCTCTTGAAGTGTTGTACTAAGGAACGTGATTCAGTAGGGAAATATTGGTGGTAGGTGTATGGTTGAACTAGATGATCTTGGAGGTCTTTTCCAACCTTGGTAATTCTATGAAAATCTGATAAGAATTTTGAACTCAGTGACGTATAAAATGATTGGGTGTTGTACATCCAGATTTCTTAGACAGCTATGGAAGTTTCTGTTCATTATTTACTCAAATGGCTTAGCAATTGTTTTGGAAAATGTGATGTCAATAAGGTTTTAATTATTTATTTGTTTTTATTTACTTTTACAGACGTTTACAGCTTGGTGCAATTCCCACCTCAGGAAAGCAGGCACACAGATTGAGAACATTGAGGAGGACTTCAGAAATGGCCTCAAACTGATGCTGCTCTTGGAAGTTATTTCAGGTTGGTTTAAGTTTGCCACGTTTGCTTCTCCATTGTTCAGAAATGCAGTCACCAAGCTACACTGAAAATGCTTCTGAATGGGATGGGAATAGCTCATGTTCTAGGTACACAATGAGAGTGAAGAAGGAAAACAAGTTTTTTTTTTATGAGATTTTGGTGGAGAAGGTTTTAAAATGATCGGTTTTTTTGAAATGGAGAGTCATATTTTCTAAAATAATTGGTTTTCATGGTCATCTAAGAATGTAAATTCAACCAAGCATGTCAATTTATATTCTGAAATTGGCTGATCTACTGCCCTGAATAGGGATTCATGGCAGTTAAGTTAATTAGTTAAAAGCTATCAATCTTGGTCACATTTGAGAGGATGCTAGGCTACTCTGGATAGAGTCCAGGTTTTCTTTACAGTTAGGCAAGTAATGGTGGTGAGAATATCCTTCCCTCTGATTGGTGAAGTACTGTAAAGTAGATGGTAACACTGAAATAGAGTTCTAGACACAGTAATCACTTGCATGCTTTCCAGATGGTTTTCAGTGTTCAAATCACGCTCGTTCTTGAGTTCCACTCACTTGAGTGTCTGTAGCCAAGTGCATACAACAAAAAGCACATTCGTTTTGTTATCCTGTAGGGGAAAGGCTACCGAAACCAGACAGAGGGAAAATGCGCTTCCATAAAATTGCTAATGTCAACAAAGCTCTGGATTACATCGCCAGCAAAGGAGTGAAACTTGTGTCCATTGGTGCAGAAGGTATGTAATAGAGCTTGATGGTGGGCCTAACTTAGGTTTTAAGCACTCACATTGCAGAAGTCTTGATAGAGACCCTGGTTCAAATTGTGCTAGCTATCTATGTGTGACTCAAACAGCCCTTAGTACTGATGGCTGGCTTATATCTCTGAAAGAACAAGAGATGGAAATGTGTGGATACCTGAGGAGAGTAGGGGCATGATTGTGCTCTAAGATTTGTTTCTCTTTGAAGTTAAATTGACTTGTCTGTAATTGTTTTAGTGGGTGTTTAAATGACAGTTTGTTCATTTGGAGCTTTACTTTTTTCCTATATGTTATCAAAAATAAATGTTAGAAAGAGAAGGTTGGATTCTGGAGTATGCTTTATTGAATCTAAGATTTTTTTTTACCATTAGGAGCTGGGACTTATTTCCATTTCATTGTGTGCATGGGAGGTATGCTTCTAAGATTCAAATGTAGAGTTAAGGGAGTGATCAAAAGAAATTCTAGCGTCCTGAAAGACTGAACATAATAAGAAAGTGGGGTGGAATTTGTTAAAGTTGTTACTTCGTTGATGTTCTGCTGCGCAAGTATTATATATATAAAAACACGTAGCTAGCTAAATTCTGGTAAATGTAAACTGAGCAAAGGAAGACAGGCTCTGACTGCAAGTGAACCTAGGCCTTCCATGAGATTCAAATGATGTTATAAAAAAATACAAAGCACAGAATTGCGGGGATTGGAAGGGACCTCAAGAGATTGAGTCCAACTCCCTGCTAAAGGAGGTGCTTTACAGCAGGTCACTCTGATAGGCGTCCAAGTGGGTCTTCAGTGTCTCCATAGGAGAACCCATCACCACTCTTTGCCAGTGCTCCGTCACCCTTACCTTAAGGAAATTCTTTCTCATGTTAGTACAGAACTTCCTATTTTCAAGTTTTAAGCTATTACTCCTTGTTCTATCAGTGTACCACCAAGAAGAGTCTGGCCTCATCCATTTGCCTCCCACCTCCCTTTAGATATTTCTGAACATTAATTAGGTCCCCTCTCATTCTTTTTTTTCCCCTTTCCTCATATGGGAGGTGCTCCAGGCCTTTTATCACCTTTGTGGCCCTCTGTTGGTCTCCTTCTGGGAGATCCCTGTCTTCTTTGAACTGGGGAACCCAGAATTGGACACAGGAATCCAAATGTGGCCTCATGAAGATAGGGAAGATCACCTGTCGGGCTGCTGGCTGTGTTCTTTATGGCTGTAGAATTATCTGGTCCATGCATCTGTAAAAGCAATGGAAGAATCTACTAGCATTCGATGATTCTACAACAGATTTACCTAGCCCTCTGTAAATATGTTATGGCTTTGGATCCAGTGCTCCAAACTCCGAAAGAAATGGAATTTCTCAGGGCAGAGCATTTGGACTGTCTGGACTCACCCTTAATTCGTTGGTGTCTGAAGCGTGTGAGCCATCTGAGTCCAAAACCATGCCATCTATTTTCAGACACATAACAGGAACATTTTTGGGACTATTATCGTTAGTGGGTGTTGTAGTTTAAATTCATAGTGGTCAGCCAAGCTCCATGCACCCACACTCTCTTGCTCCAACCAATAAGATGGGGAAGAGAATCAACAAGACAAATGTGAGAAAACTCGGTGGGTTGTGATGGCAACTGTTTAACAGACAAAGTAAAAGCTACGTATGCAAGCAGAGCAAAATAAGGAATTTGTTCACTACTTTCCATTGGTAAGCAAATGTTTAGCTATTTCCAGGAAAGCAGAGCATAATAGTTACTTGGGAAGGCAAATGCCATAACTCTGAATGTCTCTGCTTACTTCTCCTTTCCCTGTAACTTTTATTGTTTGAACATGCCACCATATGGCGTGCTGGGATCAGCTGTCCTGGCTGTGACCCTTGTGTTCTCTGCCAACTTTTTGTGCACCTTCAGCCTCCTTGCTGGCAGAGAAGTGTGAGAAATAGAGAAGACCTTGACTCTGTGGGAATCTTTAAGGTCCCTTCCAACCCAAATCATTCTATGGTTTATGTTATCAATACAATTTTCATTACAAATCTGAAACAAAAAGTACCATTCAAGATACTATAAAGAAAATTAACTCTATCCCAATAAAAATAGTACAGTGGGAAAAGAAAGGCAATTCCCAAAATCATTTCAGATCTCAGAAGAGCTCTAATGAATTTCAGATGTCCTTGTCCCCCTCCATCAATTGTGCAGGTAGCCAGGGGCAGCTCAGTTAAATGAAGTGGAATGGAAAAAATTGCCTCTCCCCTAACTCTCTGTGGTAAAGGGTGTTTTAAGAATGGCATGGCATTAAGCAGAAGGTATTGAAGAGAGAGTTTATGTATAGAAATGAAAATCAAACATACAGGAGCTTGTCTAGTCAGTGTGGAAATACTGAGAATACAGAGTATAGAGCAAAAGAATGGTAGTTTCTGTCTTGTTGTGCTGGGACTCCAGCTCTTTCTGATATAAAGCCAGAGTGTAACAGAAGGTGACCTTGTGGTCCTTCTCTGATCACAGTTTGCCCAGTAAGGTAGTATTTTCACTCCTGAATTCTTCAGGCAAAGTTGTAGCATATAAACTGAGATGCATCAACTCATATCTGTTGCTGAGTGTAGCAGGCACTCCCTCTGCTCTCCTATATCCATCATTTTGCTTAATTATTGCTTTTGGCGGGGTGCTCAAAATAAAGAGCGGCACGTGAGCGCTTCCTGCATCATCTGAAAACAAAGCACCTGTGTTTTCCCAGATCAGCCATTAAAAAAGTTTAAGCTAATCCTGCTGCTCCCCTAGGAAACATCTGGTGTGAATTTAGACTGTTGAAATAGGTAATTCTCTCTGGAAGGGAGAAGTGACAAGGAGCAGTAACCCATTACAGATAACTCTGTAAGGTGGTGTCCATCCATTCTTTAATATTTCTTGCTGTTATGATAAGGGGAAAGATTAAGGGGATGTTCAAGGCTGTGCTGCAGGCTCTTATTGCCTGCTTGTGGAATTCTCAATCCGTAACAAGAGAGGATTACAAGTAAAGCTTCATTCATTAATATTTTAAAATTATTTTAAAACATTGCATGGAAGCACAGGAGAAAAATACAGTGTTACTGTTGTACAGCTTGCAAGTGAAGAGAAACCTGTCATTGTAAGACATTGCACTATCTCAAGTATGGCTACTAATGCACATTAGATTACATCTGTGTGGGCAGGAGCAGATAGATTCGTGTGCCTTCCCCTCCTACTCTAAACAGACTGAACACAAAGCTAGCTTTGGCCGAGACAGGCTTAGTGCCCTATTAAGTTTATCGCATCCTTTCTGCTAAAGTCTTCCAAAGCACAGTGCTCTGCTGATGCAGCAATCTAGTCTTGCATTTGTCTGGATATAGTTTCATGGTGTAGGACCTCTGGCACCAGTACCTGTTTAAATAGTCCCTACTCCCCTTTGTCTTGCATTCTTGCTCCCACACTTCTCTGCCCTACCCTAGCACTTGGGCTGACAACTGTTTTTGTGGCTGTCATGGGGATTGGATCAGTAACCTGATCTGGATTTAAAACACATTCCACCTCTTTTTTATTTTGTTAGTTTTTTCAGCATTATTGGCTGGACACTCATTATAGTATGAGGGTGGAAAGTAATGCCAGTAAAGAGGCAGAATGCAGATTTCTTGCAGTGTGTATTGTTATGAACATCTCAACCTCTTAACATACTGCCCATCAATATGGCATGAGCCATGTGGGCTTGTGTACACCCATCAGTTTTGGCATTCTCTGAGTTACATGGATATCTGGCATACTTTTTAATCTCCAGAGCATGAAAGTTTTATATCTAAACCTGCTGCAGATCAAGTTTTATTATATGAAATACTGAGTGGGGAAAACATAGACCCAAGAGGACCAACTGGCATTTAAAATTGGCCCCCCCAAAAAAAGATTAAGCTGACCACAAGGTTGAGGGGGATAAGGAAGTAGCTATGAGCCCTAATTATGTTTTGAGATTTGAAGACACTTGAGGTCTTTCAAAGCAAATGAGATAGTAATAGTGCATGGAAGACAGGCAAAGTCAGCTTAGAATTCTGGAAAATGAATGTAGAACCCTAAGAGGAAAACAGAAAAAACTAGCCATTCATTTATAAAGTCGAGTTATCACACTAACAAAGCATAAATGTGATGGGTAAGATGTCTCCCATCACATTTGTTAATTCCATAGGTTCAAATGACAGCTGTCATTTGCATACTAGTACTGTTATGCATACTGTTGCATACTAGTACAAATTAGTGTGTATCTCAAGTCCTAGGGCCACCAGCTGTTTTGTTCTGTGAAAGTTGTCCCTGGATTCAGGCAACTTTAAAGTAGCAAAGTGAGTTCAGTTCCTTCTGGCACCTCTTTTGACATTCCATGTTAGACTGAGGAAATTCTTTCTGTTCCCTCCCCAGGAGAACATCAATGGGCCCACAGGCAGCCACAGCTGCTCTACTTCTTGTGCGGGCCTGGAGGTGGCTTTCAGGCAAGGGAGCAGCTGGTGCCTTCCCTGCCCCACTGCTCATTTGCTGTGACTGGAAAGACAGCCTGCAGCTCCTCTCTGCCATCCTCCTACCTCCTTCCCTTCTAGTGCTGGACTCTCCTTATAGTCCACTGTGTTCTTTCAAGTTTGCAGACTGATTTCATGTTATCAACACACTTAAGTGTTTTGGTGGTGTAATTTTTGTAGTTGAAAAACTGAAGTGGTGTTGTTATTAGTATTACAGACAATGTAGGAGCACTGGATTCTGATTGGCTGAAGGGATGCCCCTGTATCTGTGAGAAGGGTTGGAAAAAATATATTGCTAGCGCCCCGTATATTCTAGCAGTCTTGAAACTAGTTGAAAACCCAGAAGTAATAGAATCATAGAATGTTTGGGTTGGAAGGTACCTTTAAGATCATCTGGTTCCAATCCCCCTGCTATAGGAAGAATCATCTCCCTCAAGTCCCTGGTCATGCTTCACTTGGTGCAGCCCAGGATACAGTTGGCCTCCTGGGCTGCAAATGCTCGTTGCCAACTCATGTTGAGTCTTTCATCTACCAGCACTCCCAAATCCTCCTTGGGGCTGCTCTCGAGCCATTCTCCACCCAACCTGTGTCTGCGCTTGAGATTGCCTCAACCCAGATGCAGGACTTTGCACTTGGCTTTGTTGAACTTCATGAGGTTGGCGTGGGCCCACCTCTTATTCCTGTCCAGGTCCCTCTGGATAGCATTGCTTCCCTCTAGCGTGTCAACTGCACCATTCAGCTTAATGTCATCTTGCTGAGGATGCACTCAACCCTGCTGTTGTGAGAAAAAGAGGTTAAAAAAATCTCATTTTATATTTAAGATATTAAACATGAATAGACGTCAGTGTTGTAAAACATCTACAGTCTCATGGATATGTTTCTTAACTGCTTGTCAGGAAGCCATATATCTTAGTCTCTGGAGGTGCTGTGTCCATTGAACTGTTCTTCATATCTAGCCTGTGCTGGTACCAAGGGGTAGAATTTTCAAAAGGGCCAAAGCAATATTGGTGGACTTGTGAATATCACTTTATTTATTTATTAAAGAGGTAATCTGAGTTATAGATTTTTAAGTCGTTACAAAATTTCTGTCTCTCTGACAAATTCTTGTTTTCTACTTCAAATTGCTAATATTCTATAGTTACAATTTGGTGTAAAAGCATTTCTTTTTCCCAGTTCTTTCATATGTGAAAACAGCAAGACTGATAGTATTTAAGCTTTAAATGTGTATTTCCCCTTAGGCAATATCTATAGAAGTCAATCTGAAAGGTAACTTTCTGAGATATTGCTGGAGAACCGGCAGGGGAGAGATAAAGGGACCATAACCTGAGTAATCTTCAGTCCTACTGTCAGGGTAGCAGAAACACGAGTCTGTTGAAAAATGAATCCAGGTGAACTCTGTGTAGGCAATAAATTATGGTGGAAATATATTTATTAGATATATATGTTCAAGAGAAAAAAAAAATGCATTTAAAAATAATATTTTTTCTTTTCCACCTTAGAAATTGTTGACGGCAATGTGAAAATGACACTGGGTATGATCTGGACCATCATCCTTCGTTTTGCCATTCAAGATATTTCAGTGGAAGGTAAGTGTAATGCTACTGTGTTAAACAGGAAATTTGTTTTAAAATATTATTAAATAGATTGTATACAAGTGAGATGATTGTTTTAAGAATTAATTATTTTTTCACAGAAGGTGATACGTCCACCTTATGACAAAATACAAATACAAAAATACAAAATACAAATACAAAAATACAAAATACAAATACAAAATGCTGTACTCTGTGCGGCTGTCCTGTTTCCAAAATGCTTTTCTAGACCTGTACATTTCTACCCTTTTTTGCAAATATATCTGATTATATTGTATCTTTCTGTCATGTTTTTTCTCCTCTGCTTCGGGTTTTTTTCTTAACTTCAACTTGGTAGCTGTCTCTAAAAAGTGTGTTGTTGTTACAGTATTCTTTAAAATGAGTCTAGCCCATAAAAAGTCTAGATTTCTAGAAATTAATCTCAGTTTTCAACAGAAGGATGCCAATTCAAGGTTAGTGTGCTGTCCTGCCTATAATTTGTTGAATTTTAACTGCAGACCTAGAAGTCTCATTGACTCAGATGCCTACAGCATGCAAATAATGAGGATAATTTTTTCAAAATTTATTCCTTTGCATAAGGTAATGGATTGAGAGCACAGCATATTTCATGTAGGTGCCAATGAATCTGGTATGTTTAGTTCTATTGCATTTGTATTCAGTGTTTTTCTCCAAGTATACGTTCTGTTGTCCAATTAATGTAATTTCTTAAACTCCTAATATTCCATAAATATTATGCAGGCTAGGACTCTGAGTTGTTCCAGTTGAGCTGTTGTCTCTGTCCTAATGAAGCATCTTTAATCCATTTGCATGACATTCTCTTAGGTTTAAATGTTAGTTTATGCTAACCTGTTTTTGATGAATGTCCACCTTTAAGATGAGAAGAAAAGAATTACTTGAGCTCTTTTTACATCTTCTTATACTCTGGTTTCTATTACAGAGACCTCTGCCAAAGAAGGGCTGCTGCTGTGGTGTCAAAGAAAAACTGCTCCTTACAGAAATGTGAACATTCAGAATTTCCATCTCAGGTAAATTTTCATTATTTCAAGAGGTTAGAAGCAATCTTACATGTATTAGGTCAGGTTTTTTTCTCCACAATTGTGTAGGGATATTTGGCAGCAGAATTTCACTCTTCACTGTTAACCTGGCTTTTCTTCAAATTGTTATGATCTGTATTCAGAGTGTTATTTTGGTTAGCCTTTTGTGTTATTTACCCTGGTTTATGTTTATTAATATATGCCCTGGTTATGTTTATTTAAAAAAAAAAAAAAAGTCCCTACTCCACACAGAATGAGCATACAATGCTATTAGACTAATGCTATTTCCTTGCATATGGGAGTATCTAAGTACCACTGCATAATGGTTTAACAAATGATTACTTTCAAGAGAGCCACTGCTAGGTAAGACTGGTCTTGGCAAAAATGTGTTGAGCACACAGATATTTCATTTTGATGAATTCATTATTTTTTAAAACAATAATAAATAAGGAGCCAAGGAAGTTGGTAACTACCCAGCAGTAGCACTTTAAATATGTTCATTTTTATCATCAGGATCATTACGTAAGCTGCAAAAGCTCTGGCCTGTGCTTCTGCACGTTTAGTATGGCCTGCAAGGGGATCTCCAGACCATTCATAGGCTACTTGCTTTTGGGATTTCATTCAACTGGTTCCTGTAGGTGTGTTGGTGATCTACCTAATAAAAAGATGTGATTTGCCATTTGCACTATTTAACCATGGGATTTTACATTCCCTGAAACCTCTGGAGTACTCACAAGGGCTCTGTATCACAACGATTTGTGTTTTTAGAATTCATTCTTCTTGTGAAGCTCCAGGAGCACATATACTGGAAGAGAAGATACAGTTCACACGTGCATCTGCAGATGAAAGAATTTGATGTACAGTCCCTATATTGCCTTGAGAAATCTCAAATTTGCAATGTGTTATTTTCCTTGAAAGGATAGCAGTATATTTTAGTAAAGCTTTATGTGGATGCAGGAAGTAGTATAAATTACAGTACTAGAATCTTAGTTTTTATCAATACATGTGCTGGTTCTGACACATGTTGTGGTGAAATAATGTCGAACAGAAGTACCTTGATTGATATTTGTTTGTTTTTTTTCTCTAATACAAGTGCTTTACAGTAAAAAGTATCTTTCAGAGTAATTGTTTCTAGCTGAAAGGAACCTCTCATAATCTTTCCACATAGATGTTATTCACAGCACTATTCATTTCCTATTCTTTCCTTTAAAGGTAGTGGACATGAAGTCACAATGAAGTGTCAGACCTCAGGCCTGACCTGTCATGTCTGTAAAATGTTTTAAATAAACTAGGATAATTTTTTTCCTCCATACTTTTTAGGAGCATAGCGTAGTTGTGTCATTAAAATTATCTGCAATAACTGACATAGAAAAAGTCAATTACTTAAACAAATTCAAGTAAATTGAAGGTTTGTTCCCCTCTTATTTTTGCACACATGTGCTCTAAGTGTAATGGGTGATTGCACTTTCTTGAATGTATACTTTGAGCTATCCTGGAAAGTTCCTTAATTTAAGCAATTAAAATCAGGGTCTGTTGTATATAATGTATACTGCCTAGAAAGTGTTATGGAATCGCTGTGTATAGACAACAGAATAAATTATGCGCTCGGGGAGAAAGTGTACAGTGACGAAAGCTCAGAGGAATGGGAGTTGACAGAACGTAATTGTCAGGACTCAAGAGGGGGATTCCTGCTTGATTTTAAGCCTTGAGCAAGGATGAAACTGTAAAGTGCTATGACTATTCATTACTTTTCTTCCATTCTATTTTTTTTTCCTGTTGTAAAGCTGGAAAGATGGCCTTGGATTATGTGCACTTATCCACAGACACCGACCTGATCTTATTGACTACTCCAAGCTAAATAAGGTCAACAGTCTGGATGGTAGAGCATGTTGTCCTGCAGTGATTTGGCTCATTTCTCGTTTGCTCGCTATGTTTTCTAAATGACAAGCATACTAATTCTAACTAATTTTCTATACTCGCTCCAAAAAATATTATTTGGAGGAAAGGAGGCTATGACAGTCTCTTGATCTTTCTTTCTTTTCCATTACAATTACATCAGTACTAATTGCAGAAAATGCATTTCTCAGCAGCCAGGTAGTTTGTCTTTTATGGCATGCTGTAAGGATGTTTAATCAAATACACCGGAATCCTCAATTCACATTTGATGCATAGTACAGGCCATTCTGCTATGTGTCCACAGTAAATAACTGTGTAGATTGCAGAGCAATCAAGGACAAGAGAATTAATTGTAAGATCGATCAGAACAAACTCTACCCTAGGAATATACAATTGTTAGGATTACATAGAAAATATCCACCAGTGCTTACTTAATATTTCATTATACTTCTAACTACCCATCCAGAAAGTGCAGAAGAGTTAGATACCATAACTTATGTAGGTAGCGTCACATGGGGATTACAGACCCATTTTGTTACGTGGAAAAATGTATCTGTTCTAAAAGATACAAACTACTTTGGTTTAAGACTGAATAATGAAAATCAAGTAATCATCTTGGAATTTCTGGGTCATTTCTGGGTATTCCTAAGAATAAAAATTGAAAAGACAGTGTTGACATTTCATGTTAGATCTCAATAAATACATATGTTTTTCTTCCTCCAAAATGAACGTGTTTTGGATTCTTTTGTAAATAACAGTGAAACAGAAAACTTAATCATGGATTTAATTTGTTGAGTGCCACTTCTAGTTGGCGAGAGAAATTGGTAAATCATAGATAATATCTTTCATTCTGTACCCCTCTATGATAGATTCATTTTACTAGTGGGAATCAGCTCTTATGAGAAAGCCTTTTGTGAGGCAAAAGATGACAGAAAGAAGACAACTTGAAAACTTTGTCTGCTTTATTATATGTTAAATTTATGCTGGGATCCTCAAATTTTAGTGAAAATTAACTAAACACACAGTGTTTAATTTAGGCAGTTGTTAAGAAAACTGCAGACCTGAACAAAAGGACAAACAATAAACTGTCAGTACCAGATTATTCTCTAATTCTATATGCATACTTTCGTGTGGATGGACAGATGCATGGAATAGCTAAGCTACCTGTCTCTGTATGTGTCCTCAAGCATGGCACAAACAGGTCAGTCTGATCACGTTTGTGCTAAGAAAAATGGAACACAGTACAAAAAACTTCTTGGTAAAACTTGTCTACATATGAGTGCTAAGAAAAGGGAATAGCTCATAAGGAGATCTGCTTCAGCATTAATATTTCCCTTTTAGAGGCTTCCAAAATAAGAACAGGTCAGGTTTCAAATTGAGGCTGAGCTCTGGCACGTAAAGCACATTCAGAAAAATCCTAAAATAGATTTTGCTTTTCTGACCTGGCTGCATTTGACTGACTACTCCTTTTGGTTACATTAACAGCTGTCTTGGTGCCCTGTTCCTTGGTTTCTTATCTCTTGCATGCTGTCTTTTATTTTTCTCACCAATGTGCTTTGTGTGAATTTATAGCTGGAAAGATGGCCTTGCTTTCAACGCCCTTATTCATAGACACAGGCCCGATCTTCTTGACTATGACAAGTTAGATAAGGTATTTCTCTAGTTGTAGCAGAGACTTTTAGTTACTGTGGCTTATAGTTTTGTTTAAAAGTATGGGTGATCGGGATCTTCAGAATCTGCTGATATTAAATAAAATTATTTCTTTATGGAGCAGCATTTACTCACGGACGTAGTACCAGGCACAATAGGAGGTGCCCATCACCCATCCATAAGCAAAGTGTCTTAATAAAGTTAGTAGGTCTCAGATTTAGTGTATTTCTTCCCATTTAATTTCAGCAAGAATTTTTGTACACACATTTAGTAAATGTTGTATTATGCGTAGTGTCTGGTGTAACAGCAGAAATAAGTTAATGGGTTTAAAATATTGTCCAGATTTCTTCTTATGTCAGTGATGCTCAAAACTGCTAAATGATGATGAAGTGAGAACTTACGATTAGAGTCTGTGTTCCACTATAACCAAGCTGTGAGGGCGTTATTACTTAAGGTATCTGGCATATATACATGAAATCTAATAATTACTCCCATTGCGTTATAACTAATCTTAATAAGATCATTTCAAAGTAACAGAAGAAGCATGCTTGAGTGTAGATCCTTTTACAGGGAATGTTTGTATTCAAACAGAAGCCCTGTAAGTTCACTGCAGCAAACTTGCTAACTTTTTTCCAGTCCCCTCCAGCTTTTCCAGTTTTGTTTCTCTGCCCTGTCTTTCTGAACTACCTCTGTAGACGTTGACATTGTTCATAGTAGCTGTGATCATTTAGCAGTTTTTGAATACTCAAAAATAATAATAGCATTAATGTCATGAACTGTGATTTCACATAGGATATTTTTGCTCCAAGCTGATATTAGAAGCTTGACTTAATAGCATCCCTCATCTGACATGGTCTTCTGTTGTCAGCAATTGTTGTCTGTAGTGTAAGAAATGAAATATGTGCTGTTTGACTGAATTTTCCTCACTGCTTCCTTTCTTTTCTTTCAAAAAACAAAATCAAAATCTCTAAACAAGAGAAAACTCTTGATTTTCAACAGCTCTAAGCTTACACACGTTATTTTCAAATTTGGTTATCCAAGTCAAAACTAGGAGATTTTGCTCTTTTTGGGTAGTTGTTCTGTTTGTGGTTCCCTTTTTCCAAGCATACACTGGACCAGCAGAGAAATTGTTATCTCAATAGAATTTTTATCACTGTACTACAGTGTTTACTAAGTGTCAAAGTGTGATGAACTAATTTTCTGATGAACAGTCTAGTATACCCTACTGGAGCAGAGACCTTGACTGTATGTTTTACTGCAATGCTTCATTCAGAATTAGCTCTTTATGACTATACATTGCATATATTATTTACGTTTCCCTTCAAAATGTATTGGAATGTATATAGAATTAGAGAGTTCTAGTGTCTTATTAATATTTACCTTTGAAGGAACAGTAATAGATAGATCAAAGGGCCATAAACCCATACTCTGCTTTTTGTAGAACAGTAGCTGTGATTCCCATTAACAATTGGGAAAAACAGAGTAAGTTTTAGTGCACCTACTGCAGTAGACTTGCTTCCAAGAAAAACCTGTATTTTTGACTTGTTGTGTTTTCTTTTTCCATATAGGATGACCCCATAGGAAATATCAACCTTGCAATGGAAATTGCTGAAAAACATTTGGATATCCCTAAGATGTTGGATGCAGAAGGTGAGAGCTATAGTGAAGTTTGCATTACTTATAAGAGATCATAAAACTTATGTTGTTTTGTATCTAGTAAATTTTCAACATTCTTTCCCACATAAATGGTCATAGAGAAACTTTTCTGCTTTGCTTTCAAAGTCTTTTCCTTCTTGTTCTACATATACTGGATAGTTCTGTGCACTTTTTCATAATGTCTTTTTCTTCTGCTGTGTTTGTACTTATTATAGCACTTTGGACCCCAAGTTCAGCATGTGGTTCCACTGACAAATGAGGTTCAAATATAGAACGAAAAGATAACCCTTGTCTATAAGAAAGTATAATCTATGATTAGTAAAGATAATACAACTGTTAGCAGCTTAAAGCATATTTACATTTCCAAATGAGAAGACCAGGAAGAAATAGAAGTACCTTTGAAAATTTACTACTGATAACATCACTTCTGTGAAAGAGCTCGGTTGAGGCAAGCTTGTTTTCTTCATATTTAGAGTCATATAATGGTTTGGGTTGGAAGGGACCTTTAAGATCATCCAGTTCCCAACCTCCTACTATAGGCAGAGACGCCTCTCTCTAGACCAAGTTGATCAAAACCCCATCCAGCCTGGCTTTGAATGCTTCCAGGAAGAGAGCATCCACAAACCTCTCTGGGCAACCTGTTCCAGTGCCTCACAACCCTTACAGTAAAGAATTTCTACCTAATATCTAGTCTAAATCTACTCTCTTCCACTTCAAAACCATTTCCTCTCATCTTGTTTCCTCCTTCCCTTATAAAAAGTCCCTCCCCAGCTTTCCTGAAGGTAGCGGAAGACTGCTATAAGGTCTCCTTGGAGCCTTCTCTTCTCCAGGCTGAAGAGCCCCAATTCTCTCAGCCTGTACTTGTAGGGGAGGTGCTCCAGCCCTCTGATGATTTTTGTGGCCCTCCTCTGGATCTGCTTCAACAGCTCCATGTCCTTCTTGTGTTGGGAGCACCAGTTCTGGATGCCCCAGATCTCCACGTGGTGTCTCACTCTTGTCTTGATGCAGCCCAGGATACAGTTGGCTTTCTGGGCTGCATACTTGCAGCTCATGTTGAGTTTTTCATCAACTGGCACTCCCAAATCCTTCTCCTCAGGGCTGCTCTCAAGCCATTCTCTACCCAACCTGTATCTGTGCTTGAGATTGCCCCCACCCAGATGCAGGGCCTTGCACTTGGCTTTGTTGAACTTCATGAGGTTGGCATGGGCCCACCTCTTATGCCTGTCCAGGTCCCTCTGGATAACATTGCTTCCCTCTAGCATGTCAACTGCACCATTCAGCTTAGTGTCACCTGCAAATTTGCTGAGGGTGCACTCAATCCCACTGCCTGTGTCACCTACTAATATGTTAAATAACACAGGTCCCAGCACCAATCCCTGAGGAATGCCACTCATCACTGATCTCCAAATTAGACATTGTGCCATTGACCGCAGCTCTCTGAGTGCAACCATCCAGCTAGTTCCTTATGAAGTGAGTGGTCCATCCATCAAGTCCATTTTTGGACTTGACATTTGGACATTTATTTAAATATAAACTTTTTGCAGGAATCAGTTTTAATGAATAGCTTCATTATTTGTTTTTTCCAATCATCTTTCAATCTGTCTACAAATAACAAGAAGATACATATTAAAGTTTCCTGAATTTCTTCAAGATAACCAGTCTTTTGTACTCCCTGCAAAAAATACTGGAATTTGCTTACACTAGTTCAAAGCATTCTTCTCCAAGAGACTGGTTCTGGTGACTTGACAGTAGAGTGGTGATAGCATGGCAATTATGCAAAACACACAAACTCATCTTGTTGGCTTCCCTTAAAGTCGTTGGCAGAAAAGTTAGGCCAGTGCAAGATGAGTTTGAAGTCCCAGTTTGTAACATAGTAATTGAATATTTTTCTTACTTTCACCTGCACAATTGGTTTTAATTTGATTGAAATTCTCCTTTGAAGCTCCACTTAATTATTTTATTCTGAAACACTGTGCAAAGAATAAATGGACATGATAACTCCTTACTATTGAATATCTACTGTCATTCTCCTTTCACTCATTTTTCTCTTGATGTTAGATGCAGGAAAAATTCCTGCCCCTCTTTTCCCCACCCTCACACCCATCAGAATTCCTATGTATTCTAGCCCTTTGTTTTATTCTTGATAGTTATTTGGGGGGGAATTAAATCATGCTTCTTCTAGCACACTCATGAGTATATGTCATCAATTTTTATTGTTGTATTTTCAATGGAAATATGTTTTCTTCTGAACCATGTGAGAGTGATTCAAACCAGTAAATAGATTGGTCTTGAAGTAAGAAAACCTCTTGTTATTATTAAAATTGTCATCTCATGTATGGATCTTGACACACTACTATCTTCTCACTTCTACAGTGGCAGAAATCTGCAGTTTGCATAAGCATCATTCAACTATAATTGTAAAACCACCTTTTTTGTGACTTTGTCTGTCAAGTAATCAAAAATGTCATTTTTTACTAATGCATTCATGCCTCAGTCACAGTCTATGCTTTTAATCTTCCCTGCTTTGATAGGGATAAAGCTATCAGTCAACCAAGCCAAACTCTTATGTGATTTATACTGTTAACAAAAGAGACAGACTGGCTCAGGAATAGCAACATGTTTACTATCCAAGCTTTTCTTAGCACAAAATGTATTTCTGAACTGCAAGAATTCTGCAGGTTTCCAGTATGCATCAGTACTTTGTCAGTCACAAGGATCCTTTGCTAATATAGTACATACTCTTACTTTGTGACTGTTGATGGCTGTATTTCTCGTAGTAGAATTACTGTTTTGATTTAGATGAAGTTGCTCTGGAGTGGCAGCGAAACTGAATCAAGTAGATCTATGAGCCATGCCATCTCTAGAAGTTTCCCCAAAACAGGTACTAGCAATACCTTTCTGAATAGTCTCCATCTTCAGATGCTATACCATTTCAAAGAGCCTAATATGTTTTCCATTTTTGATTCCTAAAGTTTAGGTATCTTCACAATGAAATCAGTAAACTGAGTCAGGATGAAGGATGATATTTTTAATCCTTGTAGCACTGAGCTGGCATCATCAGCGTAATCTAATGGAAGTACCTCGTAAGAGTTTCTGAGCAGTAAACCCTTTTCTCTCTACACAGATGTAGTAAACACTGCCAGACCTGATGAAAGAACCATTATGACTTATGTTTCCTGTTACTACCATGCATTTGCTGGTGCTCAGAAGGTGAGGTTGTAGATAGATCAGATCTCACCCTCAACCTTCTTTGTCGTTTCTTTCAGCAATTTTCGTTTTCCCTCTTTTGATCTTTCCTTCACTAGTTCTTAGGACAGCATCTTAGATCCAAGCTCATTTCCTGTTGCCTGCTTTTCTCTGTGAGACACTGTCTCTGTAGAGCCAGTGGTAGTCTATCCATTTGTTCTGTAGATACAAACTTTCCTCTTTCTTCTTCCCATATATTTACTGATAATATCCAGTAGGTTTTTGGCATCTTATCACTGTAGTTGGTAGGACATTATTCAATGTCCTTTGATTGAACTTTTGTGCTTTGATTAGAAGCACTTTAAAATGTTAGAAGAAAATAAGATCATAGTGATAAAGCTATTCCAATAGCAGAATTGCATCTTTTTTTGCCTGCTGGATATTATTCTTGTTGCATATGTCAAAATCTTCATAACCGATGCTCAGAAAATGAATCCTTTTCTTATGCTTTCAGGATTGTTTTTTAAAATATTAAATACTCAATGGTAAGTGCAGTCAAACAGTGGCATAAAACATCACTGCTATACAAAACAGGGAAATATACAGACATCTCAGAAGAGCTGGAATCATGTTTTAATGAGAAGAAGTACAAGTAGAAAAGGCAAGGCAAATCAGAGAGTTGGATATATTTTAGGCATCAGTAATATAAGGAGTACTGACACATAATGTTAAAGTTAAAACTGATCCATTTGTAGCTTCCAGAGGAGATCTCCCCAGATCAAAATCTAGCTTGTCTTTTCTCTGTGTCAGTCAATGAAGTGTTCATACCAATTATTATGCAGATAGTCTTTCTAAAATTAAGGTAGTTTCCTCTGTGACAATACTGCAGGATCAAAAATTTCACATTTTTGGTAAGAATTTGTGTTGAATTTCTAGAGTATGGATTTTTTTTTCTGTCTATGCTCATTTATTTCAGCTTTGTATATTTTCCACAGTACATCTATGTACTCTATGTTCAAGAAAACATTAACAGTGACAACTATTTTGTGCTTTTATTTATTCTCCCTATCTTCTACTCCTTGTACCTTTTTTTTGTTTTTTATTTTCATTTCTCCCCCATAATATAGATATTGTGAACACTCCCAAACCTGATGAGAGAGCTATCATGACATATGTGTCCTGCTTCTACCATGCTTTTGCTGGAGCAGAGCAGGTATTAATTGATTGTTCCTTCAGGTTGCTGTGTTTTTGCTTGTTCAACTTTTCCACTGGTTTATATTTATAACAAAACAAAAAACCAACCCCCCCTCAAAAAACCCAAACTCATTAATTTTGTATTTTGTTGTTTTAATTAACAATTGTAAGTATTACTTGAGCACTAATATTTGTTTTTAACAAACTCTGAATGTGTTTTAAATGTTGTGCAGCAAGTTGAACCATTTTATTCTGATAGAAATTTGTGATTTTTAATGTTGAGTGTCTTTGTTCAGTGATTGTAAAGACTTTCAGAAAAAGTATTTGAAGTTACTGTGAAATGGAATGGTTTGTTGCTACATCAACATCTTATGCTTTTGCTGCATAAAAGCATGTTTGACTTTTGGAGACAGAGTATTCTTGGACTTACTTACTCATGCTAAGTAGTAACTTAGGGCTACCTGGAGATGTGGAGAGGCACGGAAGTTGTCCACAGCAGTATTTGCACCTGGCTCCTACTGAAGCCAGTAGAATTATTTGTAGACCAAAGTGTTGGTATAAGAAACAAGAACATCAACAGGAGATCTACCATATGGGATGATACTATAACAAATGTTGCATTTCTGACTGCTCTATTTCTTACATTTCTAGACTACAAATGAACACAATTCAACTTACATAGAGACAAAAATGCCTTAAAGTAGTTGATATTTTTTCTTCTTCCTCTGAGCTGAATTTCCCTTCCTATCTGGTAGGCTTCCTGCACCAGTGCTGTTGTGCACTCTTCCATCTGGGTTGTGCAGGTTTTGCTATTAATAGAAAAGAATGCTTCCAAATACTATTCTTAGTTGACTGGATACACTTCAGATTCATATAAATATTCGTATAAATTTGTGATGTGGAACTATTATGTCAATTTTAAATATGGCAGAGCTACAGTGCTTTCAGAAATAAATTTGGCAGGAGCCAAAAAAAGATTTATTGTCAGTAGTTAAGTTGTATCTGCTTTCAAGGATGTATGTGCATGTGGGTCCCCTGACTTGCATCCAGTGTCTCCAAGCTAACAAACAAAGTGTCTTTTTAGCGTGCTTTAAAAAATTAACCTAATAAGGTAACTTTAAGAATGCCCTAAGTTGCTTTTGAAAGTAAAGTATTTATTAAACAACTATAATGACAGTGTGAAATACCTCCTTGTATAGTAAGGCTTCATTGTATGACTCAGTGACTTCTGTGCCTCATTTAAGACCACCAGAGTCTGTGAGTACAGAAGGAGGGTAACCTAGAAGCATAAATCAACAACTATATAAACCAATGTGATTTTTATTTGCAGCTGCCATGTTCTCTTTCTCTCTCCAAGCCTGTACCTTTCTCAGAATGTTTACAAGTATGTCCTGTTTATTTGCTATATTTTATAGGCTGAGACTGCAGCAAACCGGATCTGTAAGGTGCTTGCTGTGAATCAAGAAAATGAGAGGTTGATGGAAGAATATGAGAGACTTGCAAGTGAGGTAAAGACAGCCTTTTCTGTAACATGGTGATAATTACATTGATGAAATACCAAAAGCTGAAAGATTCACACACTGTCTGCAAGACTGAAAGTGAAAATATCATGAAGGTGAATCTCATAGTTGTAGGATTCCCAGTTCAGTATCCCCAGAATGTCAAATATCAGGTCATTCCTTTGCCACAGATTTCCTATGTGACCTCCAGCTAGTCGTTCAGTCTTGTTTTTTTGTCTTGCTTTTTTTTTTTGTGCCAAAAAGGGTGTTTTGGGGTCTGTCGTCAGACTGCTTTAGGGCTAAGCTTGGTGTCTCTGTAATCTCCAATGATAGCTTCTCCTTCACTATACATGGAACATACAGTATTCTTTTACTCCAAGCATGCCCCTTGGCTTTATGTACTGCTAGCTGCACCCAGACAGGGTCTCAGGGTGTTCACAAAACACCTGTGAACACAGGCAGCCAATGAATGATCAAGGCACACTGCTTGCATTGTTTCTGATTATTACCAGAAGATTGCTTTTTTTCAAAATACAGGTAATATGAATTTTCTTCACAAAGTATATACTGCAGACTTTATGAATTAGTTCCTCTTCTCTATTCTTGGTATATGGCAAATTTATTGTCTCAGGACTGCAGATACAAAATGCACAAATGAGAGCTCCTTTGTCTTTATAATGTGCAACCTTCAAAAACATACAGAGATGATAGATACAAAGAGAGTAGTGCTGAATTGGTCTGCATAAAAATATTTACATGTCTTGAGTTACTTGATTGATGTCCATTCTGATTTATGAAGTATGACTACTTCAATACATCAATACCAATACTTTTGAAAACAGCTAGAGATACCAGGTAACTTGTGTTTTAATTAACTGAAGTCGCCTTACATGCGTGTCCATGTACAGACCCTGAAGTCAAAGTATTTCCAGAAGTATCCAGAATATCTGAGAAAGTTAGGGTTATTGTTCTGTTGAGAAAATGTTGTTCTTACTTGCCATTATGGCCCTGACTACAACTGAAGTTAACAATAGTAAGATGGAGCAAACATGATTGAAATTAATGCATTCAATATCATCTGTTTTTTTTGGTTGCTCTTCCATTGCTTTAATTTCAGCTGTTTGTGTTGATTTGAAAGCTTTTAGAATGGATTCGCAGGACAATTCCTTGGCTGGAAAACAGGACCCCAGAAAAAACAATGCAGGCCATGCAGAAGAAATTAGAGGATTTCCGGGACTACCGCCGCAAACACAAACCTCCCAAAGTTCAAGAGAAATGTCAGCTGGAGATCAATTTTAACACCCTGCAGACAAAACTGAGAATCAGCAATCGACCAGCTTTCATGCCGTCGGAGGGAAAAATGGTTTCAGTAAGTGAAGGAGGCATCAATATTCCATTCTCCTTTCTACCGACATTCTCACAGAAATTTCAGTGTGAAGGACTGAAGTACCATTTTGAGCCATCCTCAGGAACTTTGGTTTGCTGTGCTCTGTCAATATCAAACTGCTCTCTTAAACATCCCCTTTCATTCTAAAATCTTTCTTTCCCTTACATATGCTCCTCGCTCTTTGGAAACTTTCCTCAATAGCAAACTGTCTTGAGACAGAGCTATCTTTGGGCACGTTAGTTTACTTAACTACTTTTTTTTTTTTTTTTTATTTAAGCAAAACTTTTGCTCATCAGACACAGAGAAACAGCTATGGCTCAAAAAATGCTTCTGTTTTTTTTTTTCCGAAGATAATAATAGTCTTACTGTGGGTCAGAACATTTCTTGTGGGATAAAGGAATAAAGCAAAACTGTATCTATACTCTGTTTTAGCACTGTACTTTTGTTGCTTAGATTTTACAAAAAGATGGTTGCATTACTTGCGAAGGGTGGCTGCCATGCTGCATACTCAGAAAATAAGGGGTGTCTCACTTCAGTTTTCTTCTCATGCCTTTGAGCCTTCTCATGCCTTCTAAGGAAAATCACAAAACTTTGTACACCACAGAAAATGAAATGAATTTGTATTCCAGATAAAATAAGGATCAAATCTTCTTGATACTAATTGTTTTGTTATTGTCTGCTTCTGAGAGCACAGCACATTAATTCTAACAACAGACAACTACATCATAAAAGAACATGTATTTGGAACATGAGAGGTAAAACTGATGTATCATGAAGGCACTGAACGAACAATTTTGCTTGAAAACCATTTGTGTAGAGGATTCTTTCATGATCCTGAACTCACTTGGTTAGAATGCTTTTGTCAGGTGCAGTTGTTTGGACTATCTGATCTCCAGAGCTGCCTGACGACTGACATTTTCTATGATTCTGGTATTTGGCAAAATCTGGACATTCTGACTTCTCTTTTTGGAGGAAAACTGTGAGCGAGTCAGAAATCTGCAAATTTGGATAAAAAAGAGAGTGTAGTTTAATTCACTCTTTCTCATATATTCTCTTGACAGGATATTGCTGGCGCTTGGCAGAGACTTGAACAAGCTGAGAAAGGCTATGAAGAGTGGCTGCTGAATGAAATACGAAGACTGGAAAGACTTGAACATTTGGCTGAGAAATTTAGACAGAAGGCTTCCACTCACGAGCAGTGGGCATATGGTAAGCAGAGATGGCTTCTAACATTTTTCTCATTTTAACCTTCAAGGTTGAACTGTCAGCGATGTTTGCCAGCCACGGGCACTCTAGAAATTAGCTTGGACAGCTTTAGAAAAGTAAAATGCTTACAGATAAAATTGGAGGTTCTCTTTCCTACAGTCATGGTCATTTGTAGGCATGTTGCTAGTGAAATGTAACTGTGAAAATCATACTCTTTTCTACTAAGGGAGTGAGTCAAACCTAATAAGACTATCCAAGAAATGAATAAGGGCTCATACTGGTAATGCATTCCTATGTATTTGTACACCAGTGATCCAGCCAGGAGTGCAGTGAGTACAGAAATTCAGTTCTCCTTTTTAAACTCAGAAATAAACTGGGATCTAAATGTGGAATTACTAACAGCTCTTCTGGTTGGTAATAATTCGGCCATCTTGATTTTTAATAGTTCACGTAAACTACATAATAATGGACTCACTGTTGCTTTGCTCCATACCCTGGATTATATCCCATGTGCGACTTTCTTTTTTAAAGATGGCCTAACCTTAGATGTAGTTGTAACGGCTACAGGACCATCTATTTTACAGCACCAACATGATGCCATTAAGCATAGTGACACTCTATCATCCCTTTTTTTTTTTTTGGCCCTGACAACCATTTTCCTGTTTCTGCCACACATTTGGCTTTTTCCAGCTACAGTCTATTCACACTGTGAAAGTTAAACTGAGGCTATCCAATAACACAATTGTTAGAAGCATGCATAATAGTAAAAAGTTACCGAACAGATACTAGAAAAGAAACCACAGTGTTTATCAGCCCTGTGAGCCTATTTTCTGAGGATGTTTTACTCTTGTTGGCATGGTATGGCTACTATACAGGGAAAAATTCAAATAAGCATGTGCGTAGCAAGTGAAACAATAGTCCCTTCTGGCTCTAGAATCTGCAGAGCTATGTAATGTCATATGGTGAGATGCAGTTGTACAGGCTGTCTGTATAGATTATTGTCCAACACAGGAGTTACTGAGGAGCAATATTTCAGTTTCTGATTTCGTTTATGCTTCTCTTGCAGCTATGTTGGCATTTTCCACTTAAAATTCAGTAATTGATACAAGATGGAGCCATGTGTCTCTAATCTAATTTTGGCAGGAAAGTGCTGAAATTAATAATGAATTGAAAAGCAGAACATGAAAAAGAGTAACAGTTCCTTAGTAGGAATGAAGCTGAGTGTAGCAGTGTGATTTCTGATTTCGAAAATCAGTGATACACTCTAAAAGATTTGTCAGAATAGTTTAGATCCTTAGTTTTTGCTAATATACCACTTTATGCCAGTTTCTCAAGTAATGCAATACTAGCTATTTTAGACATATAATCATCTTGTGCAAGAATCAAGGGATTACTGAGAGATCTTTAAAAATATTTTACTTTCCTAATTAATACTGTTAGGCTGACAAATTGCCACTCATCTTATGCATGTGCTTTTGACCATGCCTCAGCTAAAAGAAGTTGACTGAATTTACTGTTGTTCTAACCAATGAATTAGTAAAAACAGACCAATAATTTAATTTCCTGTTTCAGGCAAAGAGCAGATCTTACTTCAGAAGGATTATGAATCTGCATCTCTGACAGAAGTCCGTGCCATGTTAAGGAAACATGAGGCTTTTGAGAGCGATTTGGCTGCTCACCAGGACAGGGTGGAACAGATCGCTGCCATTGCCCAGGAGCTGAAGTATGTTCCATTTAAAGGCTTGCAGCTGCTGACATTTAACTTTGTGATAAACTCTTTCCAATGAATTTGATAGTGTCATAGGTACCAACGTAAGAATTCCAGAGATAGCTTCACAAGTATATTATCTGAGCTGGTCACTGAGACCTTTCCCTCATCTCCCCTCTACTCCCAACCAAATATAGACGTGCAACTGACCGAAAATATTTGAAAACAAGCATTTTCAAATTCAATTTGAAAATAATCTTTTCTTTCTACTAATGAGACCATTGTGTGTTCATGGGAATGCTGGAGGTGTCTGTTTCTTAGTTCGTATGGTCTGCTGAGAGAGGTACTGCTTATAAATTATAAACTTAGAAAATAATAGCAGTTAGACAAATTACAGATCAAGCATCTTCAATTTAATATCTGGTATTTTCCCACGGGTATATTGATCCTTTGAAAAGACTTGATATCCTTTCTGTATCGGTCTTGGGTCATGCAATGACATCTCTGAAGATTTAAGTGTCTCTTGTATACTCCAAGGCAAGCAAACACACAACATTTCCTCCTCACTCAGCATTCTATGTCCAGAGAACAAAGCTGAGAACAATTCCACAACGTATTTAGCTATATTGACATCAGCTAGGTTGTTCAGGGGTGTGAAAAGCCAAGGCCCGTGCCTGATAGATACTTTGTGGCAAGAGAAGCCTTGAGTGTTGGTGCAGTTACTGTAGCTAGATTCTGTCTTTATCGGTAAGCCTGTTTTTGTTTGCAGAAAAGCTGTTAATTCACATGGGCAGCACAATTTTGTCAGCAAAGCTCTGCCCACACTGGCACTAATGTAGTGTTAGATAATGATGTCTCCATTCTGGTAAAGTCATTTTCATTTGTGCACCAAGCTAAGGACATTTGATTTTGTAATCTTACACAGTTAACTGCAAAGGTCTTGTACTGTAAATCAGTAGCACTGCTCCTGATCTTAACATCTGGCACACAATTAAATTCATTGCTCACCCACAGCACAAATCTGCAAAGTCAACAGGAACAAATGTGTGTTAGTGGTTGAAAGAGGAACCAGCATAAAATTCCCAGACTCCTCCTCGTGGCTTCAAGCCTCCAAGTTTCAGTTTCTTGATTCCTTGAATAGACAAAACAGCTAGTACTCAGCTGTGCTCTAAAGTTATTTGTTCCTTTTATGCTAGCGAATGTTTCTGAAACACCTAATCATTGTTAATTAAGCATTAGCTTTGCAAATGATAAAAATTTTGTGAATGTAGTATACGTAGCACAGCATCTGCTTACCAGCATTTTGAACCCTGTGTCCTTTACCTTTGCTGAGGCCAGTGAACACTGTATCCTGTCTATTTTAGGGTTGTCTCTTCTCAGTTGTTTCAGTAATTTGCTGTATGAAGTTAAACAAGATATCTGTGCCCTTGGCGCCAAAGGTGCTGGAAACCTACTGCTTTTAAGATGCTCTACTTTGATGTCTTCTCTAATCCATACAATACAGCTATCAGTACAGTATTTTCAATATTCAGGACTGGTTACTCCCTGAGACTTTGTAGCTCAGTAAGACTTACTGCTTATGGAGAATACTGAATGAAAGGTTATAAATGTCAAGTTTTATTACTAGCTGCAAGCAAATGGGCAGCTTCTGTTTAAACGTTGATTTAAATTATTTATCCACAGCACAGTTCTTCAGAGAGCCATTGAAATTATGGAGAAAAACTAATTTCTTTTTCCAGTCATATTTTTTTCATTGAAATGTTGAGCAATAATTGAATGCTAAAGGAATATGCATTGGCACCTTATCCAAAGCCTAATTAAGTCAGCATGGGTATCTTATTGTTGTTTTGTTTTTTTTGTTTTTTTTTTTGGTCACTGGATCAGACCCTTACAGGAATCATGTTCTGAGTCTAAATTACAAGTCAGTACACCTCAGTGTTTTGCTTTAGCCATCTCTTGTCTGCCTAATGTTACTGTTTGAAACTGAATAATTGCTGTGTGACCTTGAAACACAGCAGTTACTTACAGCATTTTTTTATCTGCACTGGTACTCTGCTGCAGCAGTTAAGTCAACCATGAGATAAAGTCGCTAAAAGTTTGTTGATTGGTGTGTGTGTGTGTGTGTGTGTGTGTGTGTGTGTGTGTGTGTGTGAAGCAGGTAATTCCAGCCATGATGCTGCTATAGGACTATTATGTGTTCAAGCCTGTATAGAATTGGAAATCCTTGTCGGTGAAGTATGGAAAGACTTGGTTGGCACTGTATACAAGGCCGGAAAAAAAGAGATAGGGGTTTTTAAAATGGGACTTGCCATTAGTGACATTGCAAATGCTAAATAGAACTAGAGTGAGTCATAATATGAAATGCTGAATTCACCTATGGTCTTGTGTGCTCATTTCAATGTTTTCAATAATCAAGATAATTTTTAGAATATCCATCACTTCTAGTGTAGCAACTTATTTTCAGCCACAAAGACAACTATCTGTAGTTGTTTTGAAGAGTCTTCTTGCTTCTGGAAACCTGGGCTCAAATTGTGCTTACGCGCATGATATTATAACATGAGCCTGGTTATGAAGCAGTGCTAAAGCATGGTGCTCAGCAGGTTATTTTTGTGACACTATCATGATTCGTAAAATGAGCTCATACTTAAATGCTTCTCTGAATCTGGACAAAATCTGACTAAATTTTTAATTTGTTAAAAGTAAGATTGAAATAAAAATAGTTTCAAGATTTTTAAATTCCGAAGGCTGTAGATCTCAAATGATTAAATAGGCTGTTCTCTTGGAAGTGCTGTAGCACATGTGCATAAGTGCTTTGTTTATACTTGGTAAGAAAAAAAAATGGTAATAAGTAAGAAATCCAGTGTCTTCATAGCTTCAATGCACAAATCTCCACATCCCATCCACTTAGTGAGCTCACAGCTCACACAGGATCATCACCTAACGGCCTCAATATGCTAAAATGTGAAAAATAACTTCCATCTTAAAAAGTTCTAGCAATAAAATGTCATAGCCTGTTTTATGCAAATGTCCAAGCTCCTGACTTAAAATTTCTTAACAAATACATGCTTTTTATTGCATTCCTGGAAGGCTAACAGAAAGACTTGCTCCAGAGGAGGAAGCAAGTATTTAAGTTAAGGAGTCCTTGTGTAGTGTGTTTAGTCCTTGTGGGCAGCTCTCTCCATATAGATAATGGGATTTTTTTGCAGTTTTGAGGTTTTTTTAGTTGCTGTGGTATTCTATTTTCACTTGTTTTGATCATTTCTTGCTTTCAAAGATCAATTGATTTCAGCATGTCTGAAGCCTCTTTTAGACAAAATGATCCAGATATTTCTCAGCTTTATCCCTAACCATATTGTTCCTACCGAACTTAAAGGGAAAAGGATAAGCAGTGTCCCTGGCCTATGGTGTACCTTCACAGAGGAAAACTGCCTCTGTGATTCTCTAGGTTAGTGGAGGAAGCGATCTGAACACTCCTCTTGCCACTTGCCTAGAGAAGGACGTTCAAAAGGATAGAACAAATTATATCTGCATTTAACATCTTGTTCAAGCCTTAGAGTAAATCTTAGCTTCATATTGCCATATGGTCACTTAATCACAATCTCTGCAATGCTTAGTACTGTGCAAAAGGTCCTCAAGGAGCAGCCAAGAGCTAAATTCAGTGGATGATGACACACTAATAAAAATGAGCTTCTGAAGTGCCTAATGCAAATTTTATTATGGTCATGATGGCTACAGCAGAACCATGCGGATTATCTGTCACTGAGACCCAAAATTCTGTTTGAAATGGTGTAGAACCTCCTGACAGAGCTTAAAAAGTTATTGCAGGCGGCATAGTAAGTAGTTTTCTGTCAGGATAATAAAAGCGTATTAAGTAGTTGAAAAAGCAGTGCTAACTGCTACATGACTTTTGGGTGGACTAATTTGCGCTGGCAGCAAACCTGACTCTGGAGATTCCTGTACCTAAACAGTTCTAGTGTGTGAGAGAAAGATGAAAATTGTTTCCTGCACTCCAGAGCTGGGCAGCCCCTGTTTAAGGTGGATTTTGCCTTGAACACAAGCTGAGATCTGTTTCTCTGTTAAATGCATGGGTCGCTCTGAAAGTAATGCCTCCTATTTATTCCCATGAAAACTACAACAGGTACAAAGAGCATAATAACACTATCTAATAGAGCAAATTCTCAGCTACAAAACACTATTTTTCAACATAATCACCATCATTAGCTGTGCATTTTCACCAGTGATGAATAAGAGTCTGCACAACACGCTTGTAAAAATCTGCACCAGTGGAGGTGACCCACTGTTGATATTACCATACCTGAAATGCATCACCCACTGCCTCATTGTGCTCACATCCACTGTTTGGTCTCTATCAATACTCAGCAAGTATCAGTGAATGTCAATGGGTGCAACTTTTTTTCTGCATTCAGGAATTCAGTTCCACACCTTTGCTTCGTACCCACTTCCATGTCAGACACCGTTCTGTCAGACTGCCCCTCCGGTGCCATCTGTCACACAGCAACAACATCTAATGGAAGGTTCAATTTCTACTGCCTACCACCAACATCTGCTGCTGACATTGTGGACCAACAGAATAAAATAGAAGGCATTGCTTTTGGAGCAGCCCTTATAGCTACACAATGTATTAGTCTGGAAAGAATCACTGGATTATTTAAAATAAAGCTAATATATTTCAGGCCATTTAGTTTAACACTACCAATCTACAGGAACTTGATAAAGCCTCAGACTGAAGGAGAGGTTGATTCTGTTTCTGTGCTGTGCTTCTTGAAATGTGACGTGTTTAAATTGTACATGTCTACATGCAACATTTGCTTACCTGGAGGAGAAATATTGCATAAAAATAGAGGAGAAGAATTACTGAAGGGCAGTGGAATAGCATGCGCAACTGTTCCTGTGTCTCAGAAAGCTGCTCAGACTTTTGTCTTCACTTTCTCTTAGTGAACTGGACTATCACGATGCTGCAAGTGTCAATGATCGATGCCAAAAGATATGTGACCAATGGGACAGCTTGGGAACACTTACTCAAAAAAGGAGAGAGGCGCTGGAGGTAAACAATATAACAATGATCAGTTTAGCTAAGAGGATGAATTTATACTTAAAAGAAATGACTAAAGCAAGATTAGCAGATTTAAATTGATTTGCAGATAGATTACGGTATCAAAAACAAGTCATTTCATCTGCTGGCCTTGAAAGGTATGCATCCCTTTTAATGACTGATACGAAAGTATCTTTAGTACTATTGGCATAAAGCATGTGGTGAAATCACTCAATTATATAATCATTTGCTTTTAAAAAAAATGAAGCATGACTTTGTTCATAGGAATGAATATTAGTATAGAATTAATTCTTGCCTTTAATAAAAAGGAATTTACCTTTTCCAACCTATACAGAGGACGGAGAAATTGCTTGAAACGATTGATCAGCTTCACCTGGAGTTTGCCAAAAGAGCTGCTCCTTTCAACAACTGGATGGAAGGTGCTATGGAAGACCTACAGGACATGTTTATTGTTCACAGCATAGAGGAAATTCAGGTAAATGGTTGTCTTTTTTTTTTTTTGTCTTAGTCATAAGAAGGACAAGAAATGAAATTTTTCTTTCTTGGAGAGTACAACACAGGCAGGATATTCTATCCTGACATTTACATTGTGATAGATGATATCTATAATAAATAAAGTTATTTCTTGATGGGCATGAAAGTTTTCTAAAATTGTAGAAGAACCAGTAGTCTTGATAAAGTTAATGGTGGGTTTTTCATAAATATATCTACGTGTATTATTTCATGTACATACAGATACATGTAGACAGGATGTCTGGGAGTCTGAGGGAAGGAGCTGTGCTTCTTTACAGCAGACCTTTCAGATGCTGGAAGGAAAATTAGAGTTTTCATGCTCTCCCTCTCTGTTTCTGATTTTAGAGTTTAATCTCTGCACATGATCAATTTAAAGCTACTTTGCCAGAGGCAGATGGTGAAAGACAGGCCATATTGTCAATCCAGAATGAAGTTGAAAAAGTTATTCAGAGTTACAGCATGAGAATAAGTGCAAGCAATCCTTACAGCACTGTTACTGTGGAAGAGATTCGTACCAAGTGGGAAAAGGTAATGTATGCTAAATGCATAAAAGAATGATGTAACAGTATTTTGGTTTAGGAATCTGAGACTATTCAGAGAACTTAACAATAAATCTGTCAATTTTTCTAGATCATCAGATGCCAAAATGAACCTATTTCTGTTTTAAAACTGGTGGAACTGGAACAAATTAAATATTTCCTCTTAAATATGTTTACTAATGTGGACAGTGGAAAGAGGTTGCAGCATGATAAGTTATCACTTATTACACTAGAGGCATATTAAATGCAATTAAACAGAATTTGCATCCATAAAGTAAATTGAAAGTAATAGATTGTATGAGAAGCTGATGTTGGGATGAAAGAAGTAGTAAAAAGATGTTAGCTTTCATAATATATTTTGAAATATTTCAGTAATTTCATACATAGATTTCTGGTTCTGTAGCCTACTGTAGTTTTCTTCAATCATATTTGTAGTTACATTGAGAACAAGAACCCAATTGTAGGGACTGTTTCTATTGGTGTCAACAACAAAACTTTCACAGGTTTCATCTGCATCTAAATGAACTCCGTGATCAGTAGTGTTAAATAAGCTGTCTTTCTGTAATTTGTCCTGTACCTCACTCCAACTCCACTCATGCTACTCGTACTGTTGGTATTCTGTATATTCCTTTACAGTTTCCTTGTAGTATTTCTTACTATTCCACTCCTAAATTACTTGGAACTTCCTACAGTATGCTCCCCGTTTGTTTGCTGGGCTCACTTCATAATGTTTCCTGCTCCCGTCACTCAGTATTACTTATGACTTCTTCTGGCTTCTCGATGGGGCAAGAAAAATGTGTTGGTGCTAGTACAGAGAAGATGTTTGGGCAGTGGGTAGGCCAATGGTGCTTGCCAGAACAACAGAAAATGGCTGAATTCTTTTTCTCAGTATAAGCAGTAGTTCACGTGTCTCTTCTACCCAGTTTCTGCTTTTCACAAAAGCTGTAAAAATCTAGCATCTTTGGGACCATTAATGTTTTGTCCAGTAAAACTGAAATGGGCTGTTACCTTAAAAAATTACAGGACAGGGATTAAAGAGAAACTTTATTTCCTTAGGAAGCAAGGCAGATCATTTGCTAAAGGTAAATGATTTTGTAGAATATATGAATTTACAAAATACCTAAACTAATGTGGACAAAGACGTGATCTTTGTGGGTTATAAATATCATGCAATAAGGAAATTCAGAATGTCCCAGGGAAGTCTAAAAGGGTAAGTCAAAAAAGTATTTGCAACATATGAGACATCTTCAGGTATACGTGAGGGGTAGAGGGTGCCTCATTGTCCTGTCTTAATGGCTCTGATTGAATGAAATATTTTCCACTGTTTATTCGTTCCTTAGAGATGAAATTTTTTCTGTGCTTCCACAGAAAAGCAAAATATCTACTCTAGCAGCAGTTCAAATTAAACAATCCTCCTGAAGTTGAGTCTTGGCAGAGGTGAGAAATTGAGTCTCTCTATTCAGGATGCCCAAGACCATGGGAGCAATTTCTTATGTTAGCGCAGAGGTAAATATAACAGTGGTAGTTTTTCTGGCTTGCTCTGATGTTAATCTTCAGGTCAATAAGAAAAATTAATAACTGTAGGGCTTATTTGTTCTACTTGTTTTAGAAGTATTCAGTCATGAATGCTCACACTTAATGCTTTCTCATTGTAACAGGTGAAACAGCTGGTACCTCAGAGGGATCAATCCTTGCAGGAAGAACTAGCCCGCCAGCATGCCAATGAGCGCCTGCGTCGCCAGTTTGCTGCTCAGGCCAACGTCATTGGGCCATGGATCCAGACCAAGATGGAAGTGAGTATCAGACACTCATGCAGAAGCTGATGAATAAAGTATTTTATCATTGGTTATCTCTGTGGTATGTACAAGGCATCAGCAATGTCCGTGGTAGTTTGCCGGCTGTTTAATCACAAAGAATTTAGTACCTGTTGATTCTTAGAGTTGTAACATTGTATGAGTGGCACCCTTGATGGTTAGTAGGATATGTAGCTTTGAAAAAAATATGACTAAACAGCTATTTTGCCTCTGCTCTTTACAGAATAATATTGGGATCACCAGCAACTCAATATTAACTCCAGAAATAAATGAGTCACTTTTTTTTTTTTTAAATGAGTTTTCTACAGTAAAGTTTGTCATCTCTGTATGAAGATTTTATTACTTTTGCTTCTTAGTCTGAAAATATTAAATATTTTTGTGAATGCAAGTCAAATTAGAAAATCTGAAGCTTACATTTTGCGTGGTGGGGGGGTGTCTCTTTGTAGGAAATTGCCCGCAGCTCTATTGAAATGACAGGGCCTTTGGAGGACCAGATGAATCAGCTGAAGCAATATGAGCAAAATATCATTAACTACAAACACAACATTGATAAACTGGAAGGAGATCATCAGCTTATACAAGAAGCCTTGGTGTTTGACAACAAACACACCAACTATACTATGGAGGTAAGCATTTCCTCTGTTTTGTACTTGTTAGCTCGTTTTGCTGTCTTCTTCCTTACAACTGCATTCCCTGATCTGAAGACATGGCTATGAAGGATGAGATTTGGCAGACTTTCTGATAATACTGTGAAACTTTTTTGTCACGCATTTTGTTGTCACGCATGCTGATGAGAATGGCCTAATGCAAGACTGAGACATAAGATATTTTTAAGAGCCCTTCCTGGGTCTGGTAAAGGTGGAACAGGAGTTAAGTGCTTGTTAGTGGAATGTAATTGGCTTGATTTCTCCTCTGGTTTGCTGCAAACAAAAAGTTCAATTGAAAATATAGCTCATCATGACTTGTTTTCCTTCAGATAAACAGTAGTGCAGTAGTGGATTTTTTTTTTTTACTTTTTTTTGTTTGTTTGTTTGTTTTCTGTGACAAAGCAATGTTTCATCTTTACTAATTTGCTATGAGAATTTACAGTTTACCAGTGAAGGTCCCAGTGCTGCTGATGTGTAGGAGGACAGTTGTTATACACACTCATGGGAGATGGCTTCTCTGTTCTAAAGAATGCTTTCCATGTTTGCAAAATAACTTGTGAGATTATTTACAGAATGTTGGAAAATGTCTGAAATTGGTAATGCAGGAAACAATGTTGTTTGAATACAGCCTCTAACTAAAGTGAGATGACAGAAAGTAACAGCACTGAAGTCCAAGTCTTGTCATTGAGAATAAACTCAGGGAACACTTCCTTATAGTAAAAAAAAAAAAAAAAAAAAAAAAAAGTACCCATTTAGAAACCAGTTCCATATTTTCCTGAAGACTTTTTAATGACCTGAGTTATAATGTATAGTTAGTGGTATGGATAAGGCATCACATAAGTATTTGGAGCGGGTTTTTGCTGACTGTATTTTTCATAGTTTCAGAAAAATGTATTTGACTATTTAATGAATCAGTCCTTTCTCTCTCACAGCATATCCGTGTTGGATGGGAGCTCCTACTTACTACCATTGCTCGAACTATCAATGAGGTTGAGACTCAGATCCTCACAAGAGATGCCAAGGGTATCACCCAGGAGCAAATGAATGATTTCAGAGCATCGTTCAATCACTTCGACAGGGTACAGTACTCCTGCTTTTTCTCATCTAGCAGTATTCATTGTTCCTAAAAGCAAGCCTTTTTCCATTCCATATATAATCTTAAAAATCTGCTAGTGCAGTAACAATGGGCTATTTAAAAAATGGTTATAAAGATCACTTAACAAAGTATTTACAACCTTACAACATCTACAACATTTTTACATGAGTTAGATCTACTAGCTCTGCACTCACAGGAACACCACCTTCAAAACTCAGTCCACATTTCAGATGCTGAGAAAAGATTACCATAATCCAACACTGGGCCGCTCTCTTTATTTCAGTATAGATTCCTGTACTTATCAGACTGTGATTAACCCCTAAGTTGCATTGTTATCATGAGTCAGCTCCTTCAAATTATTTCAGGATGTAGAAAATGCTGTTGTTTTTTCTTTCCCACCAATATCTTGTCCAGCTTTATCCAAAATGGTTACCCATACTTGATTGTTGGTGTGTTGGACACTGACAGTGATCATTTAAGTATATTTTAGAATATTCTTAACTGTTCTCACGACTCTGCTTTTTTGATGAAACACACAACTATAGAAAAGGTTAGCCACAGAGGAACAGGGGATGGATTTTATGGGAAATCTTACTGTGATTCTAGTGCAGCCTTTTTGTATAAGCTGAGGAAGCTGAAGATACCATTACAGAAGCAGAAGTAGCTTTCTTGGGTGGAAAGAAATATATTAAATGGTTTCCCCAATGCACTGGAGCAGATGACTGAGAAATTGGAATGATTAAAAGCAGAGTACCAGGTCTGGATAAATTACACATTAGTATTACAACCTCAGCAACCTGGGCCTGAACTGTAAGTTTAGCTGCACACCTCACCTGCCCTCATGTCAGACATAATCCAAAGGCCTTAAAAATAAGGTAAACATTAAGAGAAGGATGCTTTGCATATCTTCCCCCTAGTATGCTCCTCCCTACAGAGATTAGAAATTAGTCCAGGAGGACTTCTGTGCTGTCGTAGTAGAACAACTACATTCTTAAAAGGATGATGTAAGTTTAAGAAAGGAAAAAAATAAGGTCTAAAACCACTCGGCCTTCAAGCTTTCTGTAAAGGACAGACAACAGAAACACTAAAAAAAGAGAAGCTTATACTTATTAAATTGCACTGTAATTTAAAGGGCAGATATGACGTGATCTGCACAGGCTAGAAAGAGACACTGAGCAAAGATGTCTGAGAGGAGCAGGCTTGTTTTTCATTTTTGTATCCTCCTTGTTCCATTGCACACTTGAAAATTTATTGTCAGTGAATTAAGAAAACCTGGAATGCTTCAGGGATACTTCATAGTGCACAAAATAATGAAGACTCTAAACTCGGAAATTGGATAGAGAGGGCAGGAATTGATTTTTTTTTTTTTTTTTTTTTTTTGGGGGGGTCTTTATCACCTCAGAGGAATGAAGCTGAACATAAGCACTAACATGAAAGTACTGACTTCTCCCTGTAAAAAAAAAAAAAAAAAAAAAAAAAAAATTTTGCGGTTTATTTAAAAATTTTTTTGTTGGTAGAAGCATTTTTGTATACCTGACGTTGTTTAACAAATACACTGAGAGAATTAGTCAATTAGTCTGCAGTTCATATTGATGGATAGCCAGAAAAAAATTTAAAAACTAATGCTGTCCTTGACCAGCAGGCTTTAAATACATAAGCAGAACAGAGTCATTTTATGCATGCTATACCTCTGACTTCTATGGTGGCATTTCTCCAGTCTTAATGTGTGTTGAGGATGTCAGCAAAATACTACTGTGCAGAGAAGCTCCCTTCTCCATTGTAAAGAAGCCATATTAGTACACATAAACCTAACAGTTTTTTATAGAGTATTTCTAAAGACAACTTGCTTTAGTTATAAATTATAAATCTGAGGAAGGACGCCCTTTCTTCCTCTCCAGGAAAGCAAGCGAATAACATGTATGTATGTTTTTTTTAGTTGATAATAAATCATGGGGCTTATTTCTATACTTGTTAGTTCTTTGAAAGATAACTGAGTTATTTTTTTAAATGGCTTTTACATCTTGAATATTTTGCAAGTTCTTGTTTGGGGCTACATGCCCCTGACCCCTAAAGTACACTGAGAGAGGAGGCACCATGCATTGAAGAATAATAAGGGCAGAAAGAGCTTCTGTTTCCTTCAGTATATCCACCAGCACAGCTATGCTAGTACAAAAAGCCATTAAAAGTCGTCTTGTTAAAGTCAGATGGTGAGTCCATCATCTCCCTCGTGGTAAGGAGGCAGCTCTCTAGGATCTTCTCTTTTCATTTGAAAGCTGACGCCCCAGAAGTTATTCCTGGGGGTGTTGCTGCAAGGTAACTCCTTGCTGGAGGCTATGCCTGAAGGCACAGTCTAGGTGGAGGTGTAAATGTAAATCTTTACTGATGCTGGTATATTTCTTCTCTTAATGTGTTTGCTTAGAGAAAAAAAAGAAAGTGGAACACAATGGCTAAATCCCAGCAGTTTAGAAGTGTTCAAAATGGTGCATAGCTGAATAATGGTATGCAGACAAATTGGGACATTGAAATAGTTATATTATCAGTCACTGACTTTCAAGTCTTTGAAGTAGAATCCTTTTTGGGATTCAGGATATTTAGTAGATTCTAAGAAAAATTGGATAAAATGTCTGCAATTGCTTTGCATGCAGTATCCTACCAGCTGTTGATATATTCTCCTATCTATTTTTGGCAAACTACAGATTTTAAGTAGGAGTCCTGCATGCAGAACAAGAGCATCCTGCCACCCTTTATTTTACTAACAGAAAAAACAACTTCCCATTAAAAGAACCACATAATCAAGCCTATACAGGTCAATTAATATTCATGAAAATGAAGCACATGTGGAAGATGTATTACTTTCACTTAAAATCCCACTTTTTTATATAAGGCCACATATAATTCACACAGGAGAAGGAAAGGTTCTCTGGGGACTAATAACAAAACAAAGTGAGATTTCAGTGTTTTAGTTTGTATTGACAAGAAAAGATAAACGAGTCAATTATTTAAATGCTTTACAATGATTATTTCAGTACTTAATGTTGGTTTCTAAACAATGGAAAAACCATTTTCCAATGAGTAATCCATTAAAGGGTTTTAGGGATCACTTAACCTAGAATTTAATAGGGACTCTTTAAAATCAGTTTTCAAAGCAAAATTTATAGATCATTACGAACTGAAAATAAGTTGTCAGGTATAAATTTCTTTTGAATCTAGGCAATAAGTCAGTTGTTCTTTTATTTGACATATGCACATTCAGTTTCTAAGTAATATCAGATCAAGAGAGAAGTAACAGTGATTGAGTGTGGAAAAAGAGTGGAACAGACTCAGTGATCTGTTTACTGCATCTCAGATACACTGTATGGCAATAAAAAATGCAAGCAGCAAACGGTAGTTCAGCAGAATAAAAACTGCCTTATAAGCAAAAGCATTAAAAAAGTAGAAGAGGCATGATTTTAACATTGTAATTGAAGTCAAGCTCCTCTTCCACTAAGGAAAAAACTAAAGCACGAAACTACAAAAGTTTCACATGTTTTAGGAAATTAATTGCAGTAAGTTAACATTACGTTTCCATTAAGTTTATAAGCATATGGTTATTAATAAAAGTGTAGAATGTTCTTTACTAACCAACTAACCTGGTCTGTGATTTTTTTTTTTTCCTTCTTTTCTTTTACCTTCCAAATGCATGACGTGTTATGGGATGCTAGGATGAATCTGACAATCTACATTCTGATGAATTTAAAGCCTGCCTCATCAGTCTAGGACAGGTTGGAAATGACCTGCAGGTAGAAGAAATTGATGTTATTCTGTTTTCAGATAGGTCAATACAATAGTTTTCTATTATGAATTTAAGCACCAATGTATACAGCACAATGCTTTGAGAAGATCCTGTGCCTGGGAAGGCAACTGAGTTAAATGAACTCTCTTTCAGCATACGTTGGAGCCACATTTCTCTGACTGCATTTCTAACATTTTCCAGGCTGCTTCTTTTAATTGATAAGAGACAGCTGTGGAGAACTTTTGGCACCCAGACTTCTGTCCATTTTCCTTTCCTCAGACTCAAAACAAGTGCTGTACTGTTCTCTCCTTATTTAGGATGATATGTTTCTTTCTAAACCACTGTATTACACTGCAAAACAGAGGAGATGTTTATTTACCTTATTACTATCATACAATTTGTAAGTCAGGAATGCTGCACGTGAGTTACTGCCTTTGAAATTAGCAATCTCCTTTTACTTCGAGTCTTTCAGTTACCTCCTCGTAAGTCTTGTAAGTGTCACCCTTTAAGCCAGTATGTTCATTTCTTTGTTATAGTGCAGGTCTTGGTAGCCCGTACTCAGAAAAAGGAAAATCTCTGTATTTATTTCTCATATATCAGCAGACAGCTTTTATCATGTACATTTCCTAGCCTTGGAGTGGAGTATTTTAGTCAGTGATACATTTCAGACTGTTTTTAACTACACTTATATTCACTACACTATCACTTGCAGAACCTTCAAAAGACATTGCATATCAGGGAGGCAGTTTGTGCATCTCCTGATTTTTACTAGTTTAGTAACAAATTTTTCTCCTTGCCTTTCTCTTTGTCTTCTCTGGTTGTGCTCTGTGTATTCCTATGTTCTCCCTGATCTCTCCCCTGACTTTTCTTAATGTTACTTCTTGTGTTCAAAATGTCTGTTTCCTGTGTGTGATATGTTAGTTACTTCTTCCTTCTCTAAAACTGATGATAATTCTGATGACCTGCTTGGGCAATGTCAATGAATACTGTTTACACTGGATCCAATTTGCCAATGGCCTAACCTCATCTCTGAAAATGACCGTGGATGCTTCAAACCTTCCCATCCATATTCCTTATGTTATTTTGGTCAATAGAGGAAGAATGGACTGATGGACCATGATGATTTCAGAGCTTGCTTGATTTCAATGGGTTATGATTTGGTATGAATTTTAAGAAACAATGGCAATTGCTTACAGTTTGTGAAATTAACCAAAGCAACACTAAAACTTATTTAGGTTGACAGAATACTAATAATACAATTTACACTAGAGATACTAGTTCCTTGGTTGTTTTTTTTTTTCCTCCACCTTCAAATGGTTAAAAAGGAAGTTAAATGTAATACTAGACAGTACAAAATTCTTTTAATTCTCACAAACTACCTTTGGGCATTGCATTTGATTTCTTTCATTGATTTATTTTATAATTTCCCCCACTCATACCAGTTTGTTTTTTGTAGCAGAAAGATCTGAGTAAGTTGAACTGTCTGGTATTTTTTTCTTAGTTCTCAGTTCAATGAAGCTGCTTGTGGCTTCCTGGGATATTTTTTCACTTCCTTGTGCAATATCTTAATTACAATGGGAACATTACTGATTTTAGGAGGGGGATGAGAAATGAAGTGTTAAAACAAGTTTAACAATTATTAGAATGGGAAAGAGGAGAAGTTGAAAAAGTTAATTGAAGGTAAATGCTATGTATTTGGGACAAATAATATTTTTTTCAAAAGCACCAGGGCCATTTTACAAAGGATGAGTAGTCACTTAAGATCCCAGATTTCACTAACTGTGACGTTTATGTTCTGAAGTCAGTAAGGTGCTTTAGAGTGTTTGTAGCCACTGCTCCTTATTGGTTCATGAGAGGTATGGGCTGTCAGAGATTGATATTACGGTGACCATCCTGTTTTTTTTGGTTTTGGTTTTTTGTTTTTTGTGTTTTTTTGTTTGTTTTGGATTCTCTGAAAGGGCGAAGCTGAGTTTGCTAGAATCATGTCTCTGGTTGACCCCAATGGACAAGGAACCGTCACTTTCCAGTCCTTCATTGACTTCATGACCAGAGAAACAGCAGATACGGACACGGCTGAGCAAGTGATAGCTTCCTTCAGAATCCTGGCTTCAGATAAGGTCAGTCATCTAGCTGCTGGCTGTAAGAACTCAGTAGCTCTTCCTTTCAGCCTTTACTTGCAGAAAGCCTTGTACAAGGTTTTTAGTAATAGTAGCGCTTTGTTTTCAACTTGTAATAGTTCAGAGAAAGCATTTACCTTTCTTCTTCTTTGGTACCAACTCTCTTAGCTGAAATGTGTACTGAATTCAAGGATTGATCTGTATCCCCTCACATCGCAAAGAGCTGACAAAATCAGACTTCTTAGACAATACTTAAACAATTTTGGTATAACTGATATATTGCACAACGAGCCTATTTCCCTACAGCAGCCTTAATTAGAAGAGAACTCATTCTGTGTTACACGACATTGTCTGGGTGTTTCAGTGTAGTTTGGCCCTGGAACATAGCCTGTGTCAACTGCACAAGACTTCACCTAATTGTGAGCCAGATCGTGACCTGACAGGGTCAGTAGGGTGATGCAATGTGGCATCCTCCCATCCTAGGAGGAGGAGAATGCTTCCATTAGGGTACGTGGAGGAGGATCCAGAATATAGCATGCTTTCCTCTTGACAGCTAGACCTACAGCTGAGTGGCAACACAGTAGCCTCTGGAGGACAGAGGGCTCCTGCTGCCAGAGAACCTATCCTGTGCTATTGAGAAATGAGAGATCAGAGCAGTACACATCTATTTGCCCAGGCTCACTCTACTGATTTTCTCATTCTAGCAGTTTCTACTGATTCTGTGACCTCAGTTATGGACCACATTCTAAATTCAGGACATGTTCTCAGCATGTTTACTGTGGAACATGTTTCGATTTCCAGATGTGTTCTCAATAAGAATTCATATGGAGGATGAATGCTGATGTCTCAGAAAAATACAGTTTTCATTATGTTGTTATTTTAAACAATGCTGATTCTGCTATCAGTTGATATGACTGCATCCTTCATATCATAAATGCAAATCATTAAGAGCAATAGTGCATTTTTCATAATGAATGCATTAGGCTGTTGAAACTAACAGGGTCTAACTGAAGACATGTTGGTCCTATCACTGCAGAAGCAGCAGTGAGGCACTCTAGGAATGAGCTCCTGCATTAGTAGCAGGCTATCCATGGCTGCATGGTACTCACTGGCTAACACACACAGTTGCACACATTCCAGACTGAGACTGGATTTTGACCTAATCGGTTTGTTGGTAAGATTGTCTCCTTCAACTCATCATTAAAGGTAGAGTTGACCAAGAAAAACACGTGGAAAGTAGGCAGAACATCTGAGCTTATTAGTCACATAATAAATATATTTTATGTCTCTGAAGAATACATACTAAATTTGTCCATCATTTCCCCCTTCACAGCCTTATATCCTGGCAGATGAGTTGCGTCGAGAGCTGCCTCCTGAGCAGGCTCAGTACTGCATCAAGAGAATGCCACAGTACACGGGCCCAGGTTCCGTTCCTGGAGCTCTGGATTACACCTCTTTTTCATCAGCACTGTATGGAGAGAGCGATCTCTAATTCTATAATTGGCTATATTCACAGTAGACACAACAAATACCACACCTGATTGCCCAGATTGCTTCTCAAAAGGTTTGACAAGCCGATTAAAAAAAGGAGTTTTACAAATGCAGTAGGTACCTTCATTGTAAAGTTCTATTACTAAAGTAACTAGTGTATGTTAATGTGTGCAGCACGCTAGATTTCTGCAATGTTGGTTTTAGGTTGTCTGTCCTATACAATGCCAGAAAATATTTAAAGAAAAAGAAAAAAAAAATAATGCAAGTTATTAACTTTGGAAATATCTATTATGAAAATAAAATGCAAGTCCTAAGAACATTGAAACTACTGATTAAGATTCACAAAATATTTATCCATTTTTTAGAATGTTTCAATGCCACATAAGCTTCTTTTAACAACGTTCATAAAACTATGTTAAAATCACGCATTTTACTTTCATGAAGCAATTTTCCTCTCATGTTTTCTGATTTTACATGCTTCTGCTGGTGAAATTTAGTAAAATGGTAAAATGAAGTTTTTCAGGGGAGAAATATATCAAACAAGTAACTACTTAGTTACTGAAAAATTAAGAATGCTATGTTTTTGTCTCCTGAAGACAGTTTTATATTCTCACAAATAATTGTAAAATAGGTTAAAAAAAAAAAAAAGGCCTGAAAAGCTGATTAAAATTGCAGGTTTAGAGTTATGTAAGCAGTGCTTTTCTCTTAAGCCTTTAACTTTTACAAGCTGAGAGAGTACTTTTATAATCAGAAATAATAGGGAACCTAATTTTATGTAAGTTGTTTTGTTTTGAAACCCTCATTCTTGTCTGTGTTGGACAGTCTTTGTTTCTTGGTATAAGAAAGCCAGTCCCATGTTGTGTTAGTGGGCAACATTCATCTCCATTCTGCATAATGCAAAATCCCATCTTAGCAAATGTATTGTGGTTGTCTTACAGCTTTAAGTGTTCATTGCTCAACTTACAGTTTGTCTTGACTTCTGCTGGTTCACAGGCAGTTCAGTCTGTATTATGTTCCTGTGCACTAGTAATTCTACTGTTTCTTTTTTTTCCATCTTGAGAAATTATTAAAAAAAAAGCAGTAACTTTTTTACTTGAATCCTACTGTCACTGAGGAAATGCAATGTAATCTAACGAAACCATTTACAAATGGTGAAATGAGTTGTGCAGCCCAGTGCTATTAAAGCAATGATGTGCCTATTAAATAAAGTCTGCTTTTCAAAACCTTATGAGACTTCTGTCATTGGAATCATCTAGTATTTTCCCCTAAGGACTTGATATACATCTGAAAAATTAAAAGAAGTTTGTCTGTGAAAGTAAGAGTTCAAAAAAAATGCTATGTGTTTCTTTACACTGCTGAAGATACATCTGAGGCCCCATGAGGTGACATGGATCTAAGAATGAACAGGGTAGTGTTACCACTGAAAAAGTTGGCATTAACACTTCTGTGCATCTCTTTTTCCTCATGCATTAAAAAAGCCATTGGTAAGTACCCAACAGTGCTTTAGTTGGGCCTTGCTTTGATATCTTTGAGTGGGAAGCATTAAAAATAATCACTCTCTGTATTATTTCACTCCTAAAATAAGCATTCTGCAGGTAAGGTGCCTGTGATGTGAGCAATTTTAAACTAATCCCAGAGGAAGACAATGACCAAGTCACTCTTCCTTTACCACCTTGTGTGGAGAGGCCAGCAGATGGCTTCAGAGGGAAAATCAAGGCTACAATCAATCACATCTCCACCAATGCAAGTGCAGCCCTGCACGCTGCCAGAAGCTACCACCTCCACTGCTGCTACTGACATGGAGCAGCATTGTTCTTTCTTGTGATGACAGTGCCTGTACAAGCAAAGTTTGGAAAGCTCTGCCTTAGAGCAATGACATTTCCAGCCAAATGCCTTTTGGGTAGGCCAAGTCCTATTAAAAAAATAAATCTGTCTATCTCTAATTGTCACAGTTTCATGCAACTAGTGGGACAGTGCATACTGATGCCAAAGATTTATTCTGTCCTCCTCCTGTTGCAGTGTGTCTGAGAGCTTTTTATTTTCTCTCACTAGGATCTACCATTCCCATAAATTCTCCTGCATGCTATTGAATATGTTTAAAAAAACAGGAAAAAAAGTTTGCTTTTTTTTCTTTCATCTTTTGCAAACTGATCCTTGAGGCTTTTGTTTTCAATTATTATCTCTTTATCTTTAACCTGCCAGAATTTCTAATTTCATTTTCCTTAGGCAATCCAGGACAGAGGAAATCCTTCCTTCTGTGAATTGAAACAAACAAACAAACAAAAAAACCAGCAGCAAAACCCAGTCGAGTTTTAATGAAGAGTTTTAATAAACTCTTTAGTAATCTTGATTATCTAGCTGAAAACCAGTAGTGTCTGGTGGATGCCTGAGTGACTGTGATGAATAGATATGGCAGACTTAATGCTGTCAGACATTAAATTGCTGAGATACTGCCCACCTGCATTTCTGATCCACTCAGCCTTAAGAAGACTGTGAACTCTACAGATTCAATATTTGGAGTACAAATATTTCCGAGTAAATAATTGGAGTAAATATTTTTCAGGAAAAAAAAACAACTAAAAGCATTCATTTATGACTGACCCCATTTGACCATCCTTCACTTCTCTCTTTTCTGGGAACTCAGGCTGATTTTTCATTAAGATATTGCTTCTTCAAGCCAGGCCAAGGGCACAGGTTGCCCAGTTGTCCTTATTTGCACTGAACAGTTGATAAGAACAGCTATAGCAGAACAAATAGTCTGTCAAAGTCCTTTTGGAATAGCTTCTTGTCTCAACGCCTAGCTGAGAGTAGTTACCCCTTTTGATGATGGTGGCATTTAACTTAAGTGTTACTCCACAGACAGAATTTGCTTTGGCAGAGGCTGATTGTTTGCCTTTTCTGAAGAAGCATAGCTCTTCATGCAACTTTCCTGTTTCTTCATAGATTACTCCTTTCTTTCTCAGACACCAGCTCCTTTCTAAGATGGTCTTTTCCCACTTCTAACAGCTGTCCTTTAGAGTTTACATTTTCCTGACTGAGGATGCTGACTTAAATCCAGTTTAGTGATCTCAAGGTTCCCTTGAATCTGATTTTGATGGGGGGCACTTTATTTCTACTTGATCAGAAATAAGTTATTCTTGTTTTATACAGAGGCAATAAACGAAGTATTGTTCCCTTTGGTCTTACATAGTATCCTTAGACTAACCTGCTGTGCCTGGAGCACTCTCTAAATTAGATCCCTTGATGGGCAGAACTGGTAGTATGCCGCTGTACATGGAAAGGCTTTAGTGCACTGTGTGCAAAATGAAGGTATAACCAGAGACTACCAGCACTTCTGGCAGTGAAATCCAGTGCTTGTGGGTAGTTCAACTCTTTGCAGCAAAGAGGGGAGAGGAGAATGGAGCCTGATTAACACTATCTGCCAGCTCTACCCTCCTCTTACCCTCCAGATGGCTTTACCCTGATCTATTTGCTTTCATGCATGTAGAAGTACAAATTAAAGAGGCAAGAAGGGGAGGGAAATACAGGATATTTTTATGTGCTCAGAGAGACTGTGGGCAGTCTCAAATCTGCTTTCTCTTATAGTCCTCTGAAGACACCTAGGAGCTCAGATCATCAGCAAAGACTCTTATTATGTGTGGTACTGTACGGTGTGCTAAGACAATCTAAAGAACAGATGGGACACAGCAATTCTCGTTGATATTTCTGAGGAATTGTCAGATCTTAGACTGCTTAATACATTGCAAACTGTACAAGTGTAAAAGCCCATAAATAAACTTTTTAGTTTTACGGGACAAAAGGAGATGCCAAAAAACAAAAACCACCCAGCACAAGTCAAAGGGAAATATTGTACATCATAGGCTACAGAAGAAGCTATTTACATTGACATTGAAAACTAAGCAGAAAATATGACCTGACTGTTGTAAGTAATCATAAGCTGTAAATATTAAGCCTTTAGAGTGACAAAGTACACTCACTTGGCCGTTCCCTGACACCTGTTTTAACATATGAGTAAATTCATATTAGATCAAATAACAAAAGAAGGACTTGTGCTAGAGCAAGAGTCCCTGTCAGTGTCTCCTGTTCATGCTGTGGTTACTGCCTGCAGATGCAAGAGGCTTCCTTACAATGCTGGGTGAGATTTAGAATCAACACCACCTGTGAGTATTTCTTCGTATCTCAAGATCTGGAAGATTTTCAGCATTCTGCTCTCCTCTCTGTTCTCCTACCTGGAATGAATTGAATGCATTAGATGAGAAGGGGTAGCAATGCCTCAAACTACTTTGGAGAAAGAGGATATTGTGGCCTCCTGTAAAAAAGGGTAAAGCAAAAGTCACGGCTATGGCTGTGATCATATGCAGTTTTCACAAAGGGATAAAATGATTAAGTCTAGCAAGTTAGACTTTAAACCAAACTGATGAATTGTGCAGTTTCAAAGTCCTTTAAAGGAAAGAGGATTGTCTATAAACACACTTTTCTAACAGTTGATAACATGCAGGACTGTTTTTCTGTGCAAGTCAGACAAAGCTAAGTAGGACATTGGTCTTTCAAGGTGTTTTACACACAAGAATTCCCTCTGCCCTTTCAGAAAATCTCTAAAGGTTTGATGTTCAATGAGAGAAAACTACATTAATAGAGGTTGTGCCCTCACTGGAATGGAGCCTTGGCTGAGAGTTGGGAGTAGTTCTTGAAGCTCCCTAAAGCTAATCATGTTGTACAGCCTTCAGGTATCCATTTTTTCTTGTCTGTTATGCTCTGTCTTCCCTATCAGTGCAGAATACACACAGTTGCAGTACGTACCTTTGTCTGCACTTCTCGTGTTTTCCTTTTTTATTACATGGCCAGACCTCCCTACAGTACTCCTCTCTTTTCATGGATCTCAAGCTGTGTTGAATACAAACTGATGTACTTGGCAGGTTGAGTGCGGTGCCATTTCTAGTGCATTCATGCTCCTGCTGCCTAGGCCTTGTACTGTGACAGCTCCCTCAACTGCTTGTGTCTGCACTTCTGAGTGAGTCTGTTTATGGTTAAGGCCCTAAATATGCCAGTAGTCTTCAACTGCCCTGAGAATCCTCACTCCTTGCTTGTGCTATGTTGTGCGTATGCTGTCTTGTATAGTCTGTGAGACTTGGCCTTGGTCCCATCCCATGACTATGGATTGTCTGTGTAGCGTGCACTGGACCATTGGCTGAACCTCCTAGGATCATTGGAATTGCTATTTTTGCTTGTCTACTGCAGAACTATGTCCTTGCCTGTGAAGTCACTGCTCCTGCTTGCCTTCTGCTCCACAACAAAACACCTCTGAGCTCAATGTTCACCAGCTTTTCTTGGGGCACATGTCCAGCTGTGTGTGTCCTGAAATACACACTGGCCCTATTCCTCATTTTTTATGCTATCTTGGGGTAGCTGGCAAGCCTGCTTCTTCCTCTCTCTTTTATTGACTTGATGTAGACGCCTAAAGACTGCTACAAAATGTTATGATCATATGAAACCTGTAGCAAACTAAAAGCAGTCAACACAGCTTTGTGCAGCAGTATAGATAAGCTGTAAAACTACACCCCCGTATGAATTCCTACTCCTCTTTGTGCTTGCATTTCAGCAATTTTAGGTATTTATGCACTTTTTGATCAACTCAGATTCCGTAATGAATTGTAAAAAAATGAATTCAGTTCACTTTAATATGCTAAGTGTTGGAGACTTCGAGTTCTTCTTAAAATAGTGATGTACAAAATGTGTTCTGTGGTAACTAGTTGATATTCCTCTAAAATGCATAGGCTTAATAGGCTTTAATAGGTTTAACTGAAGTTTGCACAGAACTGATCTTGAAGCCATCAGCTTTCTTTTGGCTACTGGTAATATTTGGATACTGCAATAGAAAATGTTAATTTGACGTAAACACAGGAAGTCACTTGTATTTTGGCCATTAAGATCACTCTTCAAGTGATGGGGTCTAGAAAATTAATTATTGAATGGAAATTGAATGCTTTACTTGGATATAATCCTGCGAAGCGTGACTGTTCTTTGTCGACAAGAATAATCCCACTATTCTTTATTTATGTGAATAGCCATTGGGTCTGTTGGCTGTAGGAACAGAGACAGGTAAATACAAGAATAAAATCCATTGTTCAGTAATGAATACTACAGAGGTATTTAAAACACACAGTCAAATGCTAAAAGAGCATCCTAATGGTCAGTGTTTGGTCCTACCTACACAAGTGTGCAATGTGAAAACATGGGTGTCTAAGTAGAAAAAACTGCTGAACCAGATCTCAAAATACAAAGACTGCTTTGCTTGAAACACTCCCTGTTTTCAAAAAAACCAGTAAGTTTAGCTGTGTGCAGAAGGCAGGGAAAGAAGTAGCTTGAAAACACCTCCAAATATAGTTGAAATGCCAAAATGTGATCTGACTTGAACATTTATTTAGATAACGATATCTATTTTGATTCAGAGTTAAATCCTGTTGCAGTGTTAGCTGCACTGAAGTATTCCTACCACCTTCAGAAACCACGGTGCTCAGCATGACAACAGATGTTTGCATGCGTGATAGTGTGTGCAACAGATGTTTAAATAGGGCTAACTTGGCAGCATTACATTTGGTTCTGTTGTTAGTCTCAAGCTGACGTTGGAAGCAAATTTTTGTGAAACTGCATAAAGACAGCTTTGCATCACAACTCTTCGTAATCATAATATAACGATGTTTTCCCCATGTGAAACAGAAAACGTCATTAGTCTACAGTCTATCCAAAGGAGTTGCTCCCACCTTCTTTTGACAATAGTACACTACCTTTATTTTTGGAGACACACTCCTCCTTTTTCTTTATTTATATGCTGACAGTTCAACCCAATAAATCAGATAAACTAGAGCTCTGGTGCAGAACTGACAAGGTATTTGAGAACTTCAGCACTTCTACAAAAGGAATATTTAGTGTCACATTTATTTTTTGCTACCTTTAAATTTGTTAAAATGAGGTCCAGAATACTTAACAGCCATTGCATTTATTAGGTTGCGTATGGGGAACAAGCAGCTTCCAAGACCACTATATAGGTTACCTCTAAATACTAAATAAATTCCAAGAACGATGCCAAATTAAAGTTTAATTTGACCACCCATAATGCTCCTAACTCACCATCCCAAAGTGTGTGCTGGAGTAGGATGCAAGATTTTCCCAGATAATGGCATCTTTATATTCTACTATCCTTTGCCCCATTGCTCTGGCAATTCTAAGCTGCATCTGGTGTTACTTTAAATATAAAACAGGGAAAAGTGCTTAGGTAGTCTAAATTAGCAAAATGATAACAGCACTCCAAAAGACAAAGGAAAAACACTTTCAAGTGTAAGGGCATTCTCATTGCAAGTTCTTGAAGGTTTCCTGCAAACAAACCCTGCAGCAGAATAAGGACAGTGACACACATACAACTCTTAGCACTGCTAAGTAATGGTAATCACTGAAAATAAGTCAAGATTAAGGACTCAGAATCTTCCAATAAGCACCACAAATCATATTAAAGGTAATGTTTCTTCTAACTGCTCCCTTGTTGGATGGTCTGGTTTGATAATCACTGCCCTCAGCCAGTCAGTGCTCTTCTGCTGAGCCTCTGGAGAGTATCTTGCGTTGGTTGCACTCACTCAGTTGTCCATAAAGCACACAGATTAAGCAGAAACTGAGAGTGAGGTGCTGCTGCCTTCTCTTCCTGCTACTGTCCTTTACTAGCTCTGGAGACTGCACAGCTGCAGACGAATCGGATTGGAGAACCGTTCTCACTGAAAATTGACGTTTAAGGAAGTGCCCTTTGAAGGCTAGAACCTGCACGGAGACAGGCATGAGAACACGAGAATGGAGCAGGGTAGAATTTAGGACTGTCTGTTTGCAGTGGTGCATTGTCAAACTGGCTCAAACTGGTTGTGAGACTGCGGAGTAAACAGGACTATGCAAAATGATCCTTGTCAGGAGCACCTTCAAACTTCCAGCTTTTCTTTTTTTTTTTGCTTTTTTTTTTTTTCCTACTGACCTACTTTGCAGCAGTTACACAAACAACCGCATCAGTGCACGCATGGACGTGCTGATCTGTGGTGCAAAGATCTGCTGCCACAAAGCAACTGTGGAGACTGAGCTTGTTAGCCTGAACTGCTGTCAGAGAAAAATCCCATAGTGTTGCATGGCATGACAAAAAAGCTGGCAATTGTAGAAAGTCAAACAAGGCAATATACTCCCCTGAAATCACCTGATTGAATGGTGCTTAAAGTGTTGCTTATCTCCAATAAAGTGTGAAAATTCTGTGTGAAAGTGGTAAAATTAACCAGTCTATAGAAGTAACTGATTTTTGTACATTATTCCACCTCCCGTGTTACACTTTTAAAATAATGATTTTCCAGACAATCAGCAACTTACACTGGAATTTCAGGGCACAATTTTGCAGTGAGAGTTTGGGCTGATCACTGGACTGGTTTGCCCAGAGGTCAGGTCCGCTCTGTTGCAAATGTCATCATTCAAAACCAGAGCATGGTCTCTACAATGCAAGTTCAACTATGCCCAGTTGATTTTTAGGCTTGACTGTATTTCTTATGAAGCTGAATTAGACGTATATTATTTAATCCTAAAGCTACATTTCTACATGTACTTGCATCACCGCTGACTGAAGTGAGAGCTGATTTAAGTTTCTAGATCACATTAAATTCAAAGGGTTTGTAACCAACTGGTTTTACGTCTTAAAAATTTACTCTCAGAATTTGAGTGTAAATATTTAGCCTGTAGGATTAAACCAACCAACCATGTAGGTTGTCCATGAGCCAGCAGTGTGCCCCTGTGGCTGAGAAGGCCAACGGTATCCTGGACTGCATTTGGAAGAGTGCAGCCAGTAGGCAGAGGGGAGGTTATCCTCCCCCTCTACTCTGCCCTGGTGAGGCCACATCTGGAGTACTGCGTCCAGTTCTGGGTGCTACAGTATAAGAAAGACATGGAGTTCCTACAGCAAGTACAGTGAAGGGCTGCAAAGATGACCAAGGGTCTGGAATGTCTCTCCTGTGAGGAAAGGATGAGAGAGCTGGGCATGCTTAACCCGCAGGAGAAAACTGAGAGGGATATTTTTAATATGTACAAGTTACTTAAGGGAGAGTATCAACAGGATGGGGCCAGGCTGTGAGGGTGCCTGAGCACTGGAGCACGCTGCTCAGAGATGCTGTGGAGTCTCCTGTGGAGATATTCAAAACCCATCTGGATGTGATCCTGGGCAATGTGCTCTAGGTGACCGGACCTGAAGCAGGAGGTGGACTAGATGACCCCAAATGGCTCCCACAACCTCAACCACTCTGAGATTTCTTCCCAACTATCACACACAACTAAAGCTCAGACACCTACAGGAAGGAAACAAATTCAGTTCTGTCCTGTTACACAGAATCTGTGGCCTCTATATCTTCATGGACAGTACAGAATTTTCTTTGTTTGCTGAAGTTACTGAACCGAGGAAAGCAGGACAGGCTGCTCAGCAGTCTATTTTACATCCTTCCATTTTCTTTTCTTGTTTTAAAGATGGAGCTGGTTAAAATGCCAATGCTATTCATGGTTACTACTGGCATCTGAACTACTGACATTTGTTCTGAGTGCAACGGTTATTCCCTTCAGTTATTCCAGCTTTTGGCAAACTTGAGCAGTAGTTCTCCTCAGTGTGACTTTTGAGAGGCTGATCTGCAGCAAGAACAGACCTGCTTTCCTTCACAATGTGAGTCTTCAGATAACAGGCTGAAGGCTGTACTGACACAGCAGAAAAAAAGTGAAACTCTTAAGACAAAATTAAACACGCTTTATTTGCTTTGTTCACCTGTAAAGCAAACCGTGCTTTAAGTTGCTCATTTCGTACAAATTGGTGATACACAACACGCAAGACAAAGACATCTCGTAACGCGGGATGGGTTTGCTTCCTTAGCGCTGCAGAAGGTCGTTAGGGGCGATACAAGCGTTCTCGCCATATTCCAGAGGTGCTTTTCCCAGCTTTCCCCAGCAGGGGGCAGGCCTTACCGTCGGCACGTAACGCTACGAGGAAAGCCGGATGGGAGGGGGGGACGTTTTCCCCATCCAGCCCCGAGCAGAGCCGCAGAGTGGAAGCAAGCCAATCCCTTAGCCTGGCTTTTAGCCCGTTTGCTGCAACAGCGGCGGCCGTTGCCTCATTCCCGTGGCAGACCTCCGCCTGACCCCCGAAAAGCGAGAGACTGCGGGCGCGCGAAGCAGCGCTAACGGTTGCAGCGGCCGCCCTGCTCGGGGCGGGGCTCGCGCGTCAGGGGGTGGCGCGGCGGCCCCGCGGCTCGTGCTCGTCCGACGGGCTGCGTCGTGCCGGCAGCATGGCGCGCGTAGGCGCGGACCCGCCGGGTAACGGGCGCGTGCACTGTGCGGGGCGGGGAGCGGCGACGGCGGGGGGCCGCGGGGGGCCGGGTTGCGGAGCCGGGCACGTGCAGCTGCTTCGCCCGCCAGGGGGCGCGGCGGCAGCCTGGGGGCCGCCGCTGGCGTACTCGTGCCGCTCCGAGCCGGCCGGGTATGTGCGGCTGTCCTGAGCGCTCAGCCCGGCCGCGAGCGGAGCGGGGATGGAGCTGGTGAGGGCGCTCGTTCCGGAAAGCTGTCGGTCGCTTCCGTGCGTGCCGGTGTCTCGGAGGGGTTGCTCCCAGACCTGCTCCGTGCCGCCGGATGGAGTTCGGTCGGGAACAAAATAAAAATGATGCAAAACAGAGCCCGCCTTCTGAGGCTGCCGCTTTGTAGCGAAGCCTGGGCGTGCTCGCAGCTGTTCCTTGGTTCTAAGCCACAAGTCGCATTTCCTGGGTTAAGGAAGATATTAAAAGCGGAGGGGAAGTAAAATCAGCCCCTTTTGGCGTTGGAGTATTTTGAAATGGGCAGTTCTGCCTGCCACCGCTTTCTGCTCTGTGCAGGGATGCCGGGCTCTCTCCCTTATAATCTTTCTCAGGGAATCGGCTGTGCAGCCCCTGCCGTGCTCTGGGTGGTGCTGAGCAGGCATGCCGCCCTTCTGCTCGCCGGCTGCCCGGGTTCCTCTGTCTGCTTACAGCTTTGCCACGTGCTGGGTGCTGTCACAGCATCGCTGTCCTGCCGCTGCAGAACCTACGCGTGGCTGAAACGGGAAATGGGAAGGGGTTTTTCAGCAGCCGTGAGCTGAGTCCAGCTGTGTATCCAAGAGCAAGTGCTGGGTCGTGTGCTTTGGTAGCAACATCCCCAGGCAATGCTACAGGCTTGGGGCAGAGTGGCTGGAAGGCTGCATGGAGGAAAAGGATCCAGGGGTGTTGGTTTACACTCAGCTGAACGTGAGCCAGCAGTGCGCCCAGGTGGTCGAGAAAGCCCAGGGCATCCTAGTTTGTATCAGAAATAATGCATCCAGAAGCAGCAGGGAGGTGACCGTCCCCCCTGCATGCAGCTCTGGTGAGGCCACATCTTGCACGTTGTATTCAGTTTTGGGCCCCTCGCAACAAGAAAGACATTGATGCCCCGAGTGTATCCAGAGAAGGGCATCAGAGCTGGTGAAGGATCTGGAGCACAAGTCTTATGAGGAGCTTAGGAAGCTGGGATTGTTTAGTCTGGAGGAGGCACAGGTGAGACCTGATTGCTCCCTACAACTGCATGAAAGGAGGCTGTGTGACAGCAACCGGAGAAGAGGTAATGGTCTCAAGTTGTGCTAAGGGAAGTTCAGATATTGGATATTGGGAAACGTTTCTTCTTAGAAAGATTGGTGAGAAAATGAAATGGTCTGCCCAGGGCAGTGGTGGAGTCGCTATCCCTGGAGGTGTTCAGGAAACGTGGAGGTGTGGCACTGAGGGATGTGGTTAGTGGCTGTGGTGGCGGTGGGCTGACAGTCAAACTGAGTGGTCTCAGAGGTCTTTTCCAACCCTAGTGATTCTATAGTTTGGTGATTTTCTAATGTTTGAGAACAATGGCTGTTGGAGGAAAGTCCTGTTTCAGATGGAAACAAATGCTGCCTGTGGGAATGTTTGTGGATCCACACTGCACAGTCATAAGGCAGTAGTTGATGATGAGTATATTTGGCAGTACAGCAAAGGATGCGTGTTCTCCCTGTCTCTTCAGCAGCAGGGCATGCCATGCAGTGAGACCCTGCTTGGGTAGGAGGGGTAACAAATAGGTTAACAGTAGGTTACTGCTGAGAACCTGTCTGCTGACTCTTGCTATGGTTCGTGAAACTCAGTGCTGCCACAGGGCATCCAGCTGAGGAAGATTTAATTAATCAAACAGTGAGTGATTACAAAATTGTCATCAGTAGTTTTTGGCAGGCTAATAGCAGGAGCGGTCTTCCTAGCTGCTGTTGTCTATGGTTGGTGCTTTTCTGCATGCTTTTTAATATACTTGTTTGAATGGTGGAGAAAGCTTGCTGAGACCTTTGTGAGTCAGTGTTAGTTCGTTGAATTAAAATAAACAATTTGCAGCTGCTCTGCTGATTAGGGCAGAACCTGGTCAAACTAGTGAATGGTGTTTTAAGTGTCTAAATCTCCTTGTAATTCCTTAATTCGTGTTGTTTCACAGTGAAGTGATGAAATGTCTACTTTCACAACTTGGTTGGGTATTTAAAACATTGGAAGCAAATTGTAATCCTTTATTTCTTCCCAGGGACTTGTTGCCAAATGGCTTTATGCTAATAGATTTATAGCATAGGTGCATAAAAAGTACCTTTTGAAAATCGTAGCAGCAAAAAAAAGAAAAGTGTTTTTAGGCAAATTGAAGGAATGTCTTGTTTCATCCCTGGGGCTGTTGAGCTGCTGCATTTGGAAATGTTAGGTTACAAATGGGCAAAGCTTATATCTTTTAGTCACAGAACAACTGTAAAAGTAGACAGCTGTACTGGGGAGACATCTCAAGTGTTGGGCAAAATTACTTGGTAACGTCTAGGAGTGATAAAAGTTGCTTTAGCTAGCGACTCCCTTGTTCATATGACACATCTGAATAAAGAGGGAACCAATTTTCTAAGGCTCCCCAGTGATCTTCATAAAATGCTTTTTTTTCCCCCCCAACTTCTGGCTGAGCAATTTGAGGTAGGAATAGGGCTTGTAAATAAAAGAAAGTAATAAAAAGGAAACAGCAAGAACAGACTGATTTCCTTTGCTTAGGAATATCTCCAAGCATTTTTTTCATTTATTCTTTAGCCGGCTCTTGCATCCTAACTCTTTTTGAGAGGGGAATTATGAGAGTTGAATGTTGAATGAGGAGGATGGTTCTTGGTTTAGTAGAACTGACTGCCAGCCTCACTTTTCTCCCAGGGATAAAGTTCAGCACTTTCTAGCATTTTTATGAATTGATCCTGCCTGATTTCTGGGCTCTCCTTGGATTTGTCAGTAGAGTTTATTTCTGACTTGAAAATTGCATTGTCTGTGCCAGAGCATGTCTCAAAGCAGGGTGGGTTTCCTAATGGATGAAGGGTTGACCCTTAGCAAGGATAGGTTAAATGGATTTTAAAGAACTTGAAGTTGTGCCATGCATTTGTAGCATGAAATCTGTCTGGCAGTGGCAGCCACCATCGTGATTCCCACTCTGTTTTCTGCAGCCTCTTTAAGATACTCCTGAAGAGGTACAGGTTTTACAAGCTTCTCAGAGTAAGGCTCTTTTCAGCCTTGGGAGCAGAGATTAAGCAGAAAACTGCTGCTATGGGTAGAAAACAGGACACTAAAGTGGTGTATCTTCAGCCAAGCAAGCTGTAGAGAAAGCAAAGCGGGCTGCATGAGATGCAGGGTCCAAAACCAAAGAGATGGCTGAATGTCTGTGTGCTTCCCAGTGTGTGAGAGAGAAGCAAAGGGTACGAGGGGTAAAGGCCTATGGCATGGAGGAGGGGGAGACTGCAATGGCATGGCACAGCTGGTGAGGCTGTAGTGGTCTCCCTGTTGTATCACTGACCTTGGGACCACTTTAAAGTGAAAGCAAGCTCTCACGTGTGTCTCATTGGGTTGCAGCTCTCTTGATGTGAAAGAGTTACATTTCATATAAGTCTGCAGTGCAGGCACGCTTTCTGATATGCGGTATTTGGGTCTTGCTTTTGAAAGCCTTTAGGTTGAAGATTGACTTTATTTTCATGAATAATTTGGTAGTTTAATATGAATAGGTTTAAGCTTTTGTATAGGAAGCTGCTAAGCCTGCCTGTTTGGTGTTCAAAATTTCTACTTGAGGGTGAGGAGTTTTTTCCTTTTGGTACTTTCATCTTCCCTTCAGTTGCTTCATACTTATTATAGCAAGTATGTTCACTTGAAAATTTTATTCGGCTTCTCTTTTTGGGAGAGCTGATTTAGAGCAGGTCTTCTTTGGTTTTTGTATAAATATAACCTTGTAATACTTGACCCTGGGCCTCATCTTCTCTGTAGCATTATTTATTTTGAGTAATACTGGTGTCAAAACAGAAGTTGTACTACAAGAATTCAGAAGGAAAGATTCAAAGTCATTAGTAGGTACAATGATTATTAAGTACTCCCGCCTGTGAGTTGTGATGAGATATAAGGACATATTTGTGTTTCAGAAATGATGTTTTTTGCAAGTGTTTTGATGATAATGTAACATGTTATCAAAAAAATGCAAAACAGGTGTTTGCTCAGAGTAAGCAAGCACAAGCTGAATGAAAGAGGATGAACAATTGTGCTTCACTCATCAACATGCTTGTAGAAAAATAGGAGGAGTCTAAGAGCAGGAGTTGGATTACTTGATTTTGTGTTATCGTGGGCAAGATATAGTTTTTTATTGTGGTTTTATTTATGGTTTTGAATTTCTGCATTATATTTGGGCTGAGCTTTCATTTAGATCATAAAGCATTAGAATACTGTATCTTCATCTCTAATAATTATTCTGAAACTTCAGTTGTTTTCTACTTCAGTGATAACAATGAGAAAACACTGAACAAAAATTTCCCAATCCAACATTTTATAATCAGCACGTGGTTAGCCAGATTAATTTTATTCTGTCATTGCTGCAGAGATCTTGTGGTTGTGCAGAATGTTATCTGGCTCTTATCTGTTTGTGTATTGTAGCATCTGTTCACTAACACAAATGCAAAATCATTATTTACTATTCTAATGCAAAAAAGAGGTCCTGTAGCTTTTTGTGAATTTTGGACTCAGTTGAAGAATTGCTTTTCCTTGGTCCTGCCTTCTGGTTGGCACTTGTGTGTTACTTACAGTATGGTGTTTGGTACCAAGAAGCAGTTCTGCGTTGTTCAGTTGTCACTCTAGTTGAAGTTATCGTGCTTCTCAGTGTTGGAAACTAGTTTATATGAGAGCTTGATGTGTATGCCCTTGTGTACTGCTCATACTGATATTTCTGTGGCCAGCTCTATGCAGATGACTGCACTGAGGTGAAAGACCCATTGAGTCTAATTCTACGTAGATAGATGCAGCTAATGATGTGATTGGAGCTCTAGGTGGAATAAACCAAATAGTGTTTGATTTCAGTATAGAATTAGTTATTTTATTCTCTTTCTTAAACGGGAAGAACTCGGGTTATTCAAGTGTATAGATTAGGAATTTCAAAAGTTGCTTAAATACTGGATTTCTTTTCTTGCAGCATATAACCAGGAAAGTGTGGAAGACGAAATTGCATCAGTTCTGCAGGAGCGCATAATGATTTTGGACGGAGGCATGGGTACCATGATCCAGCAGCATGCTCTGTCAGAAGGAGATTTCCGAGGGCATGAATTTAAAGATCATTCCAAGCCTCTGAAAGGCAATAATGACCTTCTGAGCATAACTCAGCCTGATATAATCTGTGACATACACAAGGTAGGTAGTTCTGTCTCTTGACAGCAGAAGGAAGCAGAATTTGGTTTCTGTGCTCCCCATAAGCTTCTGGCTCTCCTGTCTCTTTAGGGATTAGGGAAGTGAGTGCTAGGTAGCCAAGTGAAAAAGAATGAACAGATTTGACTTTTCTGGTTACATGACCATAGCATTTGTGTCTTTGTTTCTAATGTCACTTAGCATTGTTTTAATATGCCTTTTTGTCTCGTGTTGCTGCTGCATTTCTGTTAATTGTAAATATTTTTTCCTTTTCTCCTCCTCAGGGAGTAGTGAAAATGCATCTAAGTAGGACAAATTTGAATTCTAGGTGCATGTTTCTGTAATTGTGTATTAAAGGGCTGTTAAATGTGGCTGCCTGAAGCAGACCTTTCCATAGGGAACAAATGGAAAAATATGGCATTAGAAAGCCATATTCTTTTTTTCCTGGAATATTAATGTGTGGCACAGAGAATGAAACAGTTTATATGTGTTCATTAGGAATTTGCAAACAGATTTTATAATTTCCATATCTTCAGTTAGACTTAAAAAAAAAAAAACCAAACAAACAACAACAACAACAACAAAAAAAACAGACTTAAAAACAGCAATAAAACCTTCTTAAGTCTTGTATTTCTTGAGTTGCAGATATTTCTAGGTCCTTCTGCAATAATTTGAACAATTGCAAAGCACTGCAACTTATTGATATTCAATTGAGGCCTTACATTTTTTTCCAGACGTTTATTATAAAGATTTGTATGTCATTGTTTAGAATCATAATTGGTATGTGTTTGCAAACCTTAGTATTTATTCTGTATATTTGTGTTTACATTCTGTCAGTCTTTGAATTTTAAGAAAGATGAGTTGAAAAGAATTTTTGATCAAAATTTTAGGAATAAATATTTGTAGATTGAGTTCAGTCCCAAGACTGTCAACTGAGCTGTAATTGTGAACTTTGGAATTTCTGTAGGCTGCTGGGCTTGTATTGTTAATCAGAAAAGCTGGTTTAACAGTTGAATTCCACAGAGTTATTAGAGTGTTAGAGATGTAGCTTGAGATTGAATATTTTAGGTCTAACCAAATGTAAAGTTGGATAATCACATAAGAGTTACAGATGTTACCCTGATGAGAAAGGAAAGGAGGAAAGCAATTGAGAGAGGTTATCAAAACAAAGGGCAGAATATAAAAAGGTATTTCAGTTTGCATTGATTTCAGTTTACTTCGCTTGTAATTAGTCAGCCAAACAGCAGCTGAACACTTAATTATTTCATGAATATGGGTCATTAGTTAAACTTTAAATGTGATCTGCACAAAATGTAATTCTCCTAAGCTTATATTCTGTCACAATGCTGCCTTGTGCTGTAAAGTTCCCTTCATAACGTGTAAATTTTCTAATCATTTGCTGTTGTTTCACTGCTGCCTTTCCCAGGTCTGCTCACAGCAGCCCTTGGTAGCTGATGGTGACTGGATAACTCCCTGCTGTGTCCCTGTGTAAAAATCCAAAATGTTCTTCAGGTGCTGAAATTAATAGCTGGGGTGGTTCATTAAATGTCAATAGAATGTGTGATTGACACTAGAATTCTGGAAGGTGATTATATGGAACACTTCTGTTGCTTTGGCCCCATGCCTTAAACTGAGTAACTGCACTGAGAACTTGATCTCCTTTGATTTGGGCGGTGATTTGTGACTTTGTTTTTTCAACAGGTTGAGACAAAATAGATAGGTTGCCTTTGTTCCAGCTCTGTTCTGAAAATTTTGGAGACTTTTTTACTCTCTCATATTTTTCAGGAATACTTGCTTGCAGGTGCTGACATCATTGAAACTAACACTTTCAGCAGCACTCGAGTTGCACAAGCTGACTATGGCCTTGAGCATTTGGTAAGAACTCTAAATTAATTATATGTTTAAATGTTTTTTAAAATTTTGGTCTTAGCAGCCAGAATTAATTTATTTGCAAGGTCTGTCAAGGCTGTTTATTGACTGCATGCTGTCTGTTGGGCCAGGTGGTAGGGTTGCAGCTCATTTCTGCAAAAATAGAAGGAGGAAGATTACATTCTCTATGTGTGACAGTTGTGGTGTGCCTCTTGCTAATGGAAGCACAGGGAATAACGGTCTGTCCTAGATTTTGGTTGAGCAGTAGTTCTCAGTTCTGTGAATGTGATTGGTAGGCTTCAGTGCTTCTGAAGTATCAAGTGCCACAGTGGAAATGTGTTTTTTCCTGGGTGTTGTCTGCATAGTTGACTCTCTGACCTGGAGGTCTGTTGCAGACAGGGTAGGATTGTGTTGGTGTTAATGTGGAATTGCTTTCAATCTTGTGTATATCATACCTGCTCTGTGGTATGTGTTCTGAAAATCAAAGGGATTTGCAAAAGAAAATAGTTGCAAGTATGCTACTTGAATAAAAAGTGAGTTTAAAAGTAGGTTAATTTTATCCTCAAAGTTCTGTTCTTTAGCTTTTGTTGACTCAGAAGGATTTAATTATTACCTTACAAAATTAAATGTTCTGATAAGCAGCTGTAGGCTGACACATGTGGGATGAGATCAGCCATCTATCTTGCTGAGCTGTTCTATCACGTAGTCTTGAAAGGAACTTGTGTGTTTAATTTGTTATAAGCAACTCTTTAGAGTGTATTGCAGGCTTCAGAATGGAGGAGTTGTATTTCTTTCAGGGTGTATTACACTGCTTTGAGCTCGGGGTTTGTTTATAATTGTCTGTTACTGTTCTAGGCATATAGATTAAACAGAACCTCTGCACAAGTGGCCAGAAAAGCAGCAGATGATGTAACTGCTCAGACAGGTAAACCGTACTTAAGTTCTTATTCATTTGCTGTTTTGACCTGCCTTGCCACAATCTCTGAGATGTTACTAGCCAGAGGAGGAATACAGTCTGCAGGCATGAAAACTTCATTTTAGTGATAGCAACTGTTTTGTATCATAATTCATACCACAGGGATTTCAGTGTGTTTACAGGATCTGATACTTAATGTGATCTACAGTAAAGCTATCTTGAGCTTGGCTGTTTTAGACTGCAGGCAATGCATATGTGCTAGATGTGTTTTAGAGAAGACAGACTGAACAGCTTATAAGTTATGTAAGTTTGAAAGGTTTAATTCTTACAGAATTAGGATAGCTGATTATATGTGAACGTGGACTACCAATTACTTCTGGTGCAAATCTCCTGGTTTGACTCTACCCAGCAGATACTGGAATCTGCTTAATATCTGACCATCACCTGTAAATGTGCAGCCTTCTACTTTCAGGGCTTCCTGTGAGAAGATTATGACTCATTTCTACTTCTGTGTTTCAAGGACAAGGAATTTTGTCTTGTATTCTGGCATCAAATTCTATTTCAAACTAATGTGCTGTTGCAGATGAAAATCTTACTGTTGTAATTCATCCTATGCAGTAAAAAATGTAAGATTTGAAATATGCTTTAAAAAAAAGAAAAAGAAAAAGAAACACAGCACTTTTAAAATTTTATGAACGCATGCCAGACCATTCAAATCATGTTATCTAACAAAAAATGCCAGGATAGTTCTATGCTGTGCATAGGTAGTTGGGTGAGGCTTTGTATATCAAAGAAAAATGATACTAAAAGAAAAACAAATTGAGCCAATAGCTTATGATTGTCTTTTGCACAGACATTCTTCTGTCTTATATATGTAGATTGAACATCTTGGATAGAATTAAAACAGAAAAAGTTGTCTGTACTGGGTGATCTTGTGTGTTAACCAAAGGCCTGGTTTAAGAATAGTTTGATAGTTCTTGATCTTTTTTTTTGCTTTGAGAAGGCTATCACTGTAGAACTAGAGGTACTGTATTTTATTTTTCTTCTTCTGCATGTTGGTTTAGGAGTTAAGAGATATGTTGCTGGATCAATGGGTCCAACAAATAGGACACTTTCTGTGTCACCATCTGTGGAGAGACCAGATTACAGGAACATAAGTAAGTATTTATAACCATTAAATTACTTGATTTGGGTGATGGATTGAAACAGATACCTCCAGGTGAAGTAAACGTAATTCCTGTTTTATAGCTTTTGATGAACTGGTTGAAGCCTATACAGAACAAGCCAAAGGACTTTTGGATGGAGGAGTAGATATCATGTTAATAGAAACCATATTTGATACAGCCAATGCCAAGGTGAGGCTTGTGGGGAAAAAAAATATAAATTGGTTATATAAATACTTAGTGTACTACCTAAGGAAATTCAATATGGTACTTGAAAGAGCAATCAGCAACTGCTTATTAAATGTGTCAGGACTTCATTTGTTAGCTAACATGAAGAAAGGAAATATTTTTTTAATGATAAAACAGCCTTTTCCAGAATTTTTCTCTCAATATGTGCTGTTAATATCTTCCTTGCTGTTTGTACCAGCTGTTCTCTTATTCCCAGGAGCTGTGCTCTATTGCAGAACGTCTCCAAATGCATTTGATATTTTTATTCTTCAGTGTAAGCAAATCTGGTATATTTGTGGTGCACATTGGAGAGGGGCTGTCCAGTGTATGTGACTGCAGGAGTGGGAAAGCTTGTAATGGTTTTTTTTTTGTTTGTTTGTTTTTGAGGGAATTTGATACTGCTTTCAAATTTAAAAAACAAAAATTAGGAGTAGAGGATTAGGAGGATAGGGAGGATAAAATATTTCTTAAAATTATTCAGTGTAGTAATAGACTTGCTATGGGGCTTAAAACTTGCAATTCTATATAGAAAAGTCAGACTGGATAAGCAAACAGCATTTCTTCAGGCTTCTGCCACAGGCTGATTAACATGCAGTGTTATGACTCATCCTTTACAGATTTGACCCATCATCGTGGAGTTTTGGCTAGGACTCCATAGTTTTAACACTGTGATGAAGGAAGTTCATATTCATGTGCAACGTTCTTATCCTAAGTAGGCAAGCAATTTTCAGGAACTTGAAGGGGTCATGTCAGTCTTTACTGTTAAAATTTGTGTTGGTCAAAGTTCTTTGCAAACTGTATGTCTAGATAGATTCAAGAGCAGTGAATGTGTACGAAAAGTAGTACATATAACTTGTGTTTGGGGCAAGGGTTGTGCTGCAGACTGGAGGGAGAACTATGTGCTGATGTGATTTGGAGTTCAGAAGCATCTGGTTCTCATTTGGTTATCCCACAATACTTGTTTTATACCTGTTACCAAAATGTGTTTGAAAATCTAGAAGATATCAGAGATAAGGAGAAAGCCTCTTGATTGTGGTGAGATTACAGGCAGTACTGGGGTTGCAAGTTGCATAAACAGCCATAAAAGTAACTAAAAATATTAATGAAAGCAAAAGCTTACCTGAACAAACAAAAAATCCCAACAAACAGAAGAACCACCCCTAAAACCCGTTAATAGTTTTGCAATTTATTCTTCTCTAGGCAGCTCTTTTTGCACTCCACAAGTTGTTTGAGGAAGAATACACTCCTCGACCCATATTTGTAAGTAATTTGTATAGTACTTAATATTTTACGTATATATAAGCTAGATTTGTGAACTAGATGGTAGTTCAGTAAACCCTTCTGAAATCTGTCTGGAAATGAATGAAATCAGTGTCTTGGAAAAGTACATTTTTGTGACTGTGAATGGAGAAACTTTAATGTGCAGGGCTTTATCAAATTAGTCTTAGCTGTGTTCAACTAATTAAAATAAGCCTAACCCTACTTTGGTTGTCTCATCACTTTGAGTGGACTATATGTTCATCTGTTTTGATTTTCAGCATTTCAGCCTTTTAAATTCTTGCTTTTATTGATTTAATTCTTCTCCCTGTTCACTTGGTAATTAGGTTTCTGGAACCATCGTAGATAAGAGTGGGCGCACCCTCTCAGGCCAGACAGGAGAGGCATTTGTCATTAGTGTTTCACACAGTAAGCCACTTTGGTAAGGAAATGTATCTCTTGCTTAGTAAGTAGTTTGTAGAATGTGATTCTTTCTTATTTTGACCCCTTGTTCATAGTGAAATGGAAGTTACACTAACAGTTTTCAATTTTATCGCGTGTATTGCTATTTAGTTCTGCTATGGTTCCCTCAGCAGAAGTTATGTTTCCAAAGAACACTGAACTTTAAAACATTGCTGTAAATAATTTGGTGTGCTGTGTTTGTAACAACCTGGAAATCACAAGTAGGTCGAAGCATTTTAAAAAAAAAAATTTCTGGCATCTCTTACTATCTCAGATTGTGCAAGAAGCTAATCCCTGGTGGGCAGAACATACATCTTCTTAGAGGGAAGCAGTGTCAGCTCAAAATATCTCAGGATGGATCACAAGACAAAATAGTGAGATTTCATTCCAGTGTTCTTTTTACTGAATTTTTACAAAATTGTGTTTTTTCTCCAAGATGTGCATGTTGGTTTTGAGAGCTCCTGACTCTACCACTTAACTCCTGTTCTTGTCTGTTGAGGCTAGAAGGAAAAAAAAAAAAAAAGTATGAGATTAAGACTTATGAAGATGCATACTGTAGCAGATTTTGGTCATTGTACAAGGTCTTGCATGTTAATTTGAATACTATTTCCTATTTCTCTATTCTGTGTTTCTATTCTTTTTCTACATTTCTATTTTCTTCTACTTTTTCTTTCAGGTTGTTCTTCTCACACAAACTTATGAAGAAAATGTATATATTTTTTCCTAAGTTATTTTACTTAAGATATGTAATTTGGTATTAGCAGTGCATACTATGCACATTGTGATGAGCCATTGTTTGTTTTTACAACAAAATTCCAGTGAAAATGCACAATCTGTCATCTCAGTGATACAAAAGCAGAAGACTGCATTCACAGTTTTACTGACTGCCCTTGAGGCTTCACTTTCCCAGACCAGACGGTGCTCCAGAAGTAACATATGGAGCCTCTTGGAACAGAGTAGTAGTTGACTCTTTTGCTCAGCATCACAGTTTAGTGATATGTATTTGGCATATGTCTATCTCAGATAAGATTGCTCATAACTGTCTTCTCTCTGAAGGACAGAGAAGGGCACTGGAGCAGAAATTAAGGATTTGTTAAATAAATTTGTTAAATAAAGCTATCTTATATGTCTGAATGCTTAGGGCTTGTTTCCCATTTGTGCAAAGGCTGCTACACAGCACTGTGGCAGAAGGTTCTTAGTTTTGGGAGCAGATTGCATTTAACAGTTCATCTTGGCAGATTGAGTGTCTTCAGGGTTTAGGAAAAAGCTGATCGGACACAGTATCCTAGGGATCATGTTCATGCTTGTAGGGACCTGTTCACATATTTCCTTTTTGGTTTTGTATTTCCTGTTCAGGGTGATGCATTGTCCTTCAGTCAGTTTGGCTTGGGGTCTGCCTAAAACATGTGTCCTCTGTTTAGTTGACAAGATAGCGGCTGAGAAATGCGTGAACTGTTACTATAGGTGCTGAAGGATGTGTTGCCAGATGCTTGCTGCAAAGGATGCTCAGGTGTGGAATGAGTTTGTTTGTGTTATTTCTACTGTGTTACTGTTAAGATATATCCTGAGTTCAGGACTCTCATGTGGTGTTTGTTCTGGTCCCAAGGGCACTCTGCAGTCTTAGCTTTCACAGAAGCTGATGTATCATTTATATGAAGCAATGAGCAAGGAAGGGAGATAAAATTCAGGATGATGTTGTGATGATTATTACTTCTTTCAGCAGCACTGTAAACATCTTTCAGGTTTTACTGTGCTTTTAGGATGGTTTCTAGAAACCAGGATCACAATGAAAAAGATCTCTTATGTACTTTCTGAAATATAAATTTTCGCTTCTAATATCAATACAGACATTTTGAGTAAAAACTGCATTTTTGTATGTGTGGCTGAATGAAGGAAAACATGATTGTTCCACTTATGTCAGTAGAATTGTGAGAGCTTTAGTCACGCAAAGACTACAGCAGAAGCTGTAGTTCTGTCTGCGTCACTAAGATGTAAAATAATGTGCTGAGCAGATTCAGTTGCCCAAACTTAGTGCTGCTTTGAGGTGTCCTGGGGGATGCACTCAGTGTCTTCCAAAGCTGACATAATTTATGTATAATTTCTAAGCAGAATTATTGAGTTCGTGGCTTGAAGCAATTCTTGCTCTTCCAACCTTTTTTTTTTTTTATTCCTTAGAACAAGGCTCTTTTTCAGTCTGTTGTTTTCATTACACATGTTCTCTTTTGCATTTAGAAAATAGGTATGTTGCTGCAGTTTGAACTGAACTTGGTAACGGATGTTAAAATAAGAAGGGACTCTTCAGGTAAATATGTCAGAAGAGACAGGCCAAAGAGAGCATACCTTCTCTGCTAAATGAGAAAGGAGAACTGGCTGTAACAGATACGGAGAAGGCTGAGGTACTCAATGAGTTATTTGCCTCAGTCTTCACTGGGAGCCAGGAATCCCACATTCCTGAACATGTAGGTGGGGAGTGGGGCAGCAAACACCTCCCCACTGTAAGGATTGTGACCAACTCATGAGACTGGATGTGCACAATTCCATGGAGCTGGATGACATGCATCCCAGGGTCCTAAGGGAGCTGGCTGATGTGGTTGCCAAGCCACTTGCCATCATGTTTGAAAATTCCCAGGGGACTGAAAAAAAGAAAGCATCGCTCCCATTTACAGGAAGGAGAGGAAGGAGGATCTGGGGAACTACAGGCTGGTGAGCCTCACTTCTGTGCCCAGGAAGATCATGAAGCAGACACTCCTGGAAAACATGTTAAGGCATGAGGAACAAGTAGGTGATCCAAGACAGCCAGCATGGCTTCACTGAGGGAAGGTCAGGGAAGGACCAATCTGATGGCCTTCTGTGGTGGAGTGACAATACTGGTGGACAAAGAGAAGACAACTCATGTCATCTACCAGGACTTCTACAAAGCCTTTAACATGTTCCCCCACCACATCCTTACCTCTGAACTGGAGAATTTGAAGGGTATGCTATTTGATGGAGAAGGAATGGATTGCAAGGTTGCAGTCAGAGGGCTGTGGTCAGTGGATTTGTGTCCAGGTGGAGGCCAGTAATGAGTGGTATCCCCCAGAGGTCCATCTTGGGCTCACTACCCTTTAACATCTTTATCAATGACATAGATGGTGGGATTGAGTGCACTTTCAGCAAGTTTAATGGTGGCACTAGGCTGAGCTGTACAGTTTATAAAGCAGAAGGAAGAGATGCCATCCAGAGGGACCTTGATAAACTCAAAAGGTGGGCTCTTCTGAACCTAATGAGGTTCAACAAAGCAAAGTGCAAGGATTTACACTTGGGTCAAGATAATCCCAGATATGTATGAAGACTGGGAGAAGAACTCATCAAGTGTAGCCCTACTGAATGTAACTTAGAGGTCCTGGTGAGTGAAAAACTAAACATAAGTCAGCAGCCCAGAAGGCCAGTGGTACCTTGAGTTCCATTAGAAGAGAGGTGGCCAGTAGGGAGTTGTCTCTCTCTACTCTGCCCTCGTGAAGCCCCAGCTGGTGTACTGCATCCAAGTCTGATGCTCCTAACACAGAAAAGGTGTGGAGATTTTGAAGAGGGTCCAGAAGAGGGTCACAAAGATGATCTAGGGGCTGGATCACTTCTCCTGCAAAGACAGGCTGAATGAACTGGAGTTGTTCAGCCTGAAAAAGAGAAAGCTGCAGGGAGGCCTCGTCATGGCCTTCCAATATCTAAAGGAAGTTTATAAGCATGAGGTAAACCAACTTTTTACCCAGGTAGATACTTATAGGATGAGGCAGAGTGGTTTTAAACTAAAAGAGGGAAGCTTTAGATTAGAAGTCGGGGGAAATTTTTTTACCGAGAGAGTGGTGAGGTAGTGGAACAGGTTTCCCAGAAAGATTGTGGACATGCTGTCCCTGGAGATATTTAAGGCAGGTTGGATAGGGCCCTGGGCAATCTGATGTAGTATTTGATGTAGCTGTTAGAACTCCATACTTGAGGTCCTTTCCAACTCAAACCTTCTATCATTCTATGCAGTTGCTTTCAGGGTGTTGTCTCTTTACTCCTTGATTGTGAAACAGAATTTTGATTTACTATTCCCAGTTCAATTCAGACTTGTCTCCTTCCCCTTTGCCCTTTTCTTGTTTCTTATGATTCTCCTTTTGCACAGGTTTGTTTTATAGATGGAAATTAAATTAATTAAAGAAAGGGGAGATCAGACTGGTTTTCTTGAAGATGGCTGTGTGAATCAGTTGTTTCACTACTAACATTCATTTATCTTGTGTGTAATTTTATCTGACATTTTAATTAAAAAAAAAAAACAACAAAACCAACAGTATTTAAAATTTTATCTTTCAGCATTGGCTTAAATTGTGCTTTAGGAGCAGTTGAAATGAGACCATTCATTGAAACAATTGGAAAATGTACAGCAGCGTATGTCATCTGTTACCCCAATGCAGGTCTGTTATGTGTGCATGCTGCTATACTTAGAGGGGGAAGAACTGTAACAATTGCATCTCATGGTATATAAGAGCTGAATTACCTTGAGAAATTACTGTTCCTGCCATTAAGAAGAGTTTAAAAATTTTCTAAACTGCTTAAAATAGCTATTGTTGGTTCTGTGACAGTGAATCTAGAATGCTCTCTCGTGTGATTAATAGTCTGTGAGTAATGATTCCAAGTGTGATGAGGAGTTCTAGTCTTCATATAAATGTAGCTTTTTAAAGTATGTCTTTAATGGAATATAGTTCTGTTCTTGGGGGATTTAACAAGTTGTAATGCAAAGAAAATTATTTTTCAAGGTCTTCCCAATACTTTTGGTGGTTATGATGAAACTCCAGAAGTGACTGCAAAGCACATAAAGGTATACAGTATTTCTTGTGAAAGTGTCATAATTAATCTGCTTGTAGACAACAGTTCTTTGCTTATATTGGATGCTTATTTGTTACAGTACTGTTTCTTTTCCTCGTTTGGCCCTGAATGTCAGTTTGATTCTTTATAGACAGTTTATTGAATGATAGTGCATTCAGGATACCAGGTTCGGACAAGCTACTTAAGAAACTGAAAACTGTTTTCTCTTTGATTTGAGTAGCCTTCTTGCAGCTTTATCTGTGGATATTACTCATTTGTGCTTCTACATGGTTACTTTCCTGTTTTGGAGTCATTCAAAAAGCTGAGTAGTTTTTATAAACTTGGTGAAGTTTTACAGAGTTGTTTGGGTAGAACGCCTGATGCTTGAGGTGTTCCAGTGCAGAGTGTCTTTTCAAGTGCTACTTGATAAGTGCAGGACAGAACTATGTGGCTAGTGTTGGAAAAACACAATATCTGTTGCATTCCCTTTTATGCTGTAGTATACATGTGGTCTTTGATATTCATGTAAGTTTTTTACCTGTGGCTTCGCTATAAAATAGACCAGTTTCAGATCTAGTTTCCTAAAATTAGGTGTTGGAATTTCTGGGTAGCTCTGGGTGTCCACATTTCAGAACAAATGCTAAAGAGCAGAAATAATATTTGTTTCTTCAACTATTTTTTTTTTTTTTTTTTTTTGTCTTGTGATCCCCAGAATTGCTTAACGTTTAGGGGGAAGAAGAAAAGCATATATCAGTGTGTGTGTGTGCATATACGTATAAATATGTTTTATATATATATAATAAAAATATATGTATATATTTTTATAAGATGCCTGTATTAACTTAAAATTAAATTCTCTGCTTTCCTCCTTTTTGCAGAACTTTGCATTGGATGGTTTGGTCAACATAGTTGGAGGTTGCTGTGGTACTACACCAGCACATATCAGGTATCTAATGAGCTGTGACTTAAGGTGCACTAGAAATTAAATTGAATGCTGCTTCTGAGGAGCAATATACCACAGCTTCTTACAGTTTTCTGAGAAGATGGATGACTATAAAAAGAAAAAAGAAAAAAAAAAAAGGCAATACATGGAGCAGAGCCTGGCTTTCATAGTAATGTCTCATGAAGAATAAGTAGAGACAAGGTTCAAACGGAGATTATACCTGTGCTGTTTTATTGTCTTGAAATTCTTGTTCTATAATTATTCTTCCTTGTTCACCATTTGATAGAATAGACTTCCTATCTTTTCTTCATTACTCTGTGTGTTCTTCCTTTGAGTGCTTTCTGGCACTCTTACTCATAATAAAACTTCAGGTTTCCTTTGATGGTTGAAGAAATTATAGCGGTGTGCTGGGGGAGTGTATGAACAAGAGATCTGGGAATGTTGTTCATCTGTGTTTGTTATTCATTTGTGCTTCTACGTTGCTACTTTTCTGTTGGGAAATCATTCAGAAAGCTGAGCAGTTTTTATGAACTTGGAATGTGGAATGGGAATGTTGAATAACAGCCCTGTTGATTGTCCTGGCCCCTCAGAAAGATCGTTTCTCATCTTTCTTACTATAAGTAGGTCAGCGGAAAAACTTCCCTTTTTCCACCTAGGCTTAAAAGAGAAGGGGCTCTTATGGTTTATTTTTATTCTGATAACAAACTGAGAGGCGTGTAGAGGACAGCGTTGTGTCACTTCTGCCTGGAGCAAAGAGAAAGATGATAACTCATGATCATCATGAGTCATTCCAGCATCCAAGAAAAAAATCTCAGTTAAGAACAATGTTTACCACTTGTTTTTTTTGTTTCCCTCGGCAATTATGTGGCTTTGGTAAATTAGGAATACAGAAAGTCGGCATGATTGAAGTGAGGGCTGGTGTGGTATTGCATAAATTTTCCTACTGGCATAATATTTTGCATTCTGTATTTGATAGATCTTTATTTTTGTAGGTTCCTTGCATATAGTGGTAATAGGATCTTCTAATAGTATGTTTTTGACTTTAGCTGCACAAAGTGAAACATGCTGAGTAGTCTTGTGTGCTACAGGCTATTATATGTCTAGCATAGTATGGTTGAGTATTGGTTAGTGTTCAATTTTAATCAAAAACTTTCCTATTTATTTTCCACTCTCTAACGCAGGAAAATTGCTGAAGCTGTAAAATTATGTAAGCCTCGTGTTCCACCTTCTCTCTCTCAAGGATATATGCTGCTGTCAGGTATAATAGGATGTGGCTTTATAACTCAAGCAGCCTTACTTTATACATTAATTAAACTGTTTTCTCCTGATCGGAATGGCACTATGAGTTTCTGATTCTAACCAAATCCAGCAAGCTTACAATGTACAAGTTTATCTAAATCGTACTTATTGCATTATTGTAACTTATATTTATTGTATAGTATAATCAAGCCAACAAATTTTACTCAGAAAATCTCAAATATTTTGTAGTGGGGAGTATCTTTAACTCTCCTGCACTGCGAACTAAAGATAAGCTGAGAGAAATCAGGTAATCTGACTGTAGCTGGTGACAGAGTTGGGAAGAGATCCATGTTCACCTGCTGTGAGGCAGCTGCCCTTTTTTGCCTCGGGTGTGGGGACACTTGTACTGGGATAGCGTTGCAGTAACACAGATCTAGAACATCTTTCGTTTCAGGTAAAGCTGAGTCTATATGTTAATAAGCCTTTCTCTGAAGTCTTCAATTTAAACAGTTCCTTCCATATAGGTAGATTACTTTGTTATAAATTAAATCACGATTAGCTCATGATTTCATCTAGTAGCCTACTCTGTTCTGCCATAAAGCTTGCTTGTCTCTGAGTTACCTGCTACCCAAAGTTCCTCCTTGGCTGGTTTATTCTGAACTTAGGATTTTGGATAAGAGATGTCCTTGTTTCTCTGCCAGTTCAGTGGGCTCTTTCTCTGGTCATGTTATCATGAGATAGTGTAGTAAGAAACTGAGACAAGTTGTGTGTGTATCTGCATATGCGCAGAAGCCCAGAGAATCATTGCTTTGTGACATTTATTTTGGACAGATTATCATAGAATTGTGAGTTGGAAGGGACCTTTAAAGACCATCTAGTCCAACTCTCCTGCAATGAATAGGGTCATCTACAGCTAGGTTGGGTGCTCAGAGTCCCATCCAGCCTGATTTTGGGTGTCTCTAAGGACAGGACATCAACCTCATTTCTAGGTAACTGGTACCAGTGCCTCACCACTCTTATTGTATTAAATGTCTTCCTTATATCCAATCTAAATCTTCCCTGTTCTGGTTTGAAACTATTTCCACTTGTCCTTGTGCGTCTTGTTGATTGGATGAATCATTGAGGAAGAACAGAAACATTTGGTGTTTGCTGGAAGTTGCTTTGTTGTATCTCATTGCCAGTTGTTCAGTAGACCTGTGCATGCCCTGGTGTGCTGAGAAATCACTATTAAAGTAATGGAAACTTCTGATTTATGGCATAGATGAATGCTATTGTTTTTTGTGCAGTGTTTTCTTTTATATTTTTACAAATATGTTCAAAAATATCTTTTCAAGGTCTGGAGCCATTCAGGATTGGGCCATACACCAACTTTGTTAACATTGGCGAACGCTGCAATGTTGCAGGATCACGGAAGTTTGCTGCACTCATCATGGCAGGCAACTATGAAGTACAAATTTTAACAATAATTTTAATAGATGGTGTTCTCAATTTATTTATGCTTTTTCATTATTCCCTTGTATTGTGTTATTAGTAGTTTGTTTTGCTGGCAAAAAGTGCCATTCTACAAAAGTAGGAAAACAAGGAGAATGAATTTTCTTACTATCCTTTGCTTCTGAGCTTACTGGCTCCTAATTAATTGTGCAAGAGCAGCCTTACAAGCTTTTTGTTTGTTTGCTTTGACAAGTGTTACAGTAAACATGACTTTACATTTTGAATTAAATTGTTTAGCAGACCAGATATACGGTGCTGTATCTAGGAGCAGATTTGCAGAGGAGAGGAAATCGCTCTTACTTCCAACCTGTGTCTGATTTGGAATAGTTTGCAGTACTGTGCAGCCCTCTTTATTTCCATCTAATCTCCGATCTGGTCAGCATTTTGTTTGCATCTGATGTGTGTATACTTTGATCCACCATGCTAAATGAGAGCTGTTACAGAAAAAGATGTTTAGACAGTAATTGGTATCTTGAAACAGCGGAAGGGCAGGAATGTGAAGACCAGAGGGCTCATTCTTTAAATGTGTCAGTTGTTACTGTTACATTCAAACAAGCAGTAGAGTAACATTTCTTGGCAGCTGAGATTCTGCCCTGAAGTACGCTTTGCTCTTGTTGCAATCAAAGCTAAAGCCTTAGTTTGCTTGTTAGAAAGTCTGACTCTTAAGCTCTTAGAAGTCATGAAGCAGGTTTGACCTATTTAATATGGAAAACTTCAAACACAGGTTGTCAGGGTCCATGAACAGCTGTAAAACTTTTTTTGTCTTGCCTGTTATAGTGGCAAAAAAAGAGAAAGGGAGCTGAGAGTCCTGGATATTTGGTCTGAAGGGAAAGTTTTAGTTTCTCAATGCTTGGTGATGATTCTGCAGATGGAAAAAAATGCCAAATAACCTCCAAAAATAAACTACTCTGTGTTATAAAAGAGTATAGCTTGTGATGCCGAAGACCCTTATTCGATACTATCACAGAGTATGTTTTCCTGTAATCATGTGCAATCAGAAGTCCTTGTTACCATGCAAATCTTAGCTCTTTCAATTACGTGTATGACCAGCTGTCTAAAATCAATGCCACATTAAATTTACGTTGTCATGTTTTTGTGAACAAAGTAATCAGTTGTGCTGTGCTAGCAACTTTTGTTACACTGCTGTATATAATAAGTCACTTCCTTATTATTTTTTGGACTGTCCTATAAACTCCTATTTTTTTTATTTTGATAATTTGTAGATCTGTGCATTTATTTTGGAGAAGTTAAATGTGATGATGAGAATGAGTAGGCTGTATTCTGCTGACTGCTTTTTGGTTTAAAATCTCTTCTTTAGGAAGCCCTGACTGTAGCCAAATCCCAAGTTGAGATGGGAGCCCAGATTCTTGACATCAATATGGATGATGGGATGCTGGATGGACCTTCTGCAATGACTAGATTTTGTAACTTGATTTCTTCAGAACCTGATATTGCAAAGGTTGTAATAGAGTCACTCCAAAGCACACTAGAGTAGAGATCACTTTGAGTTGGAATTTGCCTTTCAGAAAATTTTCATTTATTATCCGGTTTAGATGCTTAACACTCAGATATTGATGTTACCCAGTGGCAGAAAGGTATCTTAGTAGGGAAGGCGTCTGAAGGGAGTTGAGATTTTAACAATCTGTATCCAATTTCAGCTAGGTATATGCTGTTCATGCTGTTCTTTTTCATTAGTTAGAGCAACTTAGTATAGGTTGCTCTTGCAGCAGTTATGAGTATAAAGAAATTGTCATAGAAATTCTTGAGTTAAACTTGTTCTGAGTTTTGTGTTTAAAAACAGGGTATCTACAAACACCGTCTGAAAATTTGTTATTCATAAATGCTGGTAAATGTGTGTGCATTTTTATGTCCAAATAGAGCAAACAAGATATGAGACACTAAACTCATAACTTGTATGTATCCCATTGTTCATCTTTTTGTTCTTTATAGGTGCCACTATGCATTGATTCTTCAAATTTTTCAGTGATTGAAGCTGGCTTGAAATGCTGCCAAGGAAAATGCATTGTAAACAGCATCAGTCTGAAGGAAGGTGAAGAAGACTTTCTAGAGAAAGCAAAGAAAATTAAATTGTATGGGGCAGCTGTGGTTGTCATGGCTTTTGATGAAGTTGGTCAGGTGAGTGTTACAGAAGGCTTTTTTTTTTTTTTTTTTTTTTTTTTTTTTTCTGGAGTGTAAGTCTTCCTTACTCCTCTGCAAGACAAGGTTGTTTTGTTTCATTGGCACTGGTGATATAAAGAGATTTATATGTAGTCTTAGCAGGTGTTTCTTTTACTGATTGCATGTTTGAGGAACTTCATTCTGCTTCAGAGGTAGTTCTGCTAGCACAGATATGTCTCTTGCTCTTCCACTATGCTTCCTTCCTTCAGATAATATTTCTTTTAGTTCAGAAACTGAGTTTTGAATATGAATGGAATCTCTGGATTCATTTAGTCATTTTAAAAAACACGTATTAAACTTCACATCAGATGGTGAAATAGGAGTAAAATTATTTTCAGTAAGTTCAATCAAAGCTCTAATGAAGGCGGGGTGTTAGTGATGTCTTTAGTTAAAAAAAAAAAAATTAAAATCTTGTATTTGTTTTCTAATGCTTATGATATTGAGACTGGGATTCTGTATTCTTTAGCCAGTTTAATTGTAAATGATTTCTGGCAGGCTTTATATTTTGTGCTGTGTGTAACTTTCACATCAGAATTCTTTTTCTTCACCAGGCAACAGAAACAGAAACCAAGATTGCAATCTGCTCCAGAGCATACCACCTCCTTGTGGAAAAAGTAAACTTCAATCCAAATGATATAATATTTGACCCTAATATTTTGACCATAGGGACTGGAATGGAAGAACATAACCTATATGCCATTAATTTTATCAATGCTACTAAAACCATAAAAGTGAGTTTTAAGCTTATTTTAACTCAAAGTATTTTATTGGGGTTATTTAAAAGGAAAGCAAACAAAGACTACCAGCACCACCAACAAAAATCATCACTGCAAATAACAGCCATTTTAAAGTACCAAGGGGACTATTCACCTGGAGTGGAGCCAGTTCCCAGTATTGCTGTATTTCCAGAACAGTTTTAAGTACTTTGATTAATATTTTTCAATCTGCTAACTTTAATGTAAATATACTATATTAATTAAAGGAAGTAATAATTGCATTCATTGTTCTAGCCAAAGGTTTTCTTTGAAGGCTTGCAAAGGTTGTCCTTTTAACGTAATTTCAGTTACTGGTGCAGTTTTGTGCCATTACCTGACATTTTATTTAGCTAAAATTTGTGTAAGAAAGAACAATAATGAAGAAAATCACCTGAATACAGCTATGCAGCCAACTAGATCAGTCTGGAGATGCTCTGTCAGTAGCAGTCTAGGGTTTGAACACATTCATAGGATATTTTGTCACCCCTCCTGTTTCAAGAGGAGAGGCCTGTCAGGGGAATGGGAGAGCCACAGTAGTTCGGCAAGGGGGACATCTGGAATGCTGCTGAGGGACAACCTGAGTATTTAGAATAGTACCAGTGAGAATGATGGCAGTTATTTACATGTAGCTGGAGTAGATCTTTCCTTTTTGTTTGTAGCTTTTCCTACAGATATTTTAACTGCTTTCTGTGACTTCGAATAATTAGAAGGATCTGGAACAGGGAAGAGGGTGCATAGCCAGTGCATCATCACTGAGGTGCCCGGCTCTTTTATGACTGAATGCTGTGCTTAAGTTTCTTTTTTGGAAAGCCTTTTTCTAAAACACTGTGTGCAATTCCCACAGGAAACACTGCCAGGTGTCAGAATAAGTGGGGGTCTTTCCAATCTGTCTTTCTCCTTTCGAGGAATGGATGCCATTCGAGAAGCAATGCATGGGGTGTTCCTATACCATGCAATTCGGGTATGATATGTGTTGGCTTCCATATGTTTGTGCTTGGCAAATGCAATGCTGCATCTGACAGCTCTGTTTGGGGGGAATTCCTGTATGATGGTGGGTTTTTTTGTTTGTTTTGTTTTGTTTTTTTTTAGTGTGGCATGGATATGGGAATTGTGAATGCTGGGAATCTGCCGGTGTATGATGACATCCACAAGGAATTGCTACAGCTATGTGAGAATCTAATCTGGAACAAAGATCCCGATGCGACAGAGAAGCTTCTACATTATGCTCAGGTAACTTCAAATTTTAAATTTTGGATAGCTGTTAGCTTAACACCTGGGCTTTAATGCTGGCAATAGCTAAATGAGCCTCTGAAATACATGTCTGTCAATCCAAAGGTGAGTATTAGAAGTTCCTGCTGATGCTACAAGTAGTTGCGTTATTAGTATAGAATAAAATGTAAACTCTGTAACACATTGAGCCCATCAGATTTCACAGTTGCCATAAAAGATCCAAGAAAATAAAATTGGGAATGGCCAACCCACAGCCAAATCAAATTGTGGAGCTGGAGCATAATTGGAAAGCATGCTGTGAGAGGCAGAGAGTAAACCTATCTCACTAGTGGTGATAGCTTGCTTGGAGTATATGTAAAAGGTCAATATCCTGGCTTCCAGTTCAAGTTACTCATGTCAGTGAGGATCAGCTGTTAGGTAATTTTGAGATCCTGTCATGGTAGTGTTAGTAAAAGACATGAATTAATCACTTGAAAATTTCCAGTTTATAAGCCACCGGATTATGAGGCAAAGAGTATGTGAGGATTGGAGCCCACCTTTATATGTGGATGACAAACAGTAGTTCTGTAGATCTTCAGATTGAAAAATGTATCTGTGATATGGAGTAACATAACCTATTGCAGCAGTAACTGAATTGTGCCAAATTAATTAGGATTTTAACATGAAGTGTCATGTGTGGGTCAGAAATCAATGTAAATTACATTCCCAGAATTAAAACCCAAAGGATTAACAATTCCATCATTTTTTAGGAGTGTGAAAGTTATTAGAACTCTTCCCTTTCCACACCTTCACTTCCACTTTGTTTACATCTTTGCTGAGGTCAGTACTCTCTGGGATATAAACCTACGAAGTGTTTGCAATACATCATGTGTGTTTGCAGTGTGGTTTGCATGTATATATGAACAAGAAACATTTTAGAATAATCTGAAATTATTTTGTGGGTCAGTGCTTAGTTATCTCTATTTCTTTAAAAGTGAAATCCATAAATGTAGTTTTTGTGCTGATAAGCTCCTGTGGAAGTCTTTTTTTCTGTTCAGAATCATGCCCAAGGAGGAAAAAAAGTGATACAAACTGATGAATGGCGGAACAGCACTGCGGAGGAAAGGCTGGAATATGCTCTTGTAAAAGTGAGTATGTGCAGAAGGTTGTCCTACCCAAGCGAATGGTCCATGGCTTTTGGAGATGTATAATTTCAGCTCCTATTCTATAAGGACTACTCTTGTCTTAAAAACTTCCCAGCTGCTGCTGTTTTAAAAATTATTAAGAATAAATACCAATTAAATAAAGTAATGAACAAAGAACTACTGTGATTTTTCTTTAAACTTCAGAACTGGATGTCCATGACTTTTAAAGTCTTATTCTGGCTGGTGTTAGAACATGCTTTGGGTGGTTTGGTGTTGGTTTTTTTTTTTAGTTGTTTGTTTAGTTGTTGTTTGTTTCTAGTAGAGGTTTTTTTGTGTGTGTGGTTCAACAAAACTGCACTGAGTTGCACTTGTGCTGAGGGAGCTTTTCATGTAAATGTGTGGTTCTGTTATGATATGATTTAGAAAAATAAACCCACTAATACTGGATATGATTACTTGGAATAACTTGTTCCCCAGAACTATAGTCTTTTGCTTGGTAAGGAAACTTACTATAATTACACATTTGAGTTGCTCTTAAAGTCTAGAAATACCTAAGGTTATTTTTTTGTGTGTTCACTGTGGGGTATTTTTGTTTTGTTTTGGGTTTTGTGGTGGTTGTTGTTTTTTTTTCTTTGTATGATGGCAGCTAAATATAAGTTTGGTTTTTTATTTTAGAATGATAAAAGCTTTTCTTTTTCTTACTCAGGGCATAGAGAAGTATGTCACTGCAGATACAGAAGAAGCAAGATTAAATCAGGAAAAATACCCTAGACCTCTAAATGTAATTGAAGGGCCTTTGATGAATGGCATGAAAATTGTTGGTGATCTTTTTGGTGCTGGGAAGATGTTTCTGCCTCAGGTAAGGAGAATATTATTTAATGTGTTTTCAAATTTGGCAAAAACTAAACATTCTATGCTGTTTCTTTTTTCAGACATAGCACTTGAATTGTAAAAATGAAGATGCCACTATTTGTTTTTTTTTTTGTTGTATTTTGGATTTTTTTTTTTTTTTTTTTTTTTTTTTTTTTTAATATATATATAGCTTTGCATTTTTCTTCCCTTTCTCTCTGAGGCTTTTTGCTTTACTTAAAGTGTAGTCTTAAATCTGGGCCCATGATAAAGAGCAAAAGGGGAAAAAAGATCCAAGTAAAATATCGTTTGATTACAAGCAGGCTGCCACGCTTAGTACCTAAATCTGGACTTGTTTGTAGCTTCTCATTCTGTTGTGAGCGATCAAAGAGATTTCACAGCTAGCAGCCTATTACCAAACAGTGCTCTTCCAAGATGGAATCTAGGTTTGCAAAAAAGTTTTGTTGTCTGAATGGATTTTAGGGTATTCCTGTATTTTATCTTTGCTATTGATTTTTCTCCCTCTTTTTTTTTTTTTTTTTTCTTCCGTTTATTTGTGCAGGTGATAAAGTCTGCTCGAGTTATGAAGAAAGCAGTTAGCCACCTTATTCCTTACATGGAAAAAGAAAGAGAAGAAAGGAGAGCCAAACAAGGCAGCTCAGAGGAAGAGGCAAGACACAGTCCTTTGTTTAGTAACTCTTTTGTAGTATGCAGTGTCAAAAACTGAAATTATTTTTTGTTAACCTTTGTTTTTATGCTGTAGAGTTGATCCAACCATATAAAAACTGACAATCTTGGCTTAATTTGAAGTTGGTCTGAAGTTCACGAGGTGCAGATTTTCTGAAGCTCTACTTAGTACTTGCCTAACCTGTTGTCAGAGCGTATTGGAGGATGCCACGAGCTTTTATAGGCCCTTAATTCTGTTGTTTCTTTTTGCATTTGTGTAGACATTTAATTCTAGTATTATTTATATCATGTATTTTTAGCATTGATTGTGGCAAATTTTTCCAATGGCTTTTACTGCTCATGCCCATTCCTTTTACTCAGAACTTTCCTCTGACCATTCTCTCAGGTAAACTAACCAAACTGCTTTTTTTTTTTTTTTTTATTTTTAAGATATGACACAAGACCTTTTGTTATGATAGAATAGTATACTCACTGTATGCATTGCTATGACCAAGCTGTGGGTGACAAGTGCTGTATGAAAAGTTAGTTGTCTTTTCATGTGATCATTGCTCCTGCTTTCTGAAGGCTATTTGTAATGTAATACAGCAAATATACAAAGTAATAATATAGAAGCAGAAATACTCAACTGACACAAACAAAAGATAGGTAGTAACTGAGTAGGTAGTGAGTTCCCAGAGAAAGGATTGTGGTTGTTACAAATAGCAGATAAATCAGCATTTTCATATGACTGGGAAACAAACAAACGAAAAAACCTAACAAAGTAAAATGTACAGAATTTTCTGCTCTACTCAGCTCATTGATAGGACAAGGACAGCGTCAAGTTTTCAAGGTGGTACTCAAGGAAAATATGTTAACCAGTAAAAGCATTTCAAAAGAGACCAATAAGAACAATTCAGAAATGCAGACAGTGAAACCTTCAGTGAAAGTTTGGAGGCATTGACCTGTGTATGAAGTCTGAAGGTAACAAAATACCGTGCAATCTTGATATGTTAGACATACTTGTAGGGACTAAAGAAATAAAGTTTCTGTGTCCTACCAAGAGTAAGTGAATCTTAAATTTCAGGGGAAAGATATTTAAGTTAGTCTGTGGAGGGAGCGAAATGCCCTAGTGATGCTAAAGCATTACAGTATATTGCCTGTAGAAGTTAAGAGCTTTTATTCTTATGTGACTTATGATGTGGAGAGGCTGTAGTAGGACACCCAATCAGCTCTGTGTTTGCCTGAGGCTTTGCAAGTGCCAAACAAAATATCTGGCAGTGGGCTTTGTAGTCTTGTATTGACTTTAATACCAATTTTGCCCTCTAACATGTATCATGTTTAAATTTTTTGCAAGCTGTTGTCTGTTTTAGATTTTCTTTCTATCCTTTTTTATTTTAACCCTATGTGTCATGTTTGTAGTACTGTTACTGAATTTTATCTTATTGATTTTTAGAAAGCTTATTCAGTGTATCAAGTTGATCCTGAATCCTACTCCTGTCCTTTCACGTCCTCCCTCCCTCCCCTAATGTTGTTCTTGCATTTGATCTATCATCTTAGTTATTTTGGTAACTTTGGTAATGTAGGTTACCAAATTATTTTCTGATTCTTGTAGGCCTTTCCTTTATAGCATCTTCCTATTTGACAGGTAACAACTGATGATTACTCTCTGAGAAAAGTTTTATTAATTATCTGAGCATATGCTACAAGTACCTTCTTTCAAATATGGTTAATGGAATGTGTTATGGGAGCACTGGAAAATGAGGACATAGGACATCTGTTCTTTCTCGGTACTAGCAAGATTCTGTGCAGTAGAAAAGTTCAGAAGAAATAGACAAAGTCTTATAATACTCATGTCTACTATACTTTAATTATAGGTGCAGTTTTATTGATTAAATATTTTTCTTCTACTCCTGCCTTTGACTGTCAAATTTATATGTTGTGCAGAAACTTTTCTTTTGTCCTGTGGAACATTACATTGTCTTCGTGCGTTCTTAGAGGCAATAGTTTTTATCATAATCTGGTGTTTGACACAAATAAGAAAGAAGAATGGCCTGAGTCTAGAGAAAAGGTGATATTTGTGTGTTTTCTTTGGCTTTTTTTCTCTGGATTTTTGAGTGGTTTCTAATTCCTCCCCTCAAATGTTCTTACTGTATATCTTTCCATTTGCTGTTGAGTGATAAGTCTAAAGAGTCCAACTAATATTTTAGAAAGAAAAACAACCTGAAAATCAAATCCCACTAATCTCAATGGAACCATAGTCTTTTCTGCATGTAAAGACAGTGTCTTCTCTCTAATGTCTCAAGCAGATCTGTTCTCTTGTCATGAGTCACCTTTCTGTTTGTCATCTTTTTCCTGCTTCTGCTGTTTCTTAATTTAATGCAGATAACAATGCTGGTATTTGGTACCTTCTGGTTTGTTCTGGTGCTATTTGAAATTGGTGAAATTTGTTACTGTATTGCCTCCCTGAGCACTGGACTAGTACTGGCACTTAATTCTCTGACTAAAATGTGATAAGTGGAATCTAGAAAGTCCTTTAAAAATACCACAAAAGATTGTGAGTCACTGTATGTGCTTGAGGGGGAACAGAAGGGAAAATGTAGAGCCCCTGTCGTTTTGCTTCTTCCACGTTCTGCTGGGCAAGGGTTTAATCTTTGTGAGTATTTTTGTCACTGGAGAGAGAAAAGCCAGCTGCATTTATCCCCAAATTTAGATTTGGACTGGGACAAAAATGAGTTACAGGCTCTGGTAGCTGATCTGTCTAATGTTACCCAGGTTACTGTAACCTCCAGGATGGTTTTAGTCTCACACTGCCGGGAAATGCATTGTGTTGATAGCTACATTTGAGGATAAATAGCTGTGGCTGAGGATCTCTATCAAGATTTAAAAAAGAAGCATTCTGGATATGTGCCCAGAACTTGAGGACCTCCTTGTTTGAGACAGTTGAAACCACAGTGTGCCCTAAGTAGGGTTTATTCAAAGTGCTGAAATACTGTGTGCTCTGGCCCAGGTTGTTTGTTGCTCAGCTCACGTATTCATTCTTCTCATAGGCAAAATGTTTTTACTTGCGTATCAGTCACTAGTTAAATCATCAGCAGTTCCTGGGAGCAACATTTTTTGATCTCCCAATGTTTGGTTAATTTATTTCCCAACCTTTCTCTTACATTCCAGCAACTTATTTTCAGCTGCAAAATTTGCATTTTTGTATAGAGATGGCTGACTTGCCTTCATTTTGCATTTGTAGTTCTGTGTTCTTCTGTAAAATGGGAGCACTGAGGAGATGGTAGATTTTTAGTAAGCAGCAGCATTGATAAGGATTCGCAGTGTCCCAACTAATTGTGTTAGGACCATGGGAAATTGTAAATGCTATTATCTCTATATAAAGCCACCCAACCCCCAGAAAATGAAACTAATTTATAATGTCAATGAATTGAATATGCTTTGGCCCTCTGCAAAGGAGGTGATGTTCTGTCTGGGCTGGTAGGTATTTTCAAATTCAACGTGCTCAGGTTTCCACTTGATTTAAATTCTGTGCAAATCAGGTAGTCTGCTACTGGCATTTCATCCTGCATCAATGCAAACATGGCTGGAGCTGCTCCAAACGACAATATGAATTAGACCTCTAAAAATGTATCACAAAGACTCATGTCTTACTGGAGGATTGTAGAGGAATTCCACTACTACCCTTCTGGCAGGACCCTTTGTCAGGGCTGAGTGCCACCTTACTTAGGTTCAGTCTGACAGTGCACATTCCCTTCTTCAAGGAGATTCTTTTTCCAAAGTGTTCGTTCGAACTGGGCAGTTTGAAGTAGCCTGATCACTGCACTGAAATGTCTCTTGCTGCTTATGTTGCATAAAGAGTTGATAGCTACATTTGAGGATAAATAGCTGTGGCTGTGGATCTCTATCAAGTTTTAAAAAAGAAGCATTTTGGGTATGTGCCCAGAACTTGAGGACCTCCTTGCTCAGGAGTCTTTTCTGCTTTTCCTGATTCCTCTCATGGAATTTCTTTCATTCTGCTCACCATTGCATTGGAGAAAGATTGCCCTTGATGCATGAGCAGATGTATGATCATGAACTTGCATAACCTATTATTTTAAATATTTAAAATATTTATTGGTGAGTTTTTCACTTGAAACAGAAGTACTTTATAGGATTCCAGTTATTGCACTACACAGAATGCTATTCAAGTCTGATTTTCTTGTGAGTGGCGTTGTGTTATTTTTCTTAACAGTTTTGAAAAACATGCAGTCAATTTGCATGAACGTGTCTTGTGCAAGTTTTTATTACCTGCATCTTATGAAGGAGTTGTTAATGTTGATTATATCACTTCTGCTGATAAGAGAATACTGAAGCTTATGAGTAACTGAATTCTTGTGCCATTTGTTCAACTTTCAGGATCCTTATAATGGTACAATAGTACTAGCAACTGTGAAAGGTGATGTACATGATATTGGCAAGAACATTGTGGGAGTTGTTCTGGGCTGCAACAACTTCAGGTAAAGAGACTAAAACTGTGTAGTTGGTAGCATAACTGTAAAAAGCTAAATAATTAGTATACTAGGCCTACTGAGGCTGTGGAGATAATAGTTAGAGATGGGCATATAGTAGGAACTATTCTTCCTTCCCATAGCTGTGACAGGGAACATAGATTGTACCAGTTACTACAAATCTGGAGGCAAGAGGGCATCTTTCTGTAATTCCTTTTTCCTAAAAAATTGCCATCCGAGATGAATACAGTTTAATATCAAACTGAAAAGTAAGTGGGAGAATTAAGTGTTGCATGTAATATTATTTAAATGTATGTATAAAGCCTTAAACATAGAAGTGTATTATCTGAGGAAACCAGGTAGGACAATTCCAGTAGGTGAGACTGCTTGTGTGTCTTGTGGTGTGCTGGGATAAAAGGAAATCTTGGTATGGTTTTCAAGTTGTTTGTCAACTACAAGGTTTTAAAAACTAACTGTGGTATATCTTGCTACATAGGAGATGAGATTTTAATTCTGAGCTTCAAAAAATGAAACTTGTTAATTTTTTTTAATTATTTTTTAAACTTAAAGGAGTGGTGTTTTCTGTCATCGTGAATATGAGTGAGACTGAATGAAGCCAGTGGGCTTGTGTGGCTCACTTGAAGCAGGGGAGTGGGAAATAGGTAGAAACTTTGACAATGGCTTGGGCTAGTAGGAATAGAGTGCTAGCAAACAAACAGCAGTGTCTCACTTCGTAAAATGCATGACAAAAAAGCAACAACAAAGTAAGTCAGTTTATATTCCTGACATAAGGTGTGATACCACGAAAATGCTTAGTACTGCCTGAATGACCTCAAATAAAAAAAAATTAATCACCAAAAAACCCCACAATGTTTCTGTCTTCTGTCATTAGTAACTTTAGTATATTGAATTTTTTTCCAGATTCATAGGTGTTTCTATATTAGAACTCCCAGCAGTTGTGTGGAGAGAAACAAACAAAAATTAATCTTCATTTTAACTCCAATAAGCTGTTCGCAGTAAGAGCAATGTGTTTGCCCTTTAACAGAACTCTTTAAAAGAATCTTGTCATCTCACTTCTTTTCACAGAGTTATTGATTTAGGAGTCATGACTCCATGTGATAAGATATTGAGAGCTGCTGTTGAGAACAAAGCAGGTATAGAGAGATTTCATTAGTACTCCTGAATTATTTAATTTCAAACCTTGCTCTCTGCTTTTTTCAGGTTTTTTGTTGTTGTTTTTTTTTTTTCCTGCTCATTGCATTTCTGTGCTGTCTATTATTTTATCAGACTACCTTCAGGTAAATCAAAACTTTTCCGTTAACAGTAATAACTATTTAGTATTTGGCTCTTCCATGAAACTTAGCCCAAGGAACTGAAAACCTGCATTAAAAAGACAACTCTACTTGTAGAGATGCTTTAGTATTTGTTGTTTAGTATTTGTTTTACACAAATGTAGAGATGCTTTAGTATTTGTTGTTTAGTATTTGTTTTACACATGGATAAATGGAAATTTGGAAAGGCTGACTAACTTTATGTTGGGTTTTAAATCAGTATAAGAATTTGGCCTTCCCAAAGCAAAGGAATAGAATGAATTATTCTAGGAAAAAAATTGAGTTTTCTGAACTGAGTTGCAGTTGTGAAACAGTCTTGTAAAAGTTGATTTGCATGGAACACAGGTGGTGAAATTGGAAGGCATTTGCTGTTTCTAAGAGCAGAGTACTCAGGCTCTGAGGCTTGAAGTTTGCTAATCAGAAGTATTGTATGTTTATTGTGAAGCTGGAGCAGTGGGTATTCAGCAGCTGTGAAGACTGAGAAATCTCTTAAACTGAGGATTCAGAATCACTTTCATTCTTGGAAAGCTTTCTGATTTAGGTAAACCTGTCTAATGTAGAAGACATTACCATGGTTTCTATCTCAGTGTTTTCTATCTGATGCATGAAGCTAGGAATTAAAGACTTCCATTCTAAAATGATGCATAAATTTTTACAGGATTTCCTAAACCTTTTATACGTATGTGTTTGTAAATTTTAAATAGATATTATTGGTCTGTCTGGTCTCATCACCCCATCTTTGGATGAAATGATATTTGTCGCCAAAGAAATGGAGAGATTGGCAATAAAGATTCCTTTGCTAATTGGAGGAGCAACTACTTCTAAGTAAGATATCTCCTTTGGGAAGTTGGGGAATGTGTGTGATAGTAGTGTCAACCAGGGGAAAATCTCTGTAGCCATTTCTCTCTCCCTTTTTCCTTATTTTTTCCAGACGCACATGCTTGATATTTATTTACTTAAGACTATTATTTCTTTTATCAAGTGCTGGAATACAGTACTACGATGTATTTGGAATAGAACAAATAGCAGACAACTTTTTGTTTTTGCAAATGTATTTTGTATGTGGAAATACTATTGTGGTAACTTCTAAAAATTAAAATGTGTATTCATATGGATACAGTTATGTTATTCTAAAGGGTAGAATGGGAATCGGAATATCACAAAATCATAGAATGGCTTGGGTTGAAAGGGGTCCCCAGGATAATCAAGTTCCAACCTGCATGGAACAGCCAGGGCCATCAACCTCCAGATCTGGTACAAGACCAGGCTGCCCATGGCCCCATCCAATCTGATCTTGATCACTTCCAGGAATGGGGTGTCCACAACCTCTCTGGACAGCCTGTTGCAGGATCTCACCACTCTCTCTGTGAAGAATTTCCCCCTGACATCCAATCTAAACTTCCCCTCCTTGAGCTTAAAACCATTCCCCCTTGTCTTCTTACTGTCTACTCTTGTAAAAAGTTGATTCCCCAGTGTGAATGATTTTGAGACTAGGGATGGTCACACAGACATCAGGGTGCTATTATCTTTCAGGAAGTTTCTGGCATCATTGTTCAGCACTGTGCTGATTGGGTCGAACCTCCAAACCTGTTCAAGCAGGGTGATAGATGATACATTCTAACAGCTTGCCTTTAAGTAGTTACCATTTTGTCTTTGTTAGGCTGAACTTTCTTTTTTTGTTGATACCTTGTTCTTTCTGATCCATTCAAATGAAATAATGCAGCTGCTATGATATCCTGAAGTAAAGTGTTGACAGCTTGCTGACATCTAGTATGAGCATTACTGCAGATGTGTTTTGGGCATTGCGTAGTGGCCTTGTCATACTTAGCTAAGTAGTTTATGTACAGTATCCTTCAGTAGGTGACAGCTAAGAAGGTTGCAGAGGTCATTTCTTGCATAAATAAAAGCTGTCAGCAGTATTACTTCCTTTAGCAGAGCAGCACATAGTCCGTCAGAACCATTAGCTACATGTATTTTGTATTATTGGCCTTAGCAAACAGGAAATAGCAGGATCACTACCCATCTTTATTGGTCCTATGGTTATAATGCATGGTTCATTACATTCTTTTTCTTCTTTTTCACAAGTCTCTTTAGCTATGACTTCTGTACTGAGAACAAACAAGGAGTTTATTCCTAAACAAACAAACAAACAAAAAAATGGGTAGGGCATTTCTAAATAAAGAGCCTTAGAGAGTTTTTTTTTGGTCTTTTTAGTGTCTGTAGAGCACTGTGGCATAATAATTGATTTAAAACAAGCAGCATCAAATGGATCTCTAAAATTTATAGGTAGAGATGAATGCAGATGGGCAGCATAAATTTTGTCCTTAAATGTAGTAAAAATTGAATAATATATAAAATATGCTTTGTATTCGTAAGCAATTGTACTCACATGAACTCTATATAAATATAATTGTGCATATGACCAGACACAGTTTATTTAAAATGTGTCAGATGAAGGTATGCTTTATGGAAAATTAGATTAGTAGTATGCATTTAATTTCACTTGCACAGCTTTAAGTTTAACCTCATGTACTCTGAAAAGTTATGTATACGTTAGAGCTTGCTAATGAAGAACTGTCTGCGTTTATTCTCTGAAATAGGTAGACATCATGATTTGTAATGGGTAGACCATGTGTACTTGGAAAGGCAGAAAATGAGGTTAGTTTGAAAGAGAGAGACTAGATTCTGACTACAGAATCTACATAATGAAATTTCACTTCAGCTTGCAGCAACGTTTGTGTTATTTGCTGTGCTGCTTTGTGAAATTCAGATGTTGACAATTAATGGTGATGATTTTATTGTGGTAATGTTTGTTTAAAAAAATACCTGTACCTGATGATACAGTGCCACTGTAGGGTTATGCTCTGTTTGTTTACTTTGTCTGTTTCTATCAAAATGGATGATAAAGTATCTTTCTAATAAACTGAGCTGCTAATATCAACATGCATCACCTAGAATCAAATTAAGGTGTTCTTAGACAACTGGTTACTGAACTGTTGCACAGTCATCATTAACCTTATGTTCAAGTGTTTTTACTTTTTGATAGAACCCGAAGAAAAGTGAGGTTAGGCCTGCTGCTTGTGTTTGATTGGAATAGAGTATGTATTAAAGAAATTGGGAGTTCTTAATTTAGTGACTGGGCTGACACAGCAGATGCAGGTCTGTTCTGTTTTATTGCCATTGGCAGAATTCCTTTTTCAGGTAAATGGAAAGCTTCTGCCTCTGAAGTAGAGCATTATAGAAATTGAAATAATCATCACCGGAATACGTTAATATTAATCCACACACCCAGAAGTTAACATATGGGAGGGAAAGCTGTAAGAGTTCCAAACTAAACCTGAAATTTCTGAGAATTAAACTAACAAATTGCTGACTTTCAGTCAGCTGATAAGACACTGAGGAAATATAAGCTGTCTCATTACTTACAAAGCATTCTGATATTCTTTGAAGTAAAATTTTTATGTAGCTATTATTAAAAATCTGCTACTCATCAGTGGTTTCTTGTTTTGAAATTCTGGTCTGTGCACTGTCGGGATGTACTTTGTATTTTGCAGGGACTATTGTTTGTTTTCCTGCTTTGTTTGTTTCAGTTCTGAAATGCTCACTTTCTTTTTCATTTAAGAACACACACAGCTGTTAAAATTGCCCCCCGCTATAGTGCACCTGTAATTCATGTCCTGGATGCATCCAAGAGTGTTGTGGTTGTAAGTTCTAACTATAATTTCTCATTTATGCAAATATATATGCCCTGCTTTTCTTTCTTATGCATCTCATCTATTTGTCTAAGATTTAATATTATCACAAAAAATGGAAGAGATACTACAGAGACCACTTCCTAAACTAGTGTTGCTTCAACAGTTTTTTTTATAGCCACTTAGTTTTCTCATTGAGCTAATTTGACTTACTGTCATTGGATACCTATATTTACATGTCAGTTTGTCTAATTATCTAACGGTGGTGACATGACTCACTCTGAATCCTTGACTGTAGTTCTGAGATGTTTAAAAATGAGGAGTGATGTGATTATGTGTGATCTGCTGTTCTCTCTTTTGAGTATATTTGTGACATTAGAGATATGGCAACAGGAAAACAGTACTATGAAGTGGCTGAGTGAAGATTTTTGGAATAGGAGCTCATTCTGTTAGACAAATAGGTTGTCTTAGCAAAAAAAAAAAAACAAAAAAAAAAAAAAAAAAAAAAAAAGAGAGAAAGAAGTAGCTGCCTGTAGCTGCCTGTTGTTTGAGTATTCAGCTTCTAGAGTCATAGAGTATCCCTCTTTGGGTCTTTTGAGAGCAAGATGGAACTCTGTTAGTGTTGTCAGATGTAATTGGATAAAGTTCACTGAAAGTAACGTCTGAAAGATAGCTTAGTCTGAAATTCATACTGCGTTCTCATAGTGTGTTCTTTCCTTTCTGCAGTGTTCCCAGCTCTTAGATGAAAGCGTAAAGGATGATTTTTTTGAAGAAATATTAGAGGAATATGAAGAAATTAGACAAGAGCACTATGAGTCTCTTAAGGTACAAATGTAAATAATCTAGTTTTTCTCTTGTTTGAAGTGGTAGGTACTTATATAATTACTAACACTGAGTTTCAGCTCTTTATGAAGACCTTGATTTATACTTGTGCTGATTTTGACAAAATAAATAAATAAAATTCTAGCCTGTAGGGGATAATTCTACATGAGTCTAACATACTGCTGGCAAAGTCTTGATTGTCTGAAATGAAAACTCACTGATACCTAGGATAGCTCTATGAGGCTGGCAGTCATGTCAGCTTAACCAGTCTTCAGGAAGTCAGTGCTCTCGCATGGCAGTAGCTGAAAACAGGGAAATGCACTGAGGTAACTAAAATGACACCAGTTGTTTTTGCTGATCCTGTGCTGTGTTCTGTTGTGTACTTCACGCTACCGCATTTTCCTATTGTCTTTGTGTTGTCTTGGTTAGGGATCTGAACAGCTTCAAAGTAGAGAACTTGTACTGCAATTTTAGGAGAGTGAAAGGAAAGCAGAGAGAAATAAAAGGTGCGGAGTGGCAGAGTGTATATAGACTTTGTTTATCTGTTTGGCTTTTCTATCATTTTTGTAGAGAAAAGCAGAAGCAAACTGAAAGTGATCTGACTCTTGAATGGTCTTTTGATAGACATAGATAAAGGTTGAGGCCTCCTACTCAGAAGATGAATCCAGCCAAGTTTAAGACTATCCTTTTTAAGATCAGTCCACAGCCTGAGATGACCAAGTGCAGGGCTGTCATTTAAAGAGAATATTGTAGTGAATTCAGTTAGAAGTTTTTGGAATTGAATTTTTTTTTTTTTTTTTTTTTTTCTCCAGAATTGTCCTGTAAGAGGTTTTGACTAGAATTGTATGACCACTGCGATGGTTAGAGTTTGTTAGAAAGATGTGTGTTTTCATAAGAGTAACCTTTGTGTCCGTACAGGAAAGAAGATACTTGTCTCTACAGCAAGCTAGAAGAAAAGGTTTCCATACTGACTGGTTGTCAGACCACAAACCTGGTCAGTTTATATGTTGTTGGTTGTAGAGGTGGTGATTTTGTTGTGTCTTTGTTTCATTTTATCTGTTGGTTTAATTAATTGGATGATGCTTCATTAAACTTTAAGATGTAGTAGCATTGTGTTAGAAATAGGGTAACAACTTGAGTAAACTCAGGTCTGTATGAGCAGACTTTTTTTTATTGCTTAAGTTCCATCTTGCTGATCTGTTTCAACTTCATAATTTTTCACAGTAATTAAAAGAAAAAAAAAAAGCAAAACATCTCAAAACAAAAATTAATAAGAAATTGGGGAAAAAAAATCTAAACCAGAGTCACCCATAATGCCCATATAATAAAAAATCAGAGTAATGCAGCCTTTCCAAAATAATATTGAACTTGTTCATACTGCAAAGCTTATGTACTGCTTTTAGGCAACAGTAGTTGTGACACACCATTTTCTCAAATTCTTCCTTACAATTTAATGGAGAAAGAGGTAGATATTTTTTCTACCTGTCTCTGTACCATTTTTTGTTGTGTTAATACCAAACACCAGAAGTATAAACAACCTTCCACAAGAAGGTGCCTCCTGTAGTGGCATTAACAGGTGACTGCTTTGTCACTTCATTTACAAGACTGTGCAAGTTAGCTCCTGTTAGGCAACAGAGCTCCACAAAGCTGCTCATTCACTACCACCCCAGTGGGATGGGGAATAGAATCTGAAGGATAAAATAGAGTCTCAAGGAAATGCTGATTTTTCACTTGCTCATATTAATAAAAGCTGTGTTATAAAGTAGTGAACAGCAGAGATTAAACAAGTACAAAGCTTGTGGCTGCATCATATCAAAGGTCCGTATCTCTCTTTCACTTCTGATGCATACACACAACAGTGTGTGATGGTAGCAAAAACTCTTACAAGATTCATATTAATTGTCAGAACTATTTTACAGTACCATAGCTCATTATGTCTGTATATAGAAAGTGGCATTTGTAATTACATGTGATGCAGGCCTGTGAAATCTTTTGGGTATGGATAGGTCGATTTTGGTCTTAAGTTGAATATTTTATCCCATGAAATAAGTAAAGAATTCAAACATCAAGTAAGAATTGATTTACAGGAAATTACAGAAGACTTTACATTTTCTATTTTGACTTTTTATGATTTTGTATTAATTATTTTTTTAAACCCAGAGTATGGTATAACTTGGGCAGGATGCGGCAGTGAGAATTTGAAATTACTTTAGAAGAGTTCATTTGCAGTGGTGCAGGCTGGGAAGCATCAATTATGCTGCGCATATTAGAGCAATATTAAATAATTGTCTTCATGTCAGATTGTACTTCTAATTCCCACAGTGAAACCAAAATTCATTGGTACAAAAGTCTTTGAAGATTATGACCTGAAGAGGCTAGTAGAGTACATTGACTGGAAGCCTTTCTTTGACGTTTGGCAACTTAGAGGAAAATATCCCAACCGGAGTTTTCCTAAAGTATTTAATGATAAAACAGTAGGTAAGTAATGAAATTGCATTTACTTTGTGTGCATGCAGCATTCAGATTGTGAATATTTTGAAATAGACAGAAATGATAAATTGCATTCTGGAGGCCAGTGACCTTGCCAACGGCAGGAGGACTGGAGCTTGATGAACCTTGAGGTCCTTTTCCAACCCAAGCTATTCTATGATTCATTGGCACTTAAATGTTAACTGAAGTAATTTGTGTAAAACAACATTTACTGATGTTGACACTTGAGGCAGGAAGGTGCTTATTCATTTAGAATTCACTGCTAAAACATGGGCTGCTATTTTAACGACAGAAAATGGCAACAGAGCAATTAGCACATGTCCCTGTTAAGGGCAAAGATGTCAAGAGGGCTCTTCCTCTTTTTGATACTACTCAGTAGGCTTTGGAATACGTGATGAAGTTGAAGAAAATGTTTAGGATTCTACTGCATTGTGGTAATGTAGACGCATGCATGCTTTCCGTATTGCTCACTTCATTCTGAGTCCTCTGCCCCAATTAGGATGGTGATGGCTATAACATTTGTTTTGAAATGCATGCTGTTACAGCTGTACAGACATTATCACACTGCTATGCTCGCTGCTTGTTCTGGCTGACAGATTGCTGCAGTAGAGAATTTCGTGGAAAATGAATCAGTCTTAAGCAGTTTTTGGACTTGTTCAACTGGTTGTGAATGCTCGTCTTTTCAAAAGGTTTTCTCTTTTTTTTTTTTTTTTTTTTTTTTTTTTTTTAAATAGGCGAAGAAGCACAGAAAGTTTTTAACGATGCTCAAAATCTTCTGAAAATATTGATTAATCAAAAGAAATTACAAGCAAGGGGTGTGCTTGGGTTCTGGCCAGCTCGAAGTGTTCAAGATGATATCTATTTGTATGCTGTTGAAGAGGCAGTGGGATCTTCAGAACCAATAGCAAAATTCTGTGGCCTGAGGCAACAGGTAAAGTAACAGAATAAAGTGTTTTTTTTTTTTTTTTTTTTTTTTTTTCCTGAGTTGTAGGAGTAGAGCAGAAATGCTGTAATAAAAATCTATGCAGTAAATAATTGCCATTATCTGTCTGTGCTTGTCTTGCCATTTCTTTCAGTAATAACAAGATCTTGCTAATAATGACCCAAGTATTTCTAATTGTAGCATTTGTAGTAATTTGCATTGTAATAGTTGTACAGAATGCTTCATAGACTTGGCAGCTTCAAATCTCTGTTTTGTCTTCCTTTTATTATTTAAACCATTCTAAAGCACTGTGCTGAATATATTCCTCATGTCACTCTTATGTGCTAAGTTAGAACCTAATAATATCCCTGGATTCTACCTTAAATTTCTGTTTGGGTATGTTAAAGATGAAAAATATTTTTAATTAATATCTGGAAACTAAAGCTCAGTGAAGATGAATGTTTCTGATAATCTTAATTTTTCTATATAAAATTTCTTATATTAAGAGACAGTTTATAATCAGTTTGCTGCTAATTCCAGTTGTGAGAATCATTATTTTAAGTATTTATGCTCGAATCATACTGGCATTTGCATTTATTTTCATAGCTTGTCAAGATATTTTGCTTCTCTTCCTTCCCTGCATTTCACTTTGGCTTCTTGATAGTTCATATATTTTGTCATCAAATATGGCAGAAACAAATCTTACAAATAACTTGAATTTCTGAAATACATTATTCTTACTCTGTGCCAGTATTGCAAAATTGCACTGAGAAGTACATAGCTTAAAGTTTGTCTACCAACTCCTGGAACAGGTAATCTATTGCATGGAGGCTGATCTTAGTGTATCTTCAAGTCCTTGGCAGACGTTTATGTAAACTGTTCTCAGAAACATTCAGGGGATGCTGTTCCAGGGCCTAACTACCTAGTTAAACATTTTGATAGCCAAATCAAGTTTACTACATTTTCTTTTCCTGTTCTTTTTGTCTCATGTGTTTGCAATTTATTGAGGATGTCTGAGAGGTTAGGAGCATGAAACTACAGTATTGTGGGTACCATTATTCTGGAATCTCACCCATTTTAGCTGAACGTATTTCAATCTAGTGTATGTAGTGATCCAGCAGAGGCTTCACCAGAGTAAAATAAAAAGGAATAATTGTCTTCTGTTTTGTATATACAGTCTTCCTCTCAGTACACAGAGTTCTCTCTATGATGTTGTCATCATTAAGCATGAGATGGAAATCTAAAAGCAGGAGATGTTTAGTATTTTCTTGTAACTATGATCAAAACAAAAGAACCTTAAATTTAAATAGGGATCGAATGAAGGAAAACAAAAATTCTTCTGTTTTATGGTACTTGTTATAACTTAGTAGTATATAGAATTTACACAGCATTTATCTTTGATTGTGAGAGGTGATGGTGTTTTTTATGTTTTTCAAACTAAATTTGGGATTGGGTTGAAAGCATCATTAAACACTGGAATACCACAGAATAAGAAAACTTGGAGAGGATTCTTCAGTAAAGTGATAACCATGAGTTAACTTCATTTCTTTGTAAGTTGCACAGATATACAGGAGTTGTCCCACTTTTTCTTTTTCTTTTTTTTTTTTTTTTAAACACGAGTTATGTTCCTACAATAAATACTGATTTCATCCTCAGCTTCTTGTTAAATGCTGTTGCCAGCATTCAGTCACCTGTTTTTATTCCCTTTTCTCCATTTTTGGGAAAGGATGTAGTGAGTGGGTCTTTGTTTTTTGCGTAAATCCCCTTGAACCTTGTTTGGGGTTCAACTTTTCAGTAGTGATAGACAAGTTTTGTTTCAGTTTGTATGTGGATCATGCAAACGTAATTCCTGGAGTACTGTTTTTTTTCTATGCTACTGAGCATGTGGTTTGTGGCATAAGAAACAAGGAGTGTTTATAGACTCTCACAGGCATTCCATAGTGGGAGCTGCTGAAGAAATCTGCAGTTTGCATAGCTGAGGTGCAAACTATCAACTGTCCATTTTGTTGACAAATGTGGAGTCTGAGTGTTACAGATGGAAAATTCCTCTTCATCCCCAGTGGTTGGCATAAGAGTGTTTCCTATTTTGTAATACTTTGTCTGCAGAATAAGCTGTTAAATCTTACCAGCTGTGAATAGAACCAGAACATCTCTCTGTGCCTGTTCAGTACAGCATCTCCTTCCTTTGACATCTTGTTTTTTAATGATCTAAACACCCTCAGAAGAGTAGAAGTGCTTTTCATCTAATTCAAGGGGAGGAAAGTTGTTGTGGCTCAAAGACTAGTTAGGTATTTTTCAGAAATTCTCCAAGCCCTTTAGTCTTAATAATCCTGGTGTTTGGATCAATAATGCACTAATAATACATTCTTTTAATGTTGTGGCTTGTTTGTTTGTTTATTTTACTTTAGGCTGAAAAAGATTCTGCCTGTACAGATCCATATTACTGTCTCTCTGACTTCATAGCACCACTGGATTCTGGCATTTGTGACTACTTAGGCCTTTTTGCTGTAGCCTGCTTTGGTGTGGATGAGTTATGCAGTGACTTCAGGAGACAGGATGATGAGTACAATATCATAATGGTAAAGGCACTTGGAGATCGACTGGCTGAGGTATAAAGTTTTATCATGTTTCCGTGCAAATTTTCTGTGTTCTAGATTTGACAAACCGCTGTTTCAAGTTTTAGCATAGACTCAGACTGTTGTGTTAGTGCATGCCCAGTATTGAATCTGGAAGTGAACTGACTCCCTTGAGCTTCTCTTAAGAGATATAGTCTTCTGAGCCAGAAGGGAGTCTGCTATCCATACTTCCCAGCTGCAAAAACTCCTCCAAGTTCTTTTTGAGCATTTTGATAGTTGGTAGAATTTACTACTTTTTTTAAACAAGGCTGCTTAAGCAAAACTGTCTTTAAATATTGCTTTGCTTACAAGAGAATGTGTGTTCAGATCCAGATTGAACCCCCAATATTCTTGAGTTGCTTGACATTGCACTGATGTGCTTTCAGCTTTAATGGTAACCATGGAGATGTGTCAGGGCACAAGTCTTTTGACTTAATGTACCTTAGACTTAGGCATGCTCTTAAAGCTGTAACTGAAGTGGTTTAGAAAGTTCTGGCCCTTCTCTCCAACTCTACCTCTGTCTCCATGCTTATACCTGAGTAATCAGTGTAAAATTTATAGGAGCTTCAGGGCAAGTAGAATTGGCTGTAGTTGTGTACTTTAAACTATAAGGGAGTTTTAGAAATCAGTATTTGATGCCATTGAAGGATGTTTACCGAAGTGGAAATTTCTCCTGAATGCAGCCATTGCTGGCAAAGTAGTATAATCTGTAAGAGCAGCTACAAAACAACTGCCACTCACTTTCAATCAGAAGAAAGATCCGATGCTGATAAAGAGCAGTAATCAGTATTTACATCTGAAACCAGTATGGCCAGAATGGCATTCCACAGGTTGATCTCCATTCCACAGGAGGAGATATCCAAAATAGACCTATTGTCTTCAGTGTCATAATGATGTAATACTGCTATTGCCTACTGAACTTCATCTTCTTTAGTGACCGCTTTAGATGCTTATTTAACCGTGTAGCATTTTAAGGCATGGTAACAAAAAAAACCAACCATGTTATTTACCAGTAAGAGAAAAAATGAAAAGGTCTGAACTAGAAAAATAAGCATGGTATGGGACTTTTACTGTGATCAAAGTTTTCACCTGTTATAAGATCTTTCTCTTAAAAAATCAAAGTGGAAACAAAGAGAAAGTCTTCATCATTGTACGCCTTCATCAAATAACTACTGCATTTGTTTCAACAAAAAAAAAAAATATATATATTTTTTGTGGAACCTACATATATTTTTTTTCACTATATTTCAAGGCATTTGCTGAGGAACTCCATGAAAGAGTTAGAAGGGAATTCTGGGCTTACTGTAGTGATGAGCAGCTAGATCTTTCTGACCTACGCAAAATTAAATATGCGGGAATTCGGCCTGCTCCTGGTTATCCAAGCCAGCCTGACCATACAGAAAAACTCACCATGTGGAAGCTTGCTAACATTGAGGAAACAACAGGTAACTACATCAACCTTACTAAGACTTTTCAGCTGTTTTTGTTTAATGAGAGAATGAGATGTCAACAAAACAAAGAATTAGAGTGTGAAGAACTGCATGTAAAAATGGAACTGACATGGTTCTGGAAATGGCTGCATTTCCTCTTCCATTGTTGCTTTTATTTTCCTCATGCAAGGAAAAAAATACAAAATACTTCCCATGGTTTTGCTAAAGGAGTTTTGTCCTTAATTAGTAAATTATGTGCAAAAAGGACTTCGCTATACAGAGAGAAAATTTCTAGCATCCTTATGGCTACAAGAAGACGTTCCATATACAGACAAAATAAAAGCTAATTCTGCACTGTGTTTCCTAGTCCACAGTAACCTTGAGATGGTAACATTTAAAAAAAGAAGAAATTCTATTTGTTTTCCTCTTATATTTTACATATTGAACGTTTCACTGTTAATTCACTTCCAAAATATGTTCATATGTTTCAAAAGCTCTAGTTAGCCATTTCATTTTCAAAAATATCCTTTTTTTTTTCCAGCGAACAATTTAGTTACTCTATAGTAATGCTGTAATGAAAATCTGCAATGTATTTTAAAGTTTTATGTATTTTCTTTGGAATGGACAAATAGATAGTAGTTTTATCTTTCTAACTCATTGGAAAGCTTCTTGATTGTGAATTTGCTTAAAGCTGTCTGACAGAAAAAGATTCTGAACTTACACTTATTATCTGGAGAACAAGTATGTTTCCATTCTCTTTTTCAGGAATTGGTTTAACTGAATCATTAGCAATGACACCTGCTTCTGCAGTTTCTGGCCTCTACTTTTCCAGCCCCAAATCAAAATATTTTGCTGTTGGCAAGATATGTAAAGATCAGGTAACTTGCACAGTCTGTTGAGGCGTTGTTACAGCATTCAAAAACAGCTTTTGTCCAGATGCTTCAAAAGGTTTTGTCAACACAAAAAGCCAGAGTTCCCAAATTTTCATTGTGTTTTGTGTTCCCTTTGCAGGTTGAAGATTATGCACTAAGAAAAGAATTGTCTGTGGCAGAAGTGGAGAAATGGCTAGGACCCATTCTGGGATATGATACGGAGTAACCGTGATAGATATGTGGGCAAGCATTTCTTTCTGATGGTCCATTTGCCAGAACGAAAAATAAAGTGGCATCTATTCTCTTTCATCACTTCCCTTAGTATTCACTGGAAGTGTTTTGTTGTTTTTGTCACTGTTCTGGTCCAAAAAAAGCCTAGAACCACAACTACCCCAACAAATCAAATGAATTCAAATGCAAATATGAGAAGAAAATCCTTCCTACTGAGAAGTTCCCTTCCATCCAGCTCAGTATTTGGTCTTATTGTTCCTAATTTTTGATCAAGGAACTCGTATTTCAGATGTGCCAGGTATATGGGACCATGAAGGTATTACGATCTTAGTCGTAGCAGTGTGCAGCTAATTGCAGGGTGAGATGTGGAAGTTTAATTCCCCTCTTGTCCTTAGGAAGGCTTTGAAATGAGGGCCACGTATTTGTCTCACTGACTGTGCACTGATGCTCAACAGGATTTGATTTCTGTTATCTGAATGTGTATTAGGTCAATGTCATACAGAAATATGATGTGATTTTATTTTTTTTTTCCTATGAAGTCAGCAAAGGTTTTAAACTGAATTACTAAGAACAACTGGTGTACAAACAGATCTCCTTTTCTCAAATCTATCTGCTCCAAATTTAGGTCTTGTGTGTACTGTTGGTTAGGTTTTTTTTTATTGTCTAAATACTAACTCAGGTTTTAAAAATACTTTGTGATGACAACTGTAGTTAAAACTTTCAAAAGAATATAATGTGCTGGAACAATATCAGAGATGCAGTATTATGATAGAACATTAAATGAGATGACTGAGCCTGTTCAGTTGTCTCATGCTTGATTTCAGCTGACCACAGTCTGTTTCTACTCTGTATAAAGTGTAATGATACTTTCCTGTCTTCCTATCTCACAGTTGGATTCTGAGGATTAATTCATATGCAAAAAAACTTTTGTTTGTGGAAAAGTATGAGAAGCATAATTATTACTATTATCATGTATTCTGAAATCTTGGAGTTGACCAGTGTTATACAAACTTTTAAGCTTCTGGCACTTTGATTTAAGAAGCAAATAACAGCAACACTATCGTAAGTAACAGTTAATACCATAGGATTATTCTTCAGATTTAATGTTAAGTGAGCTAATTGTTCATAGCTCTTAATAATCCCCTAAAGTGCCTCAATTATTATTCAAAAGTGAATGTCATAAAATATTATGGCAGGGAAGACTCATTTTTCTGATCTCTAACTGTAAAGAAAAGAAACATTTTATGAAGAAAATTTACTTTTAAGTAGTCAATCTGTGATCTTTTAAGTTACAATTTTTGAAATATTTATGTCTGACTTTATGTTAAAAGAATAATCTTGAACAGTTTAATAAAGCTGTCAATGCTGTTATCATTTTAGAATTCTTTCAATGGCAGTAAATATTGCTGTAATGCGAGTAAATGATTTCAAAGATAGTATACGCATTGTATTATTAACCTAAAAGAATAAATGCTGCTATTGGGTTCTTAAAGAAGTTGAGGGTTGTGGTTTGGCTGGGATAGAGCAAATTTTCTTTGAATAGGCTTGTATGATGCTGGGATTTGGATATTGGGTGAAAATAGTGGTGATAGCAGTGATGATATTGGTTGATGCTGAGCTGTGCATACTGTCAAGCTCCTTTGTATTTCTGATATTGCCCTGCCAGCAAGGAGCTTGGGGTGCATAAGGAGCTGGGAGAAGGCACACTCAGGACAGCTGACCAGAATTGGCCAAAAGGATATTCTATGTCATATGGCCTCATGCTCAGCAATTAAAAATTGGGGTAAAGGAGGAGGAAGAGGGGACATTTGGAGTGATGGCTATTGTATTCCCAAGGAGTCACTGCATGTGCTGAGCCCAGTTTTCCTGGGAGTGTCTGAACATTTCATCTGCCTGCTCATGTGAAGCAGTGAATTAATTCCTTATTTCTTCTTGCTTGCATGTGTGATTTTTGCTTTACCTGGTAAACTGTCTTTATCTCAACCCATGAGCCTTTACAATCCTTCTCCTCCTCACCTGGGGAGAGTGAGCGAACAGTTCTGCGATGCTGAGCTGCTGCCAGGGTTAAACCACAACACTAAGTGTGTTCTTAACTGAATGCTTTGGAATGCATCATCCTTTAATTATTCATAAAAATAATATCTTCCTTTCTTTGTGTATTAAGAGGCATAAGAAATATCCTCGTTGATCAGCCGATTCTTGTTGCTGGAGTGGTACCTTACTAGAATGCTCTTTTGTACTGCCAAAATACTGGGGGGGGGGAAGTCAATACTAATGAAAATTTGGCCTTGAAGTAGCCTATAAAAATTGAAATCTGTTTTGGTTTCTTGTTCACACATGCACCTTTGCCTCAGTTAATGTTTGGGATGTTTCCACTCCACCGCTCTGTATCTTCAGCATTTGAAGGAGAGTGTCTTATTAGTCTGAAATTCATATTGGAAACATGAAAACGTGGCCAGAGTTTGACTTGAATGGTTTGAATTTGTTTATTTATTTTCCTGAAATCAATAGCAGATCATTGAGTGAGTACAGCTTTAGTGGATTCATACTGACAGAGTAAGTAGGTCTACTTCTGTGTAACCCAATGGAGATGTTACCTTGTGTTATAAGCAGTGGCTTTCAAATGCTATCCCACTTACTTTATCCATACACTGAGAAAGATCTTCATCAGCCTGCGAAACTTGTCATTGTGAGAACATGTTTGGAAGAGTTATTCCTTGTTGTTATACAAATGTTTTTAGCTGGGACAGTTTCAAACTGTTAGTTGTTACCTTGAGTAAGAAATATCTTTGTTCTTCTTTCCAAAGAGAAGGTAAATTATAAAGGAAAGTGGTCTCATTGTTTTACCAATTGAGATGTTCACTTATATCAAGCTATACTGAAAAGCTATGGTAAGATTTTACCTCAGTGAAGTAGATGAACTTGATGGAACACGCAGGAAAGATGGACAATTTTAGAATGCATACAAGGTTTTTTGCAGTGCTTTTCTAAGTAATACTAACGAGGATGTAAGAGATGGTGAAAAAGAATGTTTTGTAAACAATTGTTTTTAATTTTCATGAGTAATTTACTTTTGACACACATTTTGTATTTGGGCTAGCAGCGTGGTGATTAAGTTTTGAGGCAGATAAAATTTATTGGTGACTATCAAGAGAGAATCATAGAATTATAGAATGGTTTGGGTTTAAGATCATCCAGTTCCAACCCCCCTTGCTAAAGGCAATGACACATCCCAGTAGACCAGGTTGCTGATAGCCCCATCCAGCCTGGCCTTGAATGCTTCCACGGAGGAGAGGAATACTGTCTCTAAACTTGCATCCTCATTATGAGATCTGTTTCAGTGCTGCTGTTACTCCTGGGAAGACTGTAGATCAGTTTATTTTGTGTGGGAGTGATACGGATGGTGAGATGACACTATTTCTTCCTACACACCTCCCTGATTTATTGTGTATTTGAAAATATCTCACTGCTTGCTGATGAAATTTGAGAATTATTTGCATCTTTGTTAAGCAATATGAATCTTTGTTCACCCTTTCAGTTAATTTCTTTTCTGAAACACAGGTGGTGTCCAGAAACAGTAACAGGGAGAAGGGGGACTTTAAGAATATTAATTGTTAGAAGTTCTGTTTTTCAGAAAGAGTCTAGTTTGCTAATAACTGTGACTGAGTTTCATGAAAAAATAATTCAAATGTTGGCTGATTTACCTGAACATGTCTTGAAAAAAACGGGGTGTTATGTTGTTGGAGCACTGGAGGAGCAAAAAAAAGTAGCTTTATAGTTCAGCACACTAGTTCCGTACAGGAGCAGCAGTATGTGTTCTCAGTCACAGGAGAAATCATTCTTTTGTTTTCAGTTATCATATCCTTGGCATGGCAAAGCCTGTTCAGCCCCCTACAAGGTCATTCGATTTGTTTGTCAGGCCTAATCCCCTACAAAGTCATTTGATTTGATTGTCAGGCCTCTTTGAAAATTAAAATATACTGTGAACGGAATAGGAATATGTTTATCCCACTTTCCCCCTTAATTTGTTTATTGTCCAGTGAAACAGAACTGAAAAACCAATGCAGTAAGCCTCCATGTTCTTTTGTTCTATTAATACCACCGTGGTTTAGTATCTTGAGATTTTTGACCATGCCAACATGCCTGATATAAATAGCCGTGCAAATAGAGCTCAACTGAGATTACCAAACTTGGTGTTCTGGATTTTTGATCCAACTTGAATGGGGATGTATAAAAGTAAGCTAGAAATTATCCTGTGTGGCTCTAATCTGCCATGATGGCTGAGAAGTTAAAGACCTTGTTTTCAGGAGTTTTTGCCTGACTGCCATATCACCAGTATGGCCTTTGCCTAAAAATCCTGATCTCATGCTAGGGCAATGTCTGCCATTCCTTCCTACAAAAAGAGCATGAAATAAGTGGATGGAACATAGAAGTTCGGATATGCTTAATCTTAGCTCATCATCTTTTCTACCTCTTTGTCAAACCAGCTAACCTCTTCTGTTTTTCCATTTTCCTTCGAGCAGCCCCCTTAACCTGAATGTCAGTTTCCTCAGACAGGATCCTTTGTAGACTCTGTCAAACTTGAACCTTAAAATGTTTTTTAAATGTCTATTTGAAAGTGTGAAACAGTTATCTGACCTAGAAAGAGGATTTTTTGCTGGGAAGCATTGGACATTAATGTCAATTGGAGTCAATAGCCTTACCCTTAGGAGCCTTGCAATACCTTCAGGAAATTTCCATGCTGGTAGGATGTGTACATGTAGTAAAGGAAGCTAGAGGTGTGGGATTCACAGAAAGTAGTTTAATTTCAGTAGAGTGTAGATAGGGGATAGAAGACTGCAAGAGTTGTAGCAAGTGCATTTCTTAAAATAGGGGTATTCTCAGGGATTTGTCTTATAGTAAGTGAAAATAAAGGCTATAGCCCATATCTTCTGTCTACCATCAAAATATTGGAAATATAATTTGAAAACAAGTCTTAGGGAGTTTTCATTTATGTAATCTATGGATGTCATTAATGAGTTATAGTCATATTAGTATGTGGGAGAGAGAATGGAAGAATCAATACTGAACTTGTAGCCAGCTTACTGCTAGGGGAAACGTGCAAGCTGTTGGAAAAAATAACAACAAACCCAACAAAACAACACCACTACCAACAAAAACCACCTCTTGAGAGTTGCTGGAATCATTATGTACATGAAAGTTCTTGACAGAATGCGCGTTCTGAGTCTCTCAGTATTGTGTTATGTGAAAATAAATCATCCTTCTTTTTCCAGGACTTTTAAAGATGTTAAAACTTTTGCATCAGCTCTGTATCTGCGCAGAGATGTTACCTACCCAGCTCAGATCAAAGATCATCCGATTTTTGTTGTTGTTTTCCTTACTCAAGGTGTTTTAAATGTCATTTTTTAATGTGCACAAGAGTGCAACTTCATTGAATGTTTTATTCTTTAGTACTTTCCTGTACTTAGTCTATATCATTTTGCCCTTTTCCTCCCCCATGATACAGGTGTGAAGATGTAACTCAGCTCTACTAATGATCTGCAAGTGCCACGTGTTGTCTCTGTATATGATTTTTTTGAAACAGAATAGAAAATGTATATTACTTTTTTGTTGTTAAATTTCAGAAAGGTTCTCTTCCCAGAGAAAGGATAACTGTTTTCCCTTTTAATCCAGCCATCATTTGGAAATCTAGGTTGGGCTTCACAAGTGAAGTACAGAGGGTCTAAAAAGGTGTCAGCTCTCTGTGGTTGGTGGATCTTTCTGTACTTTTGTTCCTGTTATGACCTTGTGAGAACAAATACATACATATCTTTTCATGTTGGGGCAGCTGTGATAGAGAAAGTAAGAAAAAGCTGCACTGAATGGTGAAGACTTATTTAGCAAACTGGTGTGTACTGTAACTGTTGTCATTGATCAGGGTACATTTTTCAATTGCTGTCTTAATCTTGTCTGTGCTCAGCTGCTTTATTTCTGGAAATTGTTAATTGTGAAACCTCAAGCTTTGCTAAATACTTCACAAGGTTCTCTTCATTTAATCAGGCATTTATAATGAATGGCTTCTCACTAACTGCTGCCGTGTTTTGGGCTTTTATAAACCTTTTGTAATTAAATAGATTGCTTTCTTTAGAATATTGTTATATAGCAATTACATTGCTTCTCTAAGGCCCACAAGATGGGAGTTGATTATCAATATCTGATCAAACAATTTTATTCATGGCCAAGTGTTTGCAGGCCAGTCTCATTAGTCAAGAAGTTTGCTGCTTGTGAAAACGTGACCATCTTTACACACCTTATTTAGGAAATAAATGTAAGCATGCAATTTTATTATTTTAAATTCCAGATGCTATTCCTCGAATTGCAGGGCAGCTGAAGGAACAAAAGCCTTAATTCAGTGTTACAATACTGTCTATACAAACAAGTTTAAAAGCACTGAGACAAGAAAACTTAAAACTTAATATGATGTAAAAGTATTCCACAAACTTACTTGAACAGTATCTTGTTCTTCAGATAAATATTAGGCAAAGAATCTATAAAACTGGAGGCAGCAGTCAGCTAAGGCTAACAAGATTTTAGGCTTGCAGTGACAGGATCAGCAGCATTTCATGCCATTTTAGGCATTACTACATGCTTTGCTTCAACCTTTTGTCAGTTTCTTCCACAACAGAATCCTGCTGCTGTATCCAAATCCCTGGTTATTCCACAAGAAGTGTTTGACATGGATTTTGTTGAAGATTTTGATGTGCACTTTCAGGATTATTTTTTCTGAAAGGTTTTATAGTGCCATGCTGAAGATGAATATTTCAAGTTCTTGAACTTTAAAATATTTGTACTTCCTCAGAAGTCTTCAGTCACTGACATTTTTACTACTTAGTGAACAAAATCAAATAGACTGCATTTCTTTCTATGTCCAAGTAGGTTGGAGGAGGGAGTAAATAGAGAAAGGAGTTTTCATGGTAGTGTTTTACTTTCAGTTTTTGATTAGCGTATGTCTGCTGTCATAATTGCTGCCTAGGAGCTGAAATGAGCACCTCTTAGAAGCAGTTCTAGTGTCTGATCCAGCTGCTACTGAAGTCCATGGAAAAATTGCTACTTATCTCAAACACAACTTTGATCAGTCCTGATGCAATAATCTGGAAAGAAAATTCACTGTTCAAGTCATGTAAAAAACACTTGAGGATCAACAGGATGTGCTTTTAATCCTCCTTTAGTAGCTGATTGAAATAGATGGCTGGGACTATGACAGTAATTTTTACTTTCATTCTGGAATGCTTGTCTGACAGAAAATGGTCCCCTGTCAGGCCAAGATCAGATAAGCTTTTCAGCTGTGGGTCCAGTATGATCAATTGTAACCATCCATCTCAGGAACATCTGATGGAGATTGCTGAACAAAACCAACAGCATGGGTATTGATTCTGTTTTGCAATCTGATTGATTGAAGATGCAGAAGTGCCCTGATTCAGCAAAGATTGGTAGATGCAGGCAGCTAGCATTTTGCTCCAAAAATATTTTCATGATGACAAATCTCCTGTGATTTTAAAGCTAATACTGTTGAATGAGATTTTGAGCTTCATAGTCCTTGATGCTTACGTGAAAAGTATCTTGTTCTTTCTAGATGCTGTTGGAGATTCATTTGGTGTTTTTTGAAAAAGAGCTCATCTTCGTTAAATTTCCTCCTTAAGTATATGTAGGTTGTTCTGAAAGTAATGTCTCCTATTTATTTCCATGAAAACTACAACAGCTACAAAGTGCACTGTGGCACTATTTGATAGAGCAAATTCTCAGCTACAAAGCTATTTTCTGACGTATTTTCAAAGCTGTCCTTGTGTGTTTCATATTATGTAATTCTGCAAGTATCAAGAAAATCACAGTACTATCATATTTTTCATGCTATCTATGTCTTCAGGATGCTGAGCAATGGCAAGGCAAAAACTGCCATTATAGCTATTGCTAATCAATCTGAATAAATTTGAGAAATGTGCTATAGTTTATTTCCAGAAAGCTCTGCATGAAATATATGAAGTGTCTTACTTTTGTAGCTCAAATGATGTCTGTAATGATGTGAAGTTCTTAGCAACATGTGAAATATCATTTTATCTGTTCATGTATTAGTAAAATATGCCTTACTTATAAGCAGAGTCTTAGTTCCTTCATTCTCCCATGGTACTTTTAATGGCTATATACTTCCTTGGAAATAGGTCACTACTCATTTCTTGCGGCTGCTAATTCTGTTCTTGCCACTAGAGTTTTTATTCAGGTTCCAGGCTGTTACCAGTCTTCTTTGCTACCCTTGCTCATTTGCTGAGTAGTGTGGAAGTCAGACGTTATCCTGATAGCTTCTGTTGGAAATGCCACCAGTTGTGAAATGGACACACTTTTCACTCAGGCTTTGTTGTTCATGGGAATCTTTCTAATCCATCCACCTACTGCACATCTTGGCCTTTATTAGCTGCTAATTTCCTTCTTGAAGCACCACGGTAAAGGATGGTAAAAGGATTTCTTTTCTCTGCCTACAGCTTCGTTTCACAATTCAAGTGCAGATCTACAAACAATAAAAAACAACACCTCTCCATGCCAGGTAATTGTAAGGCAGCCTTGGCAGTTCAACCGCTGGGAAGAACAGTTGTTCAAGAAGCAGCAGCACTCAGGGAGCTCTTGCTGAAGCAGCTGGGAAAGTGACCTTACATACAGAGCTGGTGTCCTCCTCTCCGTTCCCTGCCTGAGGAGTTGGAGGTGCTGAAAAACAAAGGAGACAAAGTGCATGAACGATACAAACTTTTATTCCACTGAGTTACAGAGGCCCTTTTTCCAAAAGCTTGTAGTGGTTGTGTTCACTGACTGCTAGAAATGCTTGGACTGCTTTTCTATCCCTTTCTGATGTAAGAGTTCTTTACTAGAAAACTAATAATAATTGGATTGGAGGAAATCTAATCTGAGACTGCTATACAATTTAAACACAGCCCTTATCAATATTAAGTCTGGGAAGCCATGCAGAAACAAAACTATTAAGAAGAAACATGTGTTCTTTTGTTTTTCTCCTGGAAACAAGTCTTACATAGGATGGTTTGTGGATCAGCATCATGACCATTCCTCTGAAGAAGAAACTTAAGCCCTTTGCGCATCTGTTTCTGTTGCAGCCATCACAATCTCTTTAATTTCTGTGGGTTGTTTTTGTTTTGTTTGTTTGTTTGTTTTTTGCTACAAAGTATATGCATATTGCTTGATGGGTATTATGTAGAAGCCAGTATTTAATGTTGGTTATTTCTGTGTGAATACTAGAATTACAACTGTCAAGGGACTGCTGCATACTCATTGTTTTCTTGCTCACTCCCTTCCCTTAGTGGCAAGCAGCATGCCTTTGCTGTTGTTTCCCTAGAAGATGCTTTGAGTTCAGGGGGCAGAATTTTCTCAGCTCTCATCCCTACATTTGCTGTAAGCAAAGCAGGAAGGCCCATTTATTCCAGCATCTTCAAGCAGCTCTGATATTAACTACTACTAGTAGTCCAAAAACTGCCGATAAACTTTCATACTCTTCATTCAAACAGGTTTATTTTGGTGATTTGTGTATTCTGGGTCTTCCTAGTTCTCTAGTCAGTAATCTGCTTCGCCAGACCCTGGAAACATCCCTGTAAGCATGGAAATATTTCTAATTAAGAATGGTAATCTGCAATTGGATTTGTGAGTGGCAGATACATTTCCATCTTTCAAGTAGAATCCTCACAGCCACAATACTTCTGGATTCGGTTCTAATTCAACGTGATGGAGAGTTCCAATTATTCTGGGGAAAACTGAATTCATTAGGTTTTATGCCCCTAATTTAAAGTTATAAATCTTGAGTTAAAAAGAGCCTATAACTTTAAATAGTAGATTCCAGGCTAGCCTGTGATAGTTAAGTCTAAGTAACATTTTAATGAACTGTTATGGTCTTCTCCTGCAGCTACATATCACACATGACTGAACTGCTGTATGTTTGCCTCATGGTGCTGCTAAAGGGGAGCATGTGCTAAATGTCAATTGCAGGGCAAAAAAATCCTTATCCATTCAGACTTGCTATGGCAGTATGCCTGACTATGGAGTGGAAAGCCAGGTTTGCACAGATGTATAATATAGACTGCCCCTGTCTGACAGCCAGAAATCAGTGAAATCCAGTTCCCATATTGACTTATCTTCTGATTTGCTGTGAATCCTAAACTGTCAGTACAGAAGCAGATTTCCTTCTAATAGTTTGCATGATTTTAATTCTTGATTCTTAGGATTCCTGACTGGCTGCTACCAGACTAGAGCAAGTGTGCAAGTTTTGTGTGCTGAAGCAACTAGTGTTGTATGGTATGTAGAGAAACACCACCAGCAAAAGGAGTGGGGACCCAGCAGCTGTATAACCACATGCCACGGCTCTTGAGATATCTTGCCAGCCACCAATTTTTTGTTCCAACCTGAGCACCCAGGTGAGCCCTTTTAAACTAATAAATACAATTAATTCATTAAACATTCATGGGGAATATAGTCTGTGTAATGTTTTTTGTTCATTAATTGAAGCCCAAACAGTGGCTGAACTCTAATTTGTGATAAAGATGTGATCTGGTTTAGACTACAACTGACCTGGCTTTATGACGTATTCTGCTGGTAGAGTAACCATGCTGGCCTTTCATAGTAGATGAAACATTGCTGAAGATAGGCACTCAATCACTCTGCTTTAGCCAGATACACTGTCCTGCAGAGGAATTAATACTGAACCCCAAATTTGAAATCTGCTGTGTGTTCTTTAATCCTAAAATTCATGAACCAAGGATGTTAGATTACCAGACATAAAGCACAACCAAGCGTGTTATATTTCCAAAGACATGATAATTTAGGAAGTGACATCCTGATGGAAAAATGATAGGTAAGCATAAAATCTTTCCTGCTGTCAAAAAGATAATTGGACAGGCATTTATATGAGCAAATAAGGTAAGTACGGTGTTTGCACAACGTGAAAAGAGTAGACTACATAGGAAACAGTTGCTTTTGGACTGTCAGCTTTGGAGAAAAGCAGCCTTGTGGTTCAGAAATATTACAGCTCCTTAGTGTTGTCAACATCATTTAAGCAATACCTTTCTGCTTAACCTGGACAACCAGATTGGATTTTATTTCATGAATATGTATTTAGGAGCTGTGCCTGTAGGAAGGCACTCCCTTATGCTCCACAAGGGAGGGCTAGAGGAGTACAGAGTAATTAATCATCAATGCTTGTGCTGATCAGTGTGAGCATTCTTTAGAAAGAATGAGAATCCTGTATTTAGCTTGAAAGTTTACAACTTCTATATGCTGTGCCCTCAGAGAATAGCTAATCACGGTTTGTAAGTTTTCAGATGCTTTGGGGAAGGGTGGGGGAATCATCCTTTGTTGTTTGCGAAATAGAGCACCAGCCTCTCTTGAAACAAACGTTAATGAAGGATATTTATTTTTCTACTGAGCAAGAACTTAATCGAATGTTTGGTTGTCTGAAAAATCCAAGTGCCACAGAAAGAATTGGTAATTGACAAGAGATGTCATTCATAGAGAAAGAACAATCTAACTTTGTTGACATTTTAATTATCAACGTCCTTAGAAGAATTCCTACCATCCATCAACCAAAAAGACTCAGTTTCCATTGATAGAAACCCCAATTCTTGTTTAATTTATCATCCCTGATGTTGCAAGAAGTACTGCAAATATATATTGGGTAGTCAGGTACACGTTTAAGAAATCGCTTAGCATCAGAGGGTAAACAGACAAATGTAATGTTGCATGAGTATTCAGATAAACAGTTTGAATTTTTTTTCTATTTGACTAGAAACAAAGGTTTCTACTATGTATCTATTGAGAAAATGTTAATATTGCCCTCTTCCATAGGTACCTTATGAAATATTCTCTGCTCAGCTTTACCTTCAGATTTTATAGTGGTTATTTCAGAAAAATACACTTTGAGTTCTGTGTTGCCAAACTTTCTCATTTTGAGGTATGCTTAGAAACGGAGATTGCATAATTTAACTTCTATGGGTGCTATTACCATAAGAAATTTCTAAAGATCTTGCACTTTAAAGCTACTTTTATTTTGTGTCTTAAAACGGAGTGCACATGTCTGCTGCACCACCATAGCTTACAGCAAAATCACGTGAAATATCGTCCTATAGTTTTATTGTTCAGTAGTGAAGAGAGATTATAGGAGTTACAACATCAATTAATTGATTTCTATTGTCTAACATGGTACTGAGTGGGCTCTGGTCGTGTTCAAATTTTTAATTTTGGTTACTTCTAACCCCATTCTTCTCATTTTCCCTGTGTGGTGATAAACTAATTAAAAGCATTAGAATAGATTGGGTAAGGATTGTACAAACACTGGCAACACAGATCCCAAGTCTCCTCTGCACCACTGCCTCTGGAATTTTGCGTTCTTTATTGTTTCCTGCTTGAAATGAGAAGTGCTTAGCACAAAATTAATGACTTTGAGGAGGGAGATGCTTTGCATGAGATGATATGAGACTTGCCAAATGCTTATTTAGGCTATGCCAATACACAGTAGGTTGTGCAAAGCAGACTCTTGCTAGTGACCTATTGGTGCTGCTTGTGCCTGGAAGCTTGTGCTTGTTTCTTGGCTCTGTCCCCAGCCTCAGCTCTGATCCATGCTGCCACCAGTGCTTGTGGCTGCTGGAAGGTGCCCCAGCACTGCAAAGCTGACCATCTGCCCACCTTGCTTGGGAAGCCAGAGCAGCTGAAAAACAACCTTTTCTTGTTTTACTACGTGGCTGCTTACTATGAATTAAGCATGCAGAGAGAAAGGTAGGTAGGTGTGAAGACTGTTTTTATTTGGTAGGAGTGTCAGCTTTAATACATGTTAATTTGTAGCTCAGGTAGGTTCTAACTGGTAGTTGTGGCTCCACAACAGATAAGATGGGAGATGGGTAAAGAAGCAGTTGTCTTTTAAGCTTGAAGGTAGAACATTACTGCAAGGACACCTAAGTTCCTTGTAGATGTTTGTATTCCCTGTTTGCTGGTGATATTTTAAATTATTTAGAAATGCTTGATTGAAATGTGTGGTTATGAGATCCAGCTGAGAAGTCCACAGTTTAAATGCTGACTTTTTTTTTTTTTTTTTTTTTTTTTTTGGCTGAAAGGGTGTTTAACTTAAACCAATTACTATCACTCAAGGATGTTTATTCAGTACTGAATATGGACATCCAAGGACTGTTCTTCCAGTTATGGCATCACAGTGAATCAAAACACACAGTAAAAATATCTGTAGAAGATGAGGTTATGGAGTCTGCTGTGGAGATATTCAAGACCCATCTGGATGTTACCAGTGTGACCTATTGTAGGGTACCTGCCTTAGCAGGGTGGTTGTACTTGATAATTTCTTGAGGTCCTTCCAACCCCTGCAATTCTGCAGTCCTGTGTGATTCTGTGAAATACTGCATAAACAAGTATTTTAGGTTCTCAGATCTTTATCACAATCTGCTTAGTCCAAGCACTGGAAACTAGAGGCTTCAGAATTGTTGAACTGTTTAAAAGAGGAAATGCAGAAAGGACTCTTTAGAATCCACAGAAGAAAAATTTTCTGGTAAGATCTAAGGCAAAGCCCCACCAAAATGTGGAAGACTCCACAAGTATAGTGATTTTCACAACAGCAGGGATGTTAACACCAGTTAGATTTCAATGATGACAGTTAACAACCATCCTTTTAGAATTCAGCACAACACTCCACAGCCCGGGTCTTATACTGCTGCACCATGTTCCTATGAGCTATCAACCACCTGCCTTGCTGCTCAGCTCTGGAGGGCTCTGCTTTGCTCTGTATACTGCTCTGTACACTACAAGTGCCGCATGATGATGCAGCTATGCCTTTGCTCAGGGATTTGTCTCCCATATCAGTGAGGAGCCCACCTCCTCCTGGCCCTCTTGCAGAACAAGGCCTGGCCTGCAGCAGGCTGTACATCAGTTGGCATTGAAATAATTGCCGAGGAGCAGGGAAGGGAGAGAGACATAAATAGTAGAAAGAAAATAATAAATTTTAAATAACTAAACTTTACACAAGTCTAGATCAGTGACTTCTGGATATAACCCAGATGTACTCTGTTCTGAACTGTGTGACTTTTTGGCCTCCCAGCCAGCCATGTAAGGTAACAACTGCACAGCGCTTTCTGTCAGATCCATGTTGTTCACACAGGTTTCAGCTGAAGGCAGAACACTGTCAGTGCATGAAGCAAGACTCTCTGGGAAAGTGCACTTTATTTGCTTCAAATGTCAGAAAGGTTGTTCTGGTTGTGAGTGTAAGTGCGTGCTAGCATATGCACAAGAGCAGTCACATCGTGTAAGTTTGGGTGTCTAAATTAGGAACATAGCTGTGTAAGGATCTCTGTATTGTCTGTGGAGAGAAAAACCTTCCTTAGAGAGATTCAAAGTGGCAGCTGAACTGTTCTTCTATTCAGCGTAATAAAAATGACGCAGTTCAAACCTCAAATAATTGTTATAAAAAGTCTTTACAGCATTAAGCAGCCTGGTAAATACCTGCATTTGCGCAGAGCTGTAAGATCTGTGTTTCTTTACAGCTTCTTTAGTCTATTTTGAATCTTTTAATAGGCTGTGGTGTATGGAATGGAAAATTAAAGCTTTTGATTTATGTGCTGCTGCTTTGCCACTTTAAGCCACAGTAAAATACTTACGAATGTTAGATGACAACTAATGTTTAGTCATATGAGTAACTGAAGAGGTTATATCAGAGAGCAAAGGGAATGGATAATTCATCTTTTTAATAGTTTCTATATGCTGGAAGAGACAGGGTGGTTCTGTAGCAGAGAAATAAATAGAGAAGCACTCCCAGTCCCTCAAGCTGTAAGGATCAGATAAAGACCAAGCTGCTGCAAAACATGTTTAGGTGAGCAGTGCCAGCATGATGGGCACATTAAGAGTTAGTGCTAAAATAACAGACAAGCCTATGTGTATGAAAAATCTTGGTAAAATACACATCCCTTTCCCTAAACTTATTATGAGGCCACTTTTTTTCCCAAAAGTTTTAGCAAATGTTCTGTTTTTAAAAAAAAGATTCATGTATCTTCTTTCTGAATTAGCTTTGGCCTTTTCATAAAAGGCAAAAGGCACTGCAGTCTTGATGATTGACTTCAGAAGAGAAAAAAAAAAAAAACAACAAGGCTTTTGTGGTTTTTAAGCTGAAAAAAGACTTAAAATCACCATCTGCTCTAATCTCTTCTATAGGCTATAGAATCTTATCAGTTGTTTCTGCATAATACCTTTACCTCCTCCTCGAGTTACGTCTTTCTTAAAAAGTCATGTAGGCTGTAGGATTAAAATACGTCTTCAGCTGGTGCATAATTTTTTTCTGGAATACAGAGAGTTAGATAATATGATTTTCTGTTCTTGCAGGTAGAGAAACAATTGAAATCTGCAGCTAAACATTTTCTCTTCCTGAATCTTGCAATCCATTTCTGCAATTTATTTTCTGTAAGCTGTTCTCTGAAAGTAAGGCAGAACCAGCAAATAACACTAGTGACTCATTAACTTTCTCAGTCATCAAAAAACCCATTCAGGGTCATTCTGAGACCACTGAATAATTAGATTTATAAAGATATTAGAAGGAAAAAAAAGCAGATATAACGAAACTTCATATTCCAAGTTCTGAAATTAATTCTTGGGAACTGATGTAATCAGGTTTTTCTATAAGAATTTACATTTGCATTGGCTTTCCACTGTGAGCATTCAGTAGTTGGGAAGGCACAGATGTGGTATAAAATCCAAGCAAATCTAGAGTTCGTTCTTGGTGAATATGTTTCATTAATTTGTTCTCTTTAGGAAATAGTGAAGGCCAGGCATTTTTAAATACAAACTTGAGCGCTATAGTACTATATATTTAAACCAACCAACAGTGTATGTGACACTAAGTCCTCACTTTGGCCATCTCTCCTTTGTAGAAAAAAATAATTCTGTAAAAATTACTAGAGTTTGTTTTTGTATGCCAGAACAGAATAAAGTTCTCATATTCTTTCAAATTTTTATTAGTCTGAAAAATTGCTACTATCAGGCTGTTTTGGAAAATTTGGATTTTAGAGACTTCCTTGCATTCCAGTAAGATGTTTCTGAGTTTAGTGGGTTTTTCTTCTTTTTTTGGTGGTGGTTGTTGATTTTTATTTTTATTCAGACACTGTCTGTGAACCCTGGCACATCTCTTCAAATTAGATTTATTAAATTGACCAAATATCACCTTCTAAGCTGCTTGAAAAACACAGAAAAATGGTTATGAAGGCTAACTAGAGAAATTGTACTCTGAAAGCTGGGTGTATAGACACTTTCTCAATTTTAGAGAAGGTTGTTGTGGTTGTTGATTCGGTATATTATGAGTGACTACTAATGGTAAAATTATTCCAATGTGACTTTGAATCCATTAAACCAGTCCCTAAAAATATCCTACTAACTAAAAGCAATTCTTAGTATGAGCAAAGTACAACGATGGATTTTCCAGTATTCAGTAATGTGTATGGCTGACCACTAGAAAATAAAATTTAAGATGGAAAAAGCTAATAATAGACTTTGCTGGTAAAATTTAAACTGAAATCAGTGATGAAATTGAGTGGGAGAGCAAAGTAGGCCATCTGAAACAGTAACTGGCATAAAACACTAAACATTTTTAAGCAGGAATTGCATTCAGGTACATGGAATTTCAAAGTGACAGCCCTAAGAAGTGTATTTTGAAAGTGGATCTCAAATGCTCTTATTAACTAGATAGAAGAACTGAGATATTGTGGGACAATTAAGAAAACCAAAAAGGAAATAAACAGGACAGTCAACCAATTCTTTATTCATCAAATAGCCTACCCTTCAACTCCATCTCTCTCCAATTTAGAGATAAGGATGTGGTTTGGCATTGTGTTAAAGGCCTCGCAGAAATCCAGGTAGACTGCACCAATTTTCCTAGTGATGCAGAACTAAGTTTGCTTTTTTTACATGACTTCAATGTTTTCACAAGTTCGGGTGTTTGCGCAGATAGCACTGTTACATAGAATGTAGCTGCACCCGTGTTAAAGCATCTTAATAAAAATAACCTTAAGTCTCAATAACCTTAATATCTCAACAACGTATTTATTGTGGTTCTTGCAAATGTATCTTTCCATTGTTGTATAATTGATGTGAAATAATGTATTTATTTTAATTAAAGTTAAATGATCACAAGCTAACTTGAGAGAAAAGAATTGTACTTGAGACAAAGACAGAAGTAGCGCTAGAGCTGGACACAGCTTCATATAAGTGGTTTCCAAGTCTGTATTTCTTCAAAATGTCTAAGAAATCTTTTATTTTCTTTACAGTAAATTCTGGTTTCTAGTAATTACTCCAAGACAGTGGTTACAGAATCATTTTCAGCTTCGAAGTTTCAGTTAGATACCTTAGGTGCAGGATGAGAAATTAACAGTATCAGTATCTACATTGTTTAGAAAACAGGGTCAAGTTACACTCACTCATATCTCTGGCTGTCCTTAGCTTAATGCTGTTTCAAGATAGTGTTGAAAATTATGGACTAAAAATATCCACTCTAACTGACAACTAAATGGAATCAGACCTATAAGGCTGTTTTATGTAACACAGAAATGGAAAGAGAAGCCAACAGACTCAGACCAAGAAGAAAACTTTCCACCAGTTAGCATAGCAGACTTGTAGCTTTCATCTCATGAGTGTTATGTTTACGGCTACCCCTAAGTGTGTGCATGAGTATCTGGAAAATATTATGAGTCAGGAGGCACATAAAATATACAAACTTTCTGGTAAGTCTAAAAGAAATTTTATAACTCCTTACCTAATCAGAGCTAGGGGGAGGGCCAGAGCACAGCTAAGAGCTGCAATTTGTTTGTAGTTTCTGTACCTGTGACAGGGCTAGGTAAACTCAAATATCTTAAAATGCAAGTTCAAGAAAAGTGAGCTACCTATGAGGGTACTACAGAAACAAAACATTTAGAGCAGAAACCATCACGCATGGTAAACAAGTACAGTCCTTGAGACGCAAAAGTAGTAAGCACATGAATAATGAGACCCATTCTGCAAGCCAAATGTAGGTTCAGATCTCAGGGATTTCTTTGCTTACTGATACTATCTAACCTTCTTCCATGCATTTTTCTTTTTCCTATTTTTTTATTATTATTTTCTCTGTACGTGTTTTGATCCACGTTGTATGTAGGACACAGTGTGTCAAATGGCACAGTATCACACCTTCCTGCTTGTCAAATGTCCTTTGCTTCAAGGATATCTGAAGCATCAAGTTTCAGTGTTGCTTTCTTTGATGCAAACACTGAGAATGTGAGAGTTTGTTGTTGGCAAGGAACTTCCTCCTTGCTTGTTTGTTAAACTGCTATGGCTTTTCTCTTCTCCTTTTCTTTTTTTTTTTTTCTTCTTTCCAAATCTTATCAAATGAAGCTATTACTTAGTCAACTCATTAAAATATTTTGTTCTTTGCAGTGATTTTTTTTTCTAGGATATCATCTTGACTGAGCTGTGTTGTTTCCAGACACTTTGATGTTCTGGGTGTCATACTTATCTTCTAACTTTTCCAGGAGGCAGGAGCTGATACAAAGGCTGCAATTTCTCAGCCCAAGTCCATGGCACACTCACTCTCTTAATTCAGTGCTATTTTCAAAATGTCAAATTTATTCAGAATAATTGCACATGCAATTTTTCCAGCAGATAGTATTAACTGTCTCAAGTGAGCTAAGTGTTGCAGTTATTAATCAACAGCTTGTTTCCCATCTTACGGGTGCTGGGATACTACAGTGTTGAGGGGAAATATTATGTAAAAGGGATTGCTCAGAATTTGTACGGCAACACACATATCTAAACATTGCAGGGGATAGCCTTCTAGGATGAGGCCTTATAGATTCTATGATACACAAAGCTAAGGTAGTTAAAAGATATTTTTCTTTTTTGGCAAATTAGGGAATGAGAGAAAGTAATGGTTGACACCAAAGGGATTTACTGTTCATATTCCAGGGCGTAGATACACTCTAGAAGCTGTAAGTTTAACAGTAAATCATAACCTGTAATGCAAACAGTAATGCAAACCTTTAGAAACAAACATATTTCTGTGGGTTTTTTTTAATGCAAAACAGTAAAAATGGAAAGTTTGTGATTCTTTCTGCACTCTAAAGAAAACTAAAGGTAGATTAAACTGAAAGTGGAAGTGAGATGCCAGTTGATTGGCCAGAATAAGCAGTTTGCTCCACATAAAATAATAATGATGGAAAGTATTGCTATCTTACTATGGGGAAGATATTTTTCACTGAGGCATCTCAGATTTCTACTGTATCAGAATTATGCCTATGGATGTGTTTGATCTTGCTCCCAAGGAATGAAGATCTCTCTCCCCACTGGAAATGAATACAGACCTAGGGATTTGTACCTTCTAGATATTCGCTGCTAGATGTTGAGCTGATGGTTTCTTTCTCTAACCAGGAAAATTAAATCCCTCTCTCCCCTTTTCTTTGGTTCTGGACTTTCCTTCATCTGTGTCATTATTGTGTTGTTAGATAAATGAGAGAGATGCAGTTTTAATTGCTACTGAAAGGAAATTTTCACTTTCTCAGGTCTTGACTGGTAAGGAGACCGGGATGTTTATTTTTCACTGTTCTTGAAAGTCTGAAGTGCTGATATTCCCTCGTGACTCTTGGCTCTTCTCTCCTATGATAGTACAATGCCTGAAATTCTTATCTTGCACTAGAAGCCTAAAAGAGCCCTTAAGGTTATGCAACAGGGTTAGTGTGTGTGGGGGTATTTTCACAGTCAGTACTACTTTTCCTATACCAGACTTTTTCTCTGTACACAAGACTTTGTGTGTAAGCACTGCTACATGGAATTATTGCTGCTATGCTGCACTCTCCAGGAGGTATAAACCTGGTGAACACTGGTCCTAGGGGACCAGTGCAGGGCTAATTGCTAAATTTCCCTGCGGATCAATTCATTTCACCCCATAGATGTGACTTTCTGCTCCATCTATACAGGTAGCTGTGGCATTGCTTTTTTATTGTCATGCTTTTCTTTTCCTGAGCTGCACTGAGTTTTGTTTCATCTTAGAAAATAGGCAACAAGCACAGAAAGAGGTATTTTTTTCTGCTAACATCACTATAGATTCTAGTGTAATCTTCCTGAAAAATCTATTTTGAGTAGTGAAATAGGGCTTTTTCACACGTATGTAGCTCCTGTGATTCACACTATGGTAAAAAGATGGAGCTTATCTGTGTAAACAGATTTAAAAATGAAAATAAAATTGTATTCAGTGCAGCCATCCAGTTGCTGGGCCATGGTCTGTGCACATCTGTTGATCCTTATATATTTTGTCTGTTGCATGGCAGTCAAAAAGTTGCAGAGAAAAATTTTCGTTTCTCATTCTGCAGAAGTTACACACTACTCGAAAGCATTCAGAAGAGTAAGAGTTGCAGGAGCAGGCCCTCTGTATGAAAACAAAATTCTAATATGCATTCTGCCAAATCCTTGGTAATAATATCTTGAATAATGCATACTTACAAGGAGAATTATTATCTTCATATTAAGAAGAATTAACGAAGAATGAAATTAATAAAGCAAACTCATTTCAGCTTGATAACTAGTTTTAAAAATTTGCAAGATAGATGATTAGTTTCTATGTGATGAAGTATACTCTGAAGGAAGTGTATGGATACAAATAAACCTCAACAAAATAGCGCAGAAACAGCAACTGACCATAACATTGGATTGGGTAGAAATCTTTGCTATCTCTAGACTTAATCTTCAGTATGTCAAGATTCAATACAATCAAGAATGAATCAAGGGTAAATCCTATTGGACTTTTAACTAGCAGCTTTTCTTTATGCTACTGAGCAAATCTGATAGTCTAAGAAAAAAGGAAAATAGGCTTTTCTACCTCTCTGAAGAAATGCAAGCAGTGACTTGCAAGATTTAAGGAAATTATATGGTTGAAAAAATATGTCTGCTTGTGCTGAAACACTTCCTCTAGTATGACTCCAATGATCTGCTTGCTTTTCCCTTGTTTGAATAGAACCAACCTTTTTCTTTCTAATAATGGAGAAGCAGAATGTGTTAAATATTCCATTCCATGAAAACAAATCAAAACATGACTGTTCTGTTTAAAGTAATTTATAGGGAGTAAATACACTTTTTTTTTTTCCCCTTCTGCTGTCTCTTTGGGCCTACACACACTGAAACTAAAGAAAAGCACAGGTGAGACTGATGAACTGCTCTCATCTGATCCTGACAGATGCCAGTGAGGACAGAAAGAAGGATATCATCATCCTTCTGAGTTAAGCTAAATTCATGATATCAATTGGAATGTACATAATGCACAACAGCCAGTTTTCACCATCACCTCCTATCTCATGTTGATTTTCCTTCCTTCTTTCTTTCTTGAGGTCTTTTTCTGACCTCTGTGTGCCTATGTTTTCCTAGGAGGTGTGACTTAACTGTTTAAGACTGTGGCATGTCTTGTTTCATTGCAGTGAACCCATGACTAAAAGGGCAGCTAAAAGCAGTGTTGTAATCATCAGCTGCTGTTAGGAGTTTGCCAGGTTTTGGAGTGGTTGATAAGACCACATACTGGGCCTGTCCTTCTTCAGTTGCAAATATGAGCTGCAAGTATGAAAATAGCTCATTCTTTTCATTTTCTGTACTCTTTTCCTCTTCCCTGTGTTACTGCCCTCAGTTACTGCTCTCTTTAATACAAAGTACGAGGGCTTTCATTAATAAAAGCTCACTCTAAGGATTGTAGGTTAAGACAATGGAAAATAAAAACGTTTACTGTTCTGCTCAAAGTGCTTTATCTTTCACATTTCTTTCTTATTGTTTAAGAAAATATTCAAAGCATTTTAGTGGTGTTTCCACTGTGAAACCAAACTGACATTTTAAAACTTTAAATTCAGATGTTACATACTGCCATGCTCAAATAGATGTTTTTGACTCACCTTTTCTTTACAAAGCAATACTTCCTCTCCTTGGTCATTTGACCAGCAAGAACAATTTTTCTGAATACCAGCAAATACTATACGAACTTGGGAAGGAGAAATGAAATAAGCTTATAAACATTTCCTAGCTCTAATCATAGACTGAGATATTTTCCACCTGCAGGAAGATCCACTAACATGTATTTTCAAAATGGAGCAGACATAAAGCATGGCTTTGCTCTCCACACCGTTTGGTGCATGGGCCTAAGCATAGTACACAAATTGGAGAGATTCTGCTTTAAATTTGGTGAAAAATAAAGCTGTATATCATGCCATATGTCATGAAACAAGTAAGTGCTGCTCTGTGAATAAATCTAGCTTTCTGTGCCACTTGAAGTGGATCAAATAGTACTTCTCAGCTGCACTTGCACTCACAATGGGCAGAGCTCATAGAAGCTGATTATGCAAGCACTGCAAGGGAAAATAAATGCATAGAAATATCACTGCAAATAGCTGCCTCCTTGAGATTCAGTATATATTTAGTTCCCGTGTTGTTCCTTTCTTTCATCAGTAGTAGAAGATAATGAGCTTCAGGGACTGTGGGAACCAACAGTTGCAGCAGAACTAAGATATAATGCAAAAAATACCACCAAAAAAACATTAAAAGGATGACAGGAGATCATGCTTGATGGGAGAGGAAGTGCAGGACTAGGCTTGTGACTGCTTGAATGGCAAAGCTTTCTGTCAGGACTTATTAAATGCTCTGCTTTGTGCTTATTTTTGTTTGCTAAGAATAATGTGTCATGTGTCATTTGAATTTTTTATCTAGCCCACAAACAATTTTTTTTCTTGTGAATTTTGAAGACAGACCTGAAGTGAAGGGGCTAATGTGCAGAGAAGTGGCATTGGTTTCCCTTGCAGCCAAGTAACATTGAAATACAGCTGAAGAGCCCAACAACCATTGCTCATATAAGCTGGGCAGGGGAGCTTCAGCAGGGTAAGCAATAGCATTATTACTGCAGAGAATAGCTATCCTAGAGCTATTATTAGCCGATGAAGGCATAAATTGTAGAACAGTTCACTTGCTTCAGTTTCTACTGGTCTTGAATGTGAAATAAACATAGTATGAGTAGACAAGACTCATGCCTCCGTGGCTCAAACAGGAGCTCATTTTCTTGGCCTGTAATAAAAATACGTTTCTGTAAGAGGATCAAAGCAGTTTTGGTTCTTTCATTGTAAAAGTCTAATTGAGTGAACAGTGCATTTGGTGCTGCCATAGTTGCACTGATAGCTTTATCGTTGCTTAATGCACGATATACTTATCTTGTATTGTAGGACGGGTCAAGAATGTTAGCATTATGCTTTAGAATCACTAGACAGGGACTGAAATACACCAGCAAATTATGAAATCTTGTTAGCGGGACAAGAGATGAATAATATTGGCTTCTATTAAATCAGGACAAATCTGAATGCTCTGCTGTTAATTGTCTGGGAGCTCATTTTAAGTTTTCTGCAGCAGTCAACTGAAAGTCTACTAATATTTTCCTTAAAACACAAAATCTTTATTCTCTGCTGTTTTGTAATGAAATACTCTGGGTAATGTAGGTGTAAAATATTATTGCACTGTTGATACAAAGCTTTACACCCACTTTTTGTTGCTATCGATAACTATGCACACTAAGAGACAATCATAGAATCAAGCCCTTAAAATAAAGTTCAATACGCAGATTAGGCAAAATTGTCAGAGAAAGCTGAGCACCATAGCTGCTGTTAGTGCCAGAAATCATGATGTATTGTTAAAAAAGCAAATGTTATTTGGACAATTAAAATCTCCATTTACAATATGCAAAAAAGCCTGAGGGTTCTGCTTTAAAGTAAAGCTGAGTGTTTCAACCGAAAACATGCCTGCCTTGAAATGAAATGTAGAAATTTTATAAACCTCTCATTTCTAAGTGAGTGACTGCAGTGCAGTATCTCTCCCCTGTTTAGGGATATGCTGGCTTGTTAGAAATGTTGAAGCTGGATAGTGCTCCACTCTTCCTGTGATTTGAGAACAGTTCTTCTATTCACATGGAACCATTCTGCCCAAAGCTGTCCTTTTCTGTTATTTTCATGCTGTGATTACTAAGCATTCTGAATTAGACTAATAAAATCTCCACAGCTATGGAAATGACCTAGGTAGCCTTAGAGGAAAATGCTCTTGAAGTGTAATTCCCTAGGCTTTAATGAAGCAAAACTATTCAGCTCACAATTACTCACTGACAACGTTTCAATAGTTACTTCATGACATAGCTTTTATGTGATGTTTTGCTCTATCATAAAGTATACAATCATTGTCATATAAGTAGTTAACAGACTGCATGATGTTTTATTACTGGGAAAAGAGCTGTGCACCAAAAAAAGTGAAAAAGGAAGATAACGAAGTGTTAACATTGATTTTACAGGCTTTTTTTTTTTTTTTTTTTTTTTTTTATTTTTTTTTTTCATTTTTCCTAAGCAAAAGTAACAATAGGATTTAACTGATGCTCACTCACTGTTTTAATGAATATGAAATAGTCTCTGCCTCTGAACCAGGAAAGTGGGAGCACCTTAGTTAAAAATCTTGGGTAATGCAAGGAAAAAATAGTCCAGGTCTTTTCTGATTCCTTATTGATGCACACCTGCATGAGGGGAATGGATCAGAATGTTCCAATTGTTTTTTAAAGCCCCATATTCTGTGAATTGCAATGGAACTTTGGTGATGACATCAATCTGAGCTACATAAATCAGAGCAGAATCCATGAACTGGGAAAGAGGGTTTAACAGGAAGAATAAGGTCTGGAGGGAAATATTTATTATTCCAGAAAATTGTGAACAAGTCTCTAAAATACTTCAGTAGATATATCTGACATCTTACTGGATAGTTAGTATTATCACTTAAGAAGTGCAAAATATCTTGATATGATTAATGATTAGTGTATTCCTGAACTTAACAACTATTGAATTATTAAGTCATAACTGACATTAAAATAGAATCTTGTACAAGATTTTTAATAACAGCATGTATTCCTGCTAACAAAGATTTTGAATCAGATAGTGAATCACAATCATTTATTTGTGATGAAAGGAGGGGAGAACTAGATGGTTTGCAGTAAAACATTTCTTGCTGCAGAAAGTGACCAGAAACTGGTCTTTATGGACTTTAGGTTCAGTTTAGCATAGCAAACTTTATATGTCTTTAAAATAACAACAGAAAATCATATATACTTGTTATGGACAATACTTATTTTCTGAGTCTAGAGTATTATGCTCTATAGATTTTGATTCAGACATGTCCAGTTTTTCTCCTTGTTTAATTCAGTAAGCAGTCACTTTCCAGTTTATAGATGTGGGGTGTTTTAAGTGCCTGAACACTATCAAATAGTCTTATGTTACTCTTTGTATCTGTTGTATCCATGGAGATAAATAGGAGGTGATACTTTTGGACTGACCTACATATATTAGCTATTATTTTTAAATAAACATTTATTAGTCTTTCACCAATTTGGTAATGAACATATGTTTTTAAAAATTATGTAAGTGAAAGGGAAAATAGAGTGTTGGCTACTTATTATACAGCACTGCCCAGATACCATACTTACAACAATTAAGTGCTTGTTGTGACTGGAATGTAAGCACAGTGGTTTTGGTTCTCTGCCTCTTACACTTCTTAATGGCTACAGAGTCTAATCTTGAATTAAGAACTAAGCATTTTTTCCCTCTGCATTACTGCAGTGGTGTTTAGATTTGTGGCTTTTAATATCCAATAAGTAAATAAATAAAAATTATAGCTCATGCATTCCTTTCCAGGTAGAGTAGCTCATGCAGAGGACATTAGAAATGACTTCAAGGAAGTCCGCAGTGGATTCTGGAATCAAATCATCAAAATTATAAAGGAAAACAAATGCAGTACCCTATAAAATTATCATATATTTAAGAAACAAATAATAGAATGTGTAAAATAAAAAAAAAATGTGAGATCTGTGAACCTTTATTTTTGTTGGTCAGTGAAATAACAGTGGAAAAAAATATTATTAGGACAGATTTTTCCTGTGAGTAAGTAGGGAACATCTATGTGGTTTTTTTTTCTCCAGTTATCTGCACTGGCATACAAACAGGGCTATTTATGCTTACAGATGGTATTTAACATCCTACTTTGCTACTCAGTGAAGAAGTAGAAACAATACCCTGTCACTTACGTGACACCATAGACATCACAAATATTCTAAGATAAATGCCAAGTGTGTATATCCCAATATTATGGCTTGAATTTTTTTTTTTTTAACACTTATGAATAACAAAGGCATCAGTAAACTGTTTTGCACGTGAATTTTTTCACTCAGACAAGCTAAATTAATCATTTGATTACAATGAACAGTTTGCCTAGGAGCAATTGTAATCCTGCACTTTTGTTGTCATAGTCACAGTTCAAATGATACATTTGCATTATTTGTAGTTATGGATCCAAGTTTTAAGTTTCAATTCCTTGTATTGTTTTGTGTCTTACAGTGTGGCAATATTCAAGTCTTGATATTTGTTATTATGCATTTGAAGAACTGTACTAAAAATGACAGATGAACGGTAAAAATAATATGTATGATGCCGGTCTAATTACATCCTAGTTCCCAGGTGTAATATAACAACTGAAAATACTTTAAAGATTTCTCCTTCCCTTCATCCACTTTCTCTCTTTTCTAGACTTTTTTTTTCTTCCTAGTAGTTTCCCAGTTTCTCCTGCTAACATCATTGCCTCTCATAATGTCTTATGAGAAAAATACATTCCAATTGCTGGCATCAAGGATATCAGATTAGAAAACGGTCAGTCCAACTGAATTTTATGCTGATTACCAACTTCTTTTATCACTAATTCATAATCACTTAAAATAAGTTAAATATTTCTCTGTGCAATTCATATTATTTTCATTTTCTCTGAAGACACGACAATTATTGGTTACTCTTACAGACTTGCCAATAAGTTCCACCTTTGGTAGCCGGTATCTGATTAATGCCTGTAATGCAGAGTTGATTTTCCCTTAGCAGAATTTTCACGCTGTTCCCAGTGATAAGTACATACAGTTGTCCTAACAGCCATGGAAATATTTGTCTACCTCTCCTCAGAGCAAAATATGAGCCTGCTGTATTGCTAAAACTTTATTTCTTAAAAACAAACAAACAAAAATGTCATCTGAAACAAGTTTCCTTTGAGACTGACTAATCTCTTAATCATTTGAGTTCATCAAGGTTCCTGGATATTAATCATAACAATAAGGGGTTTCCCCTACTTTGTTCCAGGTTGTTGTTTAGGTTGCTGGTTGTGAACTCATTCAGAACAAATCAAGAATTCTGAAAACTGAGATGCTTGCTTGAAAACATTTTGAAACATCTTGAAAGCCTTACCACAACTCTTTGCAACTATGTTGATTTTTGAGAGACTGAGATATGAATGATGTCAATTATTAGTTTTTTTTTTTTTCTAATTCAAAAAAGTACCTTCTAATTGTTATTTAATTGGCTAAGTAGTGATGGAAATCTAATTTCAAGAATGCCAGCAGAAGAGAGCACCAATACATCTCAGTCAGTAAAAACTTGAGAATTGGGTGTGTTCTTCTATATAAACACAACCATACAGTACTGTTGCATAGTTAAGGAACCTATTAGAAGACCCAAGCCATGAGGAAAAATTGTTTTAATGATGGTATTTGGTGTGCACTTTTAATGTATACTATCGTAAACATAATGTCACAGAATTACAGAATGGCCAGGGTTGGAAGGGACATCAAGGATCATGAATCTTCAATCCCCCCACCACATGCAGGGCCACCAACCTCCCCATTTAATACGAGACCGGGCTGCCCAGAGCCCCATCCAACCTGGCCTTGAACACCTCCATCCACAACCTCTCTGGGCAGCCTGTTCCAACACCTCGCCACTCTCTCTGTAAAGAATTTACCCCTGACAACCAACCTAAATCCCCCCTCCCTCAACTTGAAACCATTTCCCCTTGTCCTGCTGTAATCTACCCTTTCAAAGAGTTGATTCCCCTCCTGATTGTAGGCTTCCTTTAGGTATTGAAAGCCTGCAGTGAGGTCACTCCTCAGCCTTCTTTTCTCCAGGCTGAACAAGCCCAGCTCCCTCAGCCTGTCCTCATAAGGAGGTGCCCCAGCCCCTGATCATCTCTGTGGCTCTCCTCTGGACCTTCTCCAACAGCTCTCTGTCTTTCTTGTACTGGGGACTCCAGACCTGGACACAGTAGTGAAGATGGGGCCTAACAAGAGCAGAGTAGAGGGGGGCAATCACCTCCCTGTTCCTGATGACCACCCCTCTTCTGATGGAATGCCTCCAAATAAACCAAAGGAAAAAACTAAAAAAAAATCTTATTTTATTCCTGCCAGCAGCTTCCAGTGCATTGATCGGAAAGTACATCAGAAGCTTGAAAAAGTAATAAAGACTCTAAGGAGACAAGAGCATGAAAAGCCAAGCAAACTATAATTCTCCGAGACCCGAAAAAGAAGATTCATAGCTCCTCCTTCATGTTACTAATTTCATGCACTGTAATGAAAAAAGAGACTAAAAGCTTTGAGCCTTGCCAAGATGGTTGCTTCATAGTTTAGGGGGAGAAGTGTAAATTTTTAGGCTTGGCCACTGCCATGTTCCATCCATATGGCAATTCAGAATGAGCTCACGATGTTCAGCTGACAACAGAAGAAAAAGTAACAGAGAATGTCTCAGAAAATGGCTATTCATGTCCAAATAAAAAATGCAACTTTTTGGAAGGACTTTCCTATAATTAAACAGGAGTTTAATTTAGGGCTTGCTTTTGTATTGGCTTAAAACCGAAGCTTTTCCTCTTTTATGAGAACTTCACTGTCATTATATTCTTACATGAACATTTGTTTGTACAAGTGATATATACTGAGTACAGGACATAAACTTAACAACAGATGTGTAGTTTATATTGTATTTTATAGATTCAGGATGAGCACTACTAAGAAAAAATGCATCATATTTTTAAACTCTCGGGAGATTGTGATAGGCATATAAATATGTGCTCTTAGTTATAATTATGCTTCCTTAACCTCTGTTAATTTGCAATGGGCATTTTAAATTCAGTGCACAATCAAGTTTACTCATTTTGTTCAAGTTTTCTTGTCTCAGCTGGGATCTAAATTGGCATTGATTTTACACTGCTTCTATTTCATTCACTTTAGTGGTATTCATGAGATAGAAAGTGATGAAATCATTTTAGTTTTACACCACATGGAATAATACGCTTTCAGATAAGACTGATATCTGACTAATGGTGACTTCAAAGTCTGACATGCTGTAACAAACAACACGGGGAGGGAGGACAGTACTTGCCCCATGTCATTCCTACTGGCATTGTCTTATTCTGCGCTTCTAGGAAGACAAAGTTAGCATGGTAGCATACTCTGAAACAGGTGGAAAACCAGGGGAATTCCCAGCTGATGTTACTGAATGCTCACTATTTACATTATTTTTATAATGGACAGCAGAGATCATATATTTTACATAGATAACTATTTTGGATAGACACAACATATTTCTGCATCTTTCCTAACACTGTATTGTTTCCTAATTCAGATGAATAAAAATTATGAAATTAAAGGTGCTAAAATGTGCATAAGAGTGTCAATGCATGTTCATTTATGTTCATACCCTTTTGGAGTATCTCAGATACACTGTTGCACTGGTGCTGCCTCACTCCAAGGAACCCATTTTCAGTAAAGATTGGCACAGGGACACTATATATTGTCACGGTGTTGCTTCCTCAATAAACTAAGACTGTAGGAACAAGAAACTCTTGCTGTCCAAAAGCAAAATGAACAATGTAAATGATGTGACAATTACAAAACAGAACAATTACAAACGTGTACTGTGATGGGCAGACTTGAATAGAACTGTAAAAGAAACATGGCAAAAACAAGACAATAAATGAAGACTACATGAAGAGCAGCAAGACACACATAATGTAGGGGAAATTATGTACTGAAAATTGGAAAGGCTACTTCTACATTGGAGGAAAAAAGTGCAGGAAAAAATACTGCATGTGTGTTATAGGAGAACTGGTTAGCCAACTAAACATATATTAGAATTGCAAGAAATGGCAATTTTCCTGCTACATTTTCTCCCTCTTTCTTATCTTCAGAGGCTTTGTCTTCAAACTAGCAGAATTATTTTGGTAGGAGTAGAAGCTGTCTTTTTTATGTGAGCATTTTTCTGTGGAAAGCTCAGCCGTGAGTAGGTGCTAATAAAAATCTTCAGACTTGTGAAAATATAATGTGAGTGAGTATAATGTAATGTAATGTAGATTAAAATTGAGCAAGTGAGAGTTGGGAACACAAAGTTATCTGCCATAGGGATGATTGGCATCTTGAAATTTGGGACTAGCAGTCCTGTAGCCAACAGCCCTTTACTTTCACATCTACTCCAAAAATGTATTTCCACCAAGCTCCACTTGTAAATATCAGGTACAGGAGATATCATCTGGTCTAGAGGGAGGTGTCCCTTCCTATAGCAGGGGGGTTGGTACTATATCTTAAAGGTCCCTTCCAACACAAACCATTCTAGATTCTGGATCTGTTATTTTATTCTTCCTAGCAGTTAATCTAAGCAACAATTTTGTGAACTATACATAAACTCCCAATATGATAGATATTAAAAAAAGAATAAGTTGATTTTAATTATTTAATGCAATTGATTCAACATAGCTACTGATTAGAGTCTTACAGAATTAAACATAGCTACTGATTACAACCTCACACTAGCTAAAGTGCATTCCCTTTAAAACACACCAATCCAATCACCAGAATGTTTTAAGAACACTTCTCATCTTTCCACATGGGTAGAGTAAGGCTTCTTGTTTTGAGTGGAACGAGACACATATGTTGTAGCTGACTGCTGTGTTTAAGGTAATATAGGGAAAGTCCATAGCTAAAGAATCTAGTTTTGGCCTTTTTGTGCATGCACCAATTTTGTATTTTATGCATACTCTATATTTAATAAGCAATATGTACATATATGCATTAAAAAGTATGTGTGTATTGTATGTGCACATACAAATAATAGTTCCTGATGAATAACGTAATGAGATCTCCTTCCAACTATATTTCATCTTTTTCACCCCGTTCAGAAAGCCATTAGACTGATCTTTTATCTTCATTACTTTTTGCTTTGTTTCTTATGCAAATTATGTAGCCACATGTGGCGTCTCTGTTATCACATAATATTCTTCAACTAACTGGGAAGGTCCAACAAATTTGACAGCACAAGAATTTTCAGCTGGAGTTTGCATCTCAAAAATCTGTAGGCAACCAGGTATCACCAGTTCCCGGAACAAATTTCATTATGTCATAATGTTGTACTGAAAACTGCACAGACTGTTTCAGTCAATGATGTCACAGTGAACTATTTATAGTTTTCTCTTTTCTTTCTTTTTTTTCTTTCTTTAATATGCCCTTGCCTTACACGCAACAAGTCAAGCAGGCATCTCATCCACCACTCACCTTCAGACCGATATGGAAAGTATCCTCCTTGCTCTACAACGGAAACAAGAACTGGATCCTGTAAAATGATGTGAACTGACCTTTACTTTCATATGAAAACAAACAAACAAAAAACATTTGCAAATCGTTGTCTGAAACTCACTTATTCTGTAAGTGGGATAAAGTGCAAACAAAAGTGTTATTTCTTTGATGCACCTTCTTGAAACATGGCTCAGACTCATGGTTTCAAGATTCAGACTCAAGACTTTTCTCTTAGCAGGAGTTTTTTTCGAGAAACATTTTGCAACATTTATTACTTGGAGGAAGAGATATTTAAGAGGTCTTAGTATTGTGATGATATTAAATATATTTTCTTGACTATTTTATCATACTTAGAAAAAAATATTTTCTATCAGGAACAAGTTTGAGAGGTAAAAATCTCTTGAAGTCAATGAAAATAGAAAATTATAAAGGAACTGATTAAGCTATCAACCCTAGAGTTCATCTGCAGAACCTTTGATTTAGTTCTACAGGCCTTGTGGATCATGGCTGCATTTGCAGTTTCCAGTCTGTCAGAAGAACTGTTTATCCACAGCTGCCAAGATCGGGGCAGAAATTTTAGTATTCCTTTTTCAGAATGCATTAAGTGAGCATGAAGTTAAAGACTGCAAATATGGCTTCTACGGAACCTCTTGGTTACCACCATGCCTTCTGTTTAACAAAATTATTGTGATTTCATTGTATTTGCTGGTTACAGTTCTTCAAAAGCCTTCTGCAGGCATGCACCCTTCGGACACATCGCTGTCAATGATAAGATGTTCATTTTACTATTTTCTAAGCTTCTCCCTTGTCCTCACCTCATGACTATTGCACCACACGAGCAAAGCTTCTCTGCTGTGTGTTTACTCCTGCTACCGATGCTGGAAGTCTTGCAGTTCTTGCGGGCTGTCAAACTCCTCTCTCTGTTGGAGGCCTGGTTTCCACACCAACAGGAATAAAGTGTGGACCTCGCAAACACTCACTAGAGCTAAGCACGCATTTACACTGGTGACCCTCTTCTGCACCCTTGGCACGCGCTATAGCCGCCCTTCGACTAACGACAATTTTACAACCCATCATTGACCCTTCGTTTACCACACTCGCACGCGCCGTGCACGCGTAGCTCCGCGGAGCAGCCGGCAAGGGGCGCTGTGCGGCGGGCTCGGCGCGCGGAGGGAGCGGGCTGCGGATCACCTGCAGCAGCGGGGGGGCCGGGAGCTCCGCCCCCCTTCCCGCGGTTAATCGCATCCTCCTCCGCCCGTAGCAGGCACTGGCGGCGCGGCGGGCAGCGCCGTCCACCTGCGGCAGGCGCGCGGGCATCCGCAGCTCTCTCGCTCCCTGCCGCAGAGCGGTGCGGCCGTGAGCAGCGTCCGGGTGAAGGAGACAGAGAGAGAGAGGGAGCCATGGCCGAGGGGGGCGAGGGCGAGGACGAGATCCAGTTCTTGAGAACTGTAAGTGCCGCGCCGGTTTGGGGCAGGGTCTCGCGGGGGGAAGGCGGCTGGGGGCGATGCTCTGAAGAGAGCTCAAGGTGGGGAAGCCGCGTGCACGGGCGAGGAGGCAAGAGAGCAACGGGGGGAGCCCCGCAGGGGCTTTGCTTTCCGCTGAGTAGCCCGTGCCCCCTGCCCGCGGGCGTGGGGGTGCGAGTTACCGCTGGCTTCGCTTAACGGGGCTGGGAGGAGAGGGTAACGGTACGGAGGCGGCGGTGCGGGGGCACGCGGGAGGGGGAGGCGCGTGCTGGGAGCCCCCGCCGCCTCCGCGAGTATCTGAGCTCGGCTCCTGCCCGCCGCCGTGCTCGCGTACTGCGGATACTCAGCAGGCTGCGCTCCCGGCTTAGGGGGCTGAGACCGCGCTCCTTCTGCAACAACGGAATAGAACAAATCGCCTCTCGAGGTGCCCACTAACTTGCAGGCGTTCTCCTCGCTGTACACGGACTAACACAGCTCTTCTTTCTTGGTGTGAGCATCCTCAGCCCAAAGCATGTAAAGGCGCTGGAGCATTTCTTCTCCTGAGTTCAGTTAATTTGTCTGAAGCACTGCGCTTCTTGCTTATCTGGATTATTTTTCTTCATGCAATTCTTTGTTTACCTTCTGGGCCATCTCCTGAGTGCTCTCTGTAGCTGCAATCCTAGTAAGTTTTGGAGATAGGTATATTTGAACGGTGCAGCATACAAACCTACTCATAGTTCTAGGAAAAATTGCTGAGATACCCATTAGGTAGAGAAAGAGATGCTGAAATGGTGTGGTAAAGCTTATTTTCTTTCTTTCTTTCTTTCTTTCTTTTTTTTTAAGTGCAATCCAATGTAAAAAATGTTGATGACTAATGTGTAGCAACAAAATATATTTAAAAAGGATGGAGAAGCAAATTGCACAGCCTGTGCAAAGCACTTCACATGCCATTTGCAGCATTATGGAGCTTAGATTTCAATCTTCTTGTGGCTTTTTTTTTTTTTTTTTTAACCAGAAGCTGGAAAGTAATAGGCATGCATCCTGTTATAATAACATTTATTATTATTATTATTATTATCATTATTATTATTTCTTTTGAGTTCTTGGAAATTGTGGTTGTACAGGGAGGGACAAGGCTGTTATGCAACACTAGCATGAAAACTGTCAACTTTCTTTCTTCTTGACATTATTCGATTTCTATTGTGGTGTTGTGTAACACCTGAAGACAAACCAGAAGATACTTTGTTGAAAGAAAATGTGTAAAATCAATGTGTACTTTTTTATTGTTTGTCCTCTTCCTGGAAAATGCTTTTGAAATACTTGTGCCGTCACAGAGAGGCTTACTGCAGTTCTGTTTGTTAGGCTTAGCTCATGAAACGCTGTTATCTGAATACTTAATAGGGAAAGCGACGCTGTGGACATGATAATGCTGCCATGCACATATAGAGTAGTGCTGAACTATTGCACCTGACAGCAGCAGCACGTTACGTAAAACAGCACTCCTGATAATGTGCATCAGGCTTAATAGACTTCTGGCCAACGCAGCCTTAGACCATGCTTAAAAAATCTGTAGAATGTTGTACTGATGGAAAGTGACCTTGAATGTGATAAACTGAGGCATGGGGGAATTCATGTAGTGAAATAATGGAAGACCTGAGAAATAGCCTTTTCATGTGATGTTTTTGAACCTCTAATCTGTAGTTACATGCAAGTAATAATTTTAACTTCTCTTTTCCTTGTGCTTTGTGGAAGTCATGATCGTGGCTTGGAAAAGTCAATTGCTTTAAGATGTAATCTCAGTGTTTCAGTTCTTCTGCCCTTAAAGTTTGGTTTAGTACTCCCTGGAGCTGTTGGATACCTTTGGCTTTCTGAACGATGTTGATAGAAAGCACTGCAAGTCAAATGTTACTTGTGAGTTGCCTCAGTTTCTCCTTTTAGTTGTTTATTTTCAAAAAAGTAATTGGGGATAAATGAATTCATGAATGGATTGGTAGTTAAAATAGAAAATATCAAAAAACATCATATACCAGCAAAAAAGCTTTCTGTGCGATGAAAACCTTAATCATGACATCTGTAGACCTGCTGCATATAAACAGTGTTCTTTGAATTTTCTTCTTTTGATACATCAGGATAAACTCTATGAAAATGTGGGTTCTCTTTCTGACACTTCAAAATTTGTAATATCTTTAATTTTCTCTGGGATTTAAGTAGAATTTATAATTTGTAATATTTCAAGAGAAATGTGAGATTTCCTTCAATAAAAAGATTCCTTTCATTGTAGCTAGCTATTAAACTGAATTTGTATTTGCCATCTATGTGTTGATGCATATTGGTGTGTGTGTGTATACGTGTGTATATATATATATAAAAAATATATATATAATATATATCTATATATAATATGTGTATTATATATATGTATATATAAATATGTATATAAAACTTAGGTTTTCACACATTCCTGCTTTGCCTAACGATTCCTCTTCTTTTGGTTCTCTTATATATATATGTATATATTTTTTTTTTAATGAGGTGACATCATGCATTTCCTCCTACAAATTTGCTGCTAGGGTGCTTTATGTTTCTCTTCAGAACAAATTGAGGTTTGACATGTCACTTCTGGAAAGTAAATGTAACTTGTTAATGCTCTGGACTTCTGGAAATATCTGTCCTTACACTGGTTGAGACAACTTTAGATAGATTGGAATTCAGCTCTCCTTAGTGAAGTCTTGTATAGTCATGTGAATGACATGCTTCTCTACTGACAGTAGTCTCTTTCATTTGCTGAATATTGTGTGGAGGTAGCTTTATGTTGATATATATCCCCTCTAAGGCTTGGTCATATGCTACTGTGTCTTCCCCCACTGTAGGCATACGTGCTGTGTAAGGGTAGTAAAGAGGAGCAAATAGCATGCCTTTGCTTGTATTAATCTGAGGGATGGCTTCTTTCCCGTGCAGGATTTTAAATCTTTTTTTTTCATTTTAAAAAGTATAAAGATATGTCCACAATAAGTTTTAATTGATTAGTGTTCAAGAATGTAAACAATTCATGATTAACAGGGAAGTGACTTGCTTGTTTTTTTTCTTCACTTGCCTAGAGTTAAAATAATTCAGAGTTCCATGAAAAAAAAAAAAACAAACCATAATGTGCAAAGGCTCCTTCCGTAATGTCATAATGTGTACGTGCAAGGAATGTGGTGGTTTTTTTTTTTTTGTTTTTTTGTTTGGTTTTTTTTTTTATATAGTGCAGAACCCCCATAAAGGAAGGCCTTTGAAGGGGGAATATAAAGCTATAAAGCCAAGGATGGAATTAAACCAGGTACATTGTTTCTACAAAACGCTGCTGGGAGTATCTTGTGTATCGGTTAAAGGTGTTCTGAGCTCTGGAAGCTGTTCTGTACCTAGGAGTGATGTGAAATGTTGTAATGTAGCTATTAGACCTTCTGATGTTCCTGATGGCAGTACGTATGGTTTTCTGGAACTGTGGAATTTCTTCCACTAAAGACAAGTGCTCTTGGTGTTTATGGTAGGAGATGTCATCAAGGCACGTTGAAGTGAGGCTGTTAGGGTTACAGTCTTCTGCACAGTTACTATTGGAATACTGATGTTCTCCTTTGTGCTCTTTGCTGCTGCTTTTTTAGTTTTTTCCCTTCAATTCTCATTTGTTTAATAGTTTCTCTTGCTCCTGTGAGTGTATTTTGTACTGCCTTATCTTCCACATAGACTTAATTGTTTTGAGTGTGACTGTCAGAGGGAAGTGTAAAGGTACTTTTCAACACTGGAAGTGTACTTTTAAATTAAGTTAAATGTTACTTAGGTTTGATGTGGAAAAGATTTTATTAACTTAGTGCTGGGATGTAGTACTTCAGATAATAAAAGAATAGAGTTCATGGCAGAGAATTTTTCTTCGCTCAGAATTGAATAATGTGATTTAAATGTGATTGCATTTGAAGAACAGGAGTTCCTTGACTCCAGAATCTGTTGTAAATGTCCTTTGTTATACACAGCATTTAAACAAAGAATGTAACTCCAAATCTGATTAAGAAATCATATGCTTTGCCCATCACGAATGAAGATATTGTGGAACTACAGAACAAAGAAGGCTCCTGGGCAAAGATGATGTTAAAGTTATTGTAAAATAATAAATAAGAATTGTTGTTCTGTGCATCAGAAATGATTTTTTGTCCTTTTTTTTTTTTTTTTTTCTTTCTTTAGTGCTTTTCAAACACTGCTCATCTTTTAAAGAATTTTATCATAATATATTAGGTTCTGAGGGGTGCAGCCATCGAATGTACAAATGCAGCTGACAGAATAGACTAAGGAGAATGCTGAAAACAACTTCGGATGTTAGGAACAATTTTAGAAGGAGGTAACACTAAGAAACACGTCGGCTACCTTTTGTTTATATTAATAAACCATCCCCGTAACTATTAGTACGTGACTTGCAATGATTCACCAGGGACTGGCACAAGAGACCACGGTTTAACAGCTCATGTGAAGAGTGGCTTGCCTGCAATTGCAGCATCTGTACCTTCCTCTCTGAGACACTGCACTGCAGTATGGATACTGAATATGATCTCAATTTCTATTGTGGAATTGAGCTGGACAGACAGCAGTGAATGCGTTTTAGCTACTCCATTTTTTACTTGGGAATTGTGTGAATGTTTTACATCCAAATATTCTAATGCCAAAAATGCTAGGCAAGCATTTTATACTGCCATTAGGATAATATTACTGGATAAAATCAGTTGTTCTATCTGCAAACTGTCTTGTCCAGTGTTCTGCATCTGGAGAGGACCTGTACCAGATATGTGCAAAAGAGGTTAAAGAAGCTCTGTGGTGAGCAGTTGGCCCACCAGAGAGAGAAGTTTTGTGCTGGTCTTGTGAACTGATTGACTCATGTATTTTGATGCACAGAGATCTTCTCTTATTTTCAGTGTCTGGGGATGCACTGATAAATGCTGCTCCTTAGGGTTTTGAAGGTCTGAGGGAAAAGCTATTCCAGGAACTTAAGCTGTGGAAAGGCTGTAAAGACAGAATTCCAGTATGAACACTGGTTAACTTCTGACTGTAGATTTAATGCATCTCGATATCTTCATCTGCCTTTGACTTCTTTATTTTAGTGCTATAGCCATTTTTTCTTAAAGGTGGTTTCTCTACTGCATGTTTGTATGGGAAGTGCACAGGATGGTTCTAATTAAGAAATGTGAAGAAATATGTAGGAAAGAAGGCTGCATCTAGAAAGTACGTAAATTAAATTGAAAATCAGGGATCTTTTCCTACTGCTTTTCTTTAAACTTAGGGATGCTTTGTATTAAAACAGTGTTGGTTTTCTCTAAACTCTACACAAACGTTTTCTTCCAATTTAATAAATGGAAGATATAAAATTAAACTTGGCTGTATATAGACAGCAAAAGAGAAGTTAAAAATGGTGTACACGTAGGGACTGAGTTTTCCTGTACTTCCTGATTATGATCTCAGTGACATAAATCTGTTCTGTGTTATTTGATGACACAATTTCAATGAATTAATGGGTTAATGAAAGAAGTTTTTTTTTTTTTTTTTTTTTTAATTTTTCTTAAATCTTTCTTAGCGTGATGTGATTTGAACTGTGATTGATTAAGATTAAGGATGTCAGCATTGTTCTTTCTGTATTGTCTAAGCATTTTTTTTTTGTTAATCTGTGTCCAAAATGAGTTGTCTTTCCAGTTATTAGCAAATCATTACTTGGAAATGCTATAAAGAAGTCTTACAGAGTGCTCTGCTTAGTAGTACATATGTATGTTTGCTGCTATATGTTTGTTATATGTTGATTTGCTTAAAAAAAAAGAATTGGCACTACTTTTTTTTTTTTTTTTTTTTTTTTTTTTTTTTTTTTTTTTT